>NC_056625.2:40672379-40996442 GCF_002870075.4 Lactuca sativa
ACCCTCGCACCTTCAAGTCATCACTCCCTCCGAGGACTAAAAACCATTCCTTCGTCCTCCGAAGGTACTTAAGGATATTCTTCATAGCAATCCAATGTGCTCTGCCAGGGTTCCCTTGATATCTACTAACCATGCTCAAAGCAAAGGCTACATCAGGGCGAGTACAAGTCATAGCGTACATGATTGAGCCAACTGCGGAAGCGTATGGAACTCAGCTCATTTCAGCTATCTCAGCTTCGGTACTCGGACTTTGAGTCTTACTCAATTTGGCATTGCTTTGTATCGGTAATTCTCCCTTCTTCGAGTTTTCCATACTAAAACGTTTTAGTACTTTCTCTAAGTAAGTGTTCTGACTAAGTCCAATTAGTCTCTTACTTCTTTCTCTTACTATCCTTATTCCCAAAATGTAAGAAGCTTCTCTGAGGTCCTTCATAGCGAAGCACTTCCCGAGCCAGGACTTAACCTCCTGCAAATTCGGGATGTCGTTTCCTATGAGTAATATGTCATTGACATATAAAACTAGAAAGCTTACTATACTCCCACTGGCTTTGACATATACACACGACTCATCTTCGCTTCGTACAAATCCAAACTCTTTGACTTTCTCATCGAAGCAGAGATTCCATCTGCGAGATGCTTGCTTAAGTCCATAAATGGACTTCTCAAGCTTACACACTCTATTCGGATGTTTCGGATCCACAAACCCTTCTGGCTGAGCCATGTAAACATCCTCAGCCAACTTTCCATTAAGGAAAGCGGTCTTGACATCCATTTGCCAAATCTCATAATCATGAAATGCGGCAATAGCTAGCATCACTCTAATAGATTTTATCTTCGCAACTGGTGAGAAGGTCTCTTCATAATCAACTCCGGGAGTTTGAGTAAAGCCCTTTGCAACCAATCGCGCTTTATATGTGTGTACCTTTCCATCCACGTCGGTCTTCTTCTTGAAGATCCACTTACACCCAACGGTCTTACGTCCGGGCACATGATCAACCAAATTCCAAACTTGGTTATCATACATGGATTGGATCTCACTATCCATCGCCTCTTTTCATTTCACAGACTCCGGGCCTGCCATGGCTTCCTTATAGCTATTAGGTTCATCAAGATTTACTAGTGTACCATCACTAATATACGTGTCACCTTCGTCAGTAATATGAAAACCATAAAACTGGGGTTGAACTCCAACTCTATCGGAACGTCTAAGAGGTAAGGACTCGTCAATTGGTTCAACCGGAGTTTCCTCCTCGGGTTGAGTGCCAGCGGTAGAGGTTCCTTCATCTATCGACTCTTGAATCTCTTTAAGCTCGATTTGCCTCCCACTGTCCTCTTGGCCTATGAGTTCTCGCTCTCGGAAAACTCCTCTCCTCGCAACAAAGACAACATTGTCCTTCGGTCTATAGAAGAGATATCCAAAGGATTTCTGTGGGTAACCGATGAAAATACATCGCTCACTTCGAGGTTCAAGTTTTTCGTGAGTGTCTCGTCTTACGAAAGCCTCGCAACCCCAAACCTTGATATGTGCCAACGAAGGAGCTTTCCCCGTCCACATCTCGTGAGGTGTTTTGGCAACCTTCTTAGTAGGGACTCGGTTAAGGATATGGGCGGCAGTCTCTAAGGCATACCCCCAAAAAGAGATTGATAGTGAAGCACGACTCATCATAGAGTGAACCATATCCAATAAGGTTCGATTACGCCTTTCTGCCACACCATTCAATTGTGGTGTCCTAGGTGGCGTCAATTGCGAAACTATTCCACACTCCTTGAGATATTCGTGGAATTCAAGACTTAGGTACTCTCCTCCTCGATCGGATCGAAGCATCTTGATCTTCCTGCCCAATTGATTCTCCACTTCATTCTTAAACTCTTTGAACTTTTCAAAAGTTTCTGACTTTTGCTTGATTAACTAGATATACCCATATCTACTATAGTCATCGGTAAAAGTCACGTAGAAGCGGTTCCCATCCTTCATGGTTGATCTAAACGGTCCACATACATTAGTATGTATTAGGTACAATAAACCTTCACCCCTTTCGCACGTACCAGCGAAGGGTGACTTAGTCATCTTTCCAAGCAAACAAGACTCGCACGTGTCATCTTCCCTAAGGTCGAATGACTCCAACACTCCATCCTTTTGGAGTTGGGCTATGCGTTTCTTGTTGACATGTCCAAGACGACTATGCCACAAGGATGCTTTATCCAAACTATTGGAAGAATCTATATTCAAAACATCATTTCCTAAGTTATCAACAATCATAACAGTTTCATAAATTCCATTACATGGTATAGCTTCAAAGTAAAAGACACCATTTAGATAAGCTAAAATAGAACCATTCTCATTATTAAAAGAAAATCTAAAACCTTGTCTAAACAAACCATGAAATGAAATGATGTTTCTAGCCATTTCTGGCGAATAGCAACAATTTTCTAAATCTAAACATAAACTATTCCTAAGCACTAAAGAATATACTCCAATCTTGGTTACAGGCGACGATCTTCTGTTCCCCATGATTAGATTTATCCTTCCTTGTTCCACATCCCTACTTCCTTTTAGTCCCTGCACATTAGAACAAATGTGGTAACCACAACCGGTATCAAGAACCCAAGAAATAGCATGATTAGAATCGTTAGATTTAATTGTGTATATACCTGCGAAAGATGGCTTGATCTTTCCTTCCTTGATGGCTTGCAGGTACTCTGGGCAGCTTCTCTTCCAATGTCCTATCTTGTGGCAGTGGTGACATTCAGCCTCCTTAGGGTTAGAGCAGGGCTTAGCGGGATCAACTTTGGTCCCACTAGAAGAGGCACCATCTCGGGCTTTCACCTTGCGTTGGTTCTTGGATGAAGCCTTCCTCTTCTTTCCCTTCCCTTGACCAATAGCCAAGACAGGAGCAGTGGGTGGATTGGGAGTTGTTGCAACAGACTTGTCTTTGAAGTTGCTCTCAGCGACCCTCAAAAGACCTTGGAGCCTGCTTAGTGTGACCTCCTCTTTGTTCATGTGGTAGGTCATCCTAAATTGATTGTAGCTCGGAGGCAAAGAGTGAAGCACCATGTCGATTGCCAAGTCTTCCCCAAAGTCAACATTCAACTTGCGAAGACGATCGACATACCTTTGCATCTTTTGCAGGTGCACGGTAAGAGACTCTCCATGACCCATCTTAGCGGAAATCATGTTAGTGAAAATCTCATAACGCTCTTGTCTCGTGTTTTGGTGGTATCTCTCCAATAAGTCTTGGTGCATCTCGTATGGATACATGTCCTCATAGGACTTTTGGAATTCGGAGTTCATTGTGGCTATCATGATGCAGTGAACCTTCGTTGCATCACGTTCATGAGTCTCAAAAGCACTCATTTCAGCCGGAGTAGCGATTTCTGGATTGATCTTCTCGAGCTTTTCATCAAGGACATACTCTTTGTCCTCGTAGCGAGCGATCGTGAGAATGTATCTTATCCATTCACTAAAGTTCGTCCCATCGAAAGTGACCTTTTGACAAAGGCTCATCAATGTGAAAGAACTATCAGCAGCGTTGTTTGTCTTCGACATCTACAAATAGAAAGGACAAAGATAGATTAGAATATGAATCCCTAATTATCACCCAATTAGAAAAAATTAGGGCTAGGATCCAACAACAATATTTACATCTTAGAAAAGGGATGTCGTAATCTAAATGCAAATAACTTGAAGGTAAGTGAATGACGATTCACTAATTCTCCATCATGAAAAACCTAAATCTAAGTTCTAAATGTATTGAGAATTCCTAGGTTCGGATGAGATTCATTGAAACTTTTCAATGGCATGTTTAAATCTCGATATGCCCCTCTTGTTTGTGACTGGGATACCGAGGATCACAAAGTGGGTGTGAATTACCATGCAAATTCACATGGTGCCTTTGTTGTAACGATCACCTATTCGATGTGCCGGTAAACCACACACGCTCCATCGAACTATGATAAACAACGAATCACCCTTTGCCACCTTCGCTTAGAACCAATTAGTGTGCCGGTAAACCACGCACGCTCCACTAACTTCTTAGCAAGGTGCAAAGTGTAATTTCATGGGATTGCATCAAATTCACTTTTCCTAAAGTAACTAAGATTGGGAAATTTTAGAAAACATGTAGTTACTTTGTATTTCTTATTATACTTTTAATGAGAGAATGAGGTTGCCCTATCCTACCCGTTCGGCTAACGACCCTCCACCGATCAAGCAAGCGGTGGGTGTGAGTGTACACCCATTAAGCGTCATTTTATAGGCCGCAACCTTATACCCACCTTATAGACCGGCTTCGTGAATGAGGCCTACTAACGGTAAGACTAGCATTTTAATTATACATACATATATATATATATATATATATATATATATATATATATATATATATATATATATATATATATATATATTAAGCTTGTAATAATATAATAGTATAGGGTGTATTTTAAACATTTTAAAAATACTAGGGTTTTAATCTTCAATTAAAATTTTCGAAATTTAATGTCACTTAAATTAAAATTTTAATTATTAAAACTCTTGATTTAATAATTATCTTAAATTAAACTATTAATTTAAATTATCAAATCATAAGGGATTATCTAAATCTAAAAGATAATTACCATTTAAACATTTAAGTTATCCTAATCCCTTAAATCCCTCTATAAATTTCGAAAATAAGGATGGGATGATTCATGATCTTTAATTACCTTATTTAACTATTAAAGGATAATTACAAGATATGAGATTATCCAAATCCCTAAAATTTAGGATCTTATCATGGGGAAGGAGGCAAATCTCGAAATCTTAGGGTTTGCAAACCCTAGATTTCGAATTCTTGGATTGAAAGGAAAGGATTCAAAAACCCTTTCAAGATTTTCGCAAATTAGGGTTAGGAAACCCTAATCTCGAAATCTATGGCCTCCTAGGTTTTATTGGCTATAAACCCTAATCTGTCAAGTTCATACAATTGAATAAAACTAATTGAAAACAAGTTAACCAAAGGCTCTGATACCACTGATGGGTTTTATACAAACAATCCTAAGTGTGCATGCAACCCTAGTTTGGATCTATGTTTTCACTATTAGATACACAACATTATGAAAACAAGAATAAAACCCTAATGTGCATTGCTATTTTCGAAATTAACATACAAGATTGGATTACATACCTTTTGTTGTTATATTGCAATAACAACTTAAATCTTCAAATCCCAAGTCTTGAAAGCAAGCACCACAAGTGTAGTGCCTCTAAGGGTCACAAACACCACAAGCAATTGGAAAGGCTTAAGATAGAGGAGGGAGGAGATGGAATTCATCCTTGGGACCTCTTAGGAGCATGTGCACGAATTCTAAAGACCTAGGGGTCTTTATATAGGGTTTAGATTAGGGTTTCAGTCCTTATCCTTATCCAGTTGCTTGCCCATCAAGCAACCACATGATAAGCCTTGAAAAACCCTTATCTACTTATCCTTGGACGATTTTAAGGATATCCTTATCCTTGAATTCGTCCATCCTTTAACAAGGATAAATATTGCCCTATCTTGCAACTATCTTATAATTACAATTCAGCCCCTCTAGTTTAATTAATTACACTGGATCACAAAATTAATTCATAATTAATTATTGACCAATATTAATTAAACAAATATGATTTTTCCATTAATATATTATTCTTATAACATATTAATAAATCACAATAACCTCTCTCTCTATTTAATTTCTCCAGTCAAGTTGCTTTGGTGAAGGCAACCCAAAAGGACCATGCACAACCGGGTCAAGTACTTACCAAATATGGTTACGGGCTTAGACACTCCGGGGCGCTCCGGGGTTTCTGGCTCGTGTTAGGGAGTTACCTTGTAACACCATGATTTCCAAAAACAAAATTTTCATTTAAATAATCAATTTAAAATTAAAAACACTTGTTTAAAATCTTATTCACATTCGAATTACAAAACATAGTTTCATTTTCATTATAATAGAAGACCAGGATCCTCCAAAAACACAACTCTTTCTTCGGTGTGTACAATCGAACCGTTGCCTTCCCGCGTTACTGAAAGAACCTGAAACAACATAACATAAACAACGTAAGCACGAAGCTTAGTGAGTTCCCCAATATACCTTACGCACATACGCCTTCCGGCCCGGACCTTTCGGTCCACATAACATTGCCTTCCGGCCCGGACCTTTCGATCCACATAACATTGCCTTCCGGCCCGGACCTTTCGATCCACATAACATTGTCTTCCGGCCCGGACCTTTCGATCCACATAACATTGCCTTCCGGCCCGGACCTTTCGATCCACATAACATTGCCTTCCGGCCCGGACCTTTCGGTCCACATAACTTTGCCTTCCGGCCCGGACCTTTCGGTCCACATAACATTGCCTTCCGGCCCGGATCTTTCGATCCACATAATATATATCGCATATAAGCACACATCACATATAAAGCATCTACCTCTCTAGACATAGTATGAATATAACACACACGACCTTCCGGTCTAACAGTCAAACCCTTCCGGGTGAAGTATAGTGAGAAGACTCACCTCACGGACGCTGGAAGATAACAACTCCTGAAATCCCTTGCACTTGATCCTCCGAGCTACAAGCTCCCTGTAACATCATATATCTCTTCATTAATACTTCTATCTTCCATGTTAACTGACCCTAAGAAATTACACCAGTCAACTCTGGTCAACGGCCATCTCGACTGGACTCGGCGAGTACCCTGGCGACTCGGCGAGTCTAGTCGTCCTCACAAATTCCTGAATATTCCCTTTCTACTCGTCGAGTATCCCTCTTGACTCGACGAGGTCCTCATGGAAGAATCGCGGGGCCACCCCGACTCTACTCGCCGAGTCTGAAGAACAAACTCGGCGAGTCCCAGCGAATCTTCAAGCTACTCGCCGAGTCTGCTCATCCGACTCGGCGAGTCCACGCCATGCAGTCGATCGAACTGCTTCCTGAGATACATATATTCCCGAATAAACAAACATGGGACCTTCTGGACCTCTAAGGGTCCTAATACAAGGTTATAAACATTGGGTAACGACACAACAATCCGTCTAATCTCCAAATGGGTTTCATAAACCCTAAATTCGTGCACACTTCAATATAGCAGAAATGATCCGAAATATTACCTGAATAACACCCTCTCTGTGTCTCCAAACCTCAGAACTCGATCCCCTTGATATTCCTTTGGCCAAAACTCTTCTTCTTCTTGCCTAACCAATTCTTCAAGGTTCCAAAAGCTTCCTCTCCTGCTCTAGACGTCCACAACGATTAGGGTTCTTCTCAATCGGCCAAAAGACGGACAATGACGGCCTAGGAGGCATTATATACGATCCAAAACCAAACGGCTAGGGTTTCTGCTGAACAGCGTCGACTCGCCGAGTCCATATCTGGACTCGTCGAGTCCAGTCGCGAACCCGCGACCAAGTCTGCGGTCCTACTCGGCGAGTCTGGCTCCAACTCGTCGAGTCTCCCCTTTAAAACACCCCCAAAATGCAACTTAACAATACTTGAGATTTTGGGCTGTTACAATTCTCCCCCACTAGAATTAGACTTCGCCCTCGAAGTCTCACTCTGAAAATAGTTCTGGATGCTGCTCCCGCATCACACGTTTCGGCTTCCCTAGACACTACCGATCTCTCCCGAGGCCGCTACTGAACCAACACCCGAGGTACCTCCTTGTTCCTCAGAACCCTGATCTTCCGATCTCCGACGGTCCCTGGCCCCTCGACGCAACACAGGCTCGCATCCACCTAATCGTTCTCTAGTAGAACCACTGCTGACTCATCCGCTATACACCTCTTCAACTGCGACACATACCAGTGTCATGGATCCGTCCCAATTCCGTTGACAGCTCCAAACGATAGGCCACCCTTCCTACCTTCGCACCTTCACGAAAAGACCCGACATACCGGGGCCCCCCATTTACCCCTCTTCCTACATCGAAGCACCCCATCAGAAATACGAAGTCGCTGACCTGAATCACATGCTCGTCACTCTCTGTAATCGGAAGTTACCCACGATGCACTCTGCTCCAAATCTCAACGATCACTCAACCCATAAGGGTTAGGAAACCCTGAACCACCGGATCCCCGATCCAAAGTCCACTTTGCCCATTCCGGACCGACTGAGAGATCCGTTCTCCCTCTCAGATCAACTCTCACAAGTTCCCTCTTGCCATCACATACACATACTGAACTAGTCCCAACACCCGCAGGTGGAAAGACCCGATACACTGATGATATCCTCGAACATCTCCCAAGATGAACCACCACATCCACCCTACACTCTGATCAGATTCACACTGAGAATTTAAAATTTTCTCTCTCCATGCATCCCTTCTGAGCCTCAACAGACATCCCAACCGGATGGGTTCCTACTCCACTGCCGCGAACACGATGCTCAAAACCATACTCGAACTACTCTAACCATAACTCTGCTCTGCAGCCTTCACTTTCGTGAACTTGCACCCCTTCGGAGTTACATACCCTCCTCTTTTCCTTTTCCACGGAACTCTCTTGAACATAATGCCACTCCAACCGGTGCCACGGTGCTCGCCCCAAGCGACACCACCCTTTTTGCGTAACTGCTATTCACATACTCTGGTTCTCATTGCAGGGGCTCTCAATCCCACGCACTCTCTCCACTCATCAAAATCACTGCCTCCGCTAAACAAGATCAATAACCCGGGGCCAGACCTTCCAATGCAATCACACTGCAACATACGCGATCCGCAAATCCCGAGCTAATCCAGCAATACCAACAGAGTCTCCAGTATGACTGGACCGACTCTCATAACACATACTAGCCACTCGAGGCTATATCTCTGTGGGTCCGTACACCCAAACTCTGCGAACCCTCAGGTTCTAACTCTGGGAACCTTCCGTCCCAGCTCTAGAAACATGCACAACATAATCCCGTGGGATTGATGCAGTACA
Organism: Lactuca sativa; assembly: GCF_002870075.4. Lineage (NCBI taxonomy): Eukaryota > Viridiplantae > Streptophyta > Magnoliopsida > Asterales > Asteraceae > Lactuca > Lactuca sativa. The sequence goes on from NC_056625.2 coordinate 40,681,324, forward strand.
ACCCATCACGTACTTCAAACGTACCAATACTCTGATCGCGAAATCCCGATTACTTACTCAAGCATGATCCCGACCTCCTCTCAGGCCTCCACAATCAAATGCCCTAGGTCTGTATCTCGCCCCGCATACTCAACACTCGCTCTCGTCGGCCTATACTTTGCGCTGACAAACACTGCTGAATCCCAACAGCTAAGCACCCTTACATACTCATCGATCTCCCGGAGAATTTTACAATTCTCCCCCACTAAAGCACTGACTAACTGCCACCGATCGTCATTAACGACCTTTCAGAACCATCCTGCACAAAGAGAACATTTACCCACTGACTGCTTCCCACAAGCGCAAGCAACCCTCAGCAAAACACACCTCCTCCCTGATCAACCCACTCACAAGAATCTAGCCCTTCAATCATCCACTCCCCGACTGCAGATGCTACCCGACAATCAACCCAGTGCCGCGTCTCCACTATCAACCCTCGCGAACGATGCCCAACGGAATTCCCAAGCAATAACCCATAACCAAACCCACAACCTGCCAAAGGTTGAATATCGCATCGAAAACCGCACAAGGCTACCAGTACCAAAACACCAAACTATAATCATACTAAACCATCAGGGAACAACGAATGCCAAGCGAAAACCTGAAGCACCAATTCATAACCATGCCAAACCCGCGAAACAACGAATACCGCATCGAAATCCACACCAGACACCAGCACAAACAATACGCCACAATCAACGCAAGCTACTCAAGACATCAAGAGAGCATCATACCCGCAGCTGCCTCCGGCACTGCTCCGTCTCCCTCTGCTGCAAGCCGATAAGCACGACCCTGAGCCCTTGGGCTCTGCTCCATCCTGTCCTCCTCCTGAACTCCTCAAGGTGGCCGATGCTAGAGCCTGCACCGGTTCTGCAGAAAACTGTGGACGGTTGACCCTCAAATGTCCAACCTGCCGACACTGATAATAATCCTGAAACCCCGAATTGGCACTGACTGCTGACAATCCCGTGCACCATGCCCCTCCTTTCTGCACTTGCGGCATGCACCACTGGGCCAACAAGCTCCGGTGCCATCTCTCTCACACTTCCCCCAAGTGTGACCGCTCCGATCCCCCATTCTGACGTCTACGGTCATGGACCGTTTCGGCGCCGACTGCGACTGCATCGGGGCCTGCCTCATCTCACGCAACTGCAACTCGACCTCTAACTCACGCCACATGGCGGCCTCCTGCGATACCAACACGGTCTCGCGCCTCTGCGCAGACACGAACTGTCTGATACCCCCCCCCCTTGAGCATACTCGGATATCGGGACATCTGAGCCTGCTCCGAAGCGAACTCAGGGCAAAACATCGCCCTCTCAATAAACATCCCGGTGCTCTCAGTCACCGACTCCAAATCCTGCTTCAGCTTAAGGAACTTCCGAGCCAATTTCTCCTTTTCATCCCGCGGAACATAGCGAGTACTGAACATTCCTCTGAATTGATCCCATGAAACCGCATCCCTCTGCGCATCGGAAAATGACCTCGTGGTCAATCTTCACCAATCCTTCGCCCCGAGCCTCAACAGGTTCAGAGCACAACCCACCCTCTGATCAGCAGGGCATAAACTCGTGGAGAAACACCCCTCCATGTCTGATAACCATCTCATAGCAACAATCGAGTCCTGAACTCCATCGAATGTGGGAGGCCTCGCATAATAGAAGTCCCGATACTGAAAACCCCGACTAGCCCCTTTCTTTGCCGTTGCTACAGCCGCTGTAACCGCCGCGGCAGCCGTCTCTGCGAAAGCCACATATCGCTCATCAAACTACTTCAATCATAGTGTTCCTGATCGACCCAAACAATTCTGGCGACTCAGCCCGCAACAATGCAGCAACCTCATCACGCCAGATCTCGCGAATCCTCGCATCCCGCTCGCTCGTGCTCGTCCGATCGATAACCGGATAACAAGATAGCCACAAGCATCATCCACTACGAACCATGGTACTCATCCCATGACATCCCTCCTCAACATGCTTCGGTGTATGGTACCTGAACCATAGCACCACTCCTCAATCTGCTCCAATGTATAGCACTCGAACCACAACATCTATCTCAAACTGTTCCGATGTATGGTGCCCTGACCATAACATCACTCTGTATCCGCTCCGATGTATGGTATTCGAACCATAACATCACTCCTCAATCTGTTCCTTAGGACCTTCAGAATGCCCCCTGTATCAAGTATGGGTCCTCTGCTTTCAGTAGTACGGGCCCATACTACCTGCCACATCTACCCATACTTTCCACACGGACCATCCCAGAGTTCCTAAGTAGCTGATAAACCTGCTCTTTCACCCATCTCATCGCGCGTGCTCGCTTTCCAGCGAAATCCTCTACTCCACCAGCGCACTCATCTGGCTAGGTTTACTCCCTAGTCCCTTCCGCTGTCCTCCCACTTCTTTGCTATCAGCTGCTGAAGAGTTCCTAATGATGCCAGCCCTCTACCTCCTGAGTATCGTCATACTCACTTGGTAGCTGACTCCCATCATCGATAACTCCACAAAGCACAAAGCAAGCAGCATTCGAGCATTGAAGCATACATAGGACTCCCCATCTGTGGTAGCTTCACCTTCTCGGCTCATCCTCGGAAGTACCTCTGCACCCCGTAGCTTTATCCCTTGTGCGTTCTAACTAGATACTCTCACTCATCACATACACACAAAAGCATAACGCACATATAACAGCGAACCCTAGACTAAGGCATCACAAATCAGGCCACTCTAGTCCTAAGATGTGAAATACCTAGCCTGTCTCTAGCATGCAATATTGTCTCATAAAGTGCATAATAGATATTTCATAATACAAAAGTAAGGGTATTTTGGGAAATCACCGTTTGGCTCTGGCTGATTGTACACACTGCTCTTTCTTGCTTTCTCTTTGAACTCTTATTCACTTTTAGAAAACCATTTATTTGAAAAACTTTTTCTTACTTCCTCAGTTTGAGTCCAGATTTACCCGTAGGTGCGTCCGAATCCCTCAAACCAAGGCTCTGATACCAATTTGTAACACCATGATTTCCAAAAACAAAATTTTCATTTAAATAATCAATTTAAAATTAAAAACACTTGTTTAAAATCTTATTCACATTCGAATTACAAAACATAGTTTCATTTTCATTATAATAGAAGACCAGGATCCTCCAAAAACACAACTCTTTCTTCGGTGTGTACAATCGAACCGTTGCCTTCCCGCGTTACTGAAAGAACCTGAAACAACATAACATAAACAACGTAAGCATGAAGCTTAGTGAGTTCCCCAATATACCTTACGCACATACGCCTTCCGGCCCGGACCTTTCGGTCCACATAACATTGCCTTCCGGCCCGGACCTTTCGATCCACATAACATTGCCTTCCGGTCCGGACCTTTCGATCCACATAACATTGCCTTCCGGCCCGGACCTTTCGATCCACATAACATTGCCTTCCGGCCCGGACCTTTCGATCCACATAACATTGCCTTCCGGCCCGGACCTTTCGGTCCACATAACTTTGCCTTCCGGCCCGGACCTTTCGGTCCACATAACATTGCCTTCCGGCCCGGATCTTTCGATCCACATAATATATATCGCATATAAGCACACATCACATATAAAGCATCTACCTCTCTAGACATAGTATGAATATAACACACACGACCTTCCGGTCTAACAGTCAAACCCTTCCGGGTGAAGTATAGTGAGAAGACTCACCTCACGGACGCTGGAAGATAACAACTCCTGAAATCCCTTGCACTTGATCCTCCGAGCTACAAGCTCCCTGTAACATCATATATCTCTTCATTAATACTTCTATCTTCCATGTTAACTGACCCTAAGAAATTACACCAGTCAACTCTGGTCAACGGCCATCTCGACTGGACTCGGCGAGTACCCTGGCGACTCGGCGAGTCTAGTCGTCCTCACAAATTCCTGAATATTCCCTTTCTACTCGTCGAGTATCCCTCTTGACTCGACGAGGTCCTCATGGAAGAATCGCGGGGCCACCCCGACTCTACTCGCCGAGTCTGAAGAACAAACTCGGCGAGTCCCAGCGAATCTTCAAGCTACTCGCCGAGTCTGCTCATCCGACTCGGCGAGTCCACGCCATGCAGTCGATCGAACTGCTTCCTGAGATACATATATTCCCGAATAAACAAACATGGGACCTTCTGGACCTCTAAGGGTCCTAATACAAGGTTATAAACATTGGGTAACGACACAACAATCCGTCTAATCTCCAAATGGGTTTCATAAACCCTAAATTCGTGCACACTTCAATATAGCAGAAATGATCCGAAATATTACCTGAATAACACCCTCTCTGTGTCTCCAAACCTCAGAACTCGATCCCCTTGATATTCCTTTGGCCAAAACTCTTCTTCTTCTTGCCTAACCAATTCTTCAAGGTTCCAAAAGCTTCCTCTCCTGCTCTAGACGTCCACAACGATTAGGGTTCTTCTCAATCGGCCAAAAGACGGACAATGAAGGCCTAGGAGGCATTATATACGATCCAAAACCAAACGGCTAGGGTTTCTGCTGAACAGCGTCGACTCGCCGAGTCCATATCTGGACTCGTCGAGTCCAGTCGCGAACCCGCGACCAAGTCTGCGGTCCTACTCGGCGAGTCTGGCTCCAACTCGTCGAGTCTCCCCTTTAAAACACCCCCAAAATGCAACTTAACAATACTTGAGATTTTGGGCTGTTACATACCTTAGGCTTTAGGTGGGGGGGGGGGGGGTTGGGGGTTAGAGAGAGGTTCTAGAGAGAGATATAGAAGTTGGAAGGTGTGAGAAGAATGTTTCACCCGTCACCTCTATTTATAGGCTGGCTGGCAGCCCAAATCATTGAGTAGGAGGACCTACTCATCGGGTTCATGGCCAGATGTCACCATCTAGTGGCTAGCCTTGGGGAGGAAGCAACGACCAGGATTTCGCCACATCACCTGATTTCGCATAGCTCATTCCCGACTTATAAAAATCATAACTCTTGCATAGGAGCTCTGTTTTTTACATTCTTTATGTCAACGCGTAGGTAAAGATAAGATCTAGAACTTTCATTTTGACTCTGTTGGCTAATTCTCGATCGATTTTTAAATTTAACAGTAAGAGCAGATTATATTGTTAAATGACCGCGTAAAATTCATAACTTCTACATACGAACTCCGTTTTCGTCTGCCTTTTTATCATTGAGCTCCTATTAATGAGATCTTCCATTCTCATTTAGGTCGCGTTGGCTAAAAACCGCTCGATCTAAAATTCGAATTTCGGGTTGTGCACTGCTATACCAAATCTTAGAAAAATCATAACTTCCTCATACGAAGTCAGATTTGGGTGTTCTTTTTACGTATATTCTTGGTTTAAAATATACTACAAATTTAATTTAGATCTCTAAGGCTAAAAAGTATTTTATCAAAAAATCACTTTTTACAATTTCCGGTGCCGTGTCGGTTTTACCGTAAAACTTCGACAGGTCATAACTTCTTCGTTATAACTCGGATTTTGACGTTCTTTATATGTATGAAACCCTTGTGATATATAATATAACTTGGATAAGATTATTTATTCTAAATAATCTTCTATTTAAAAGTCATTTATGACGCTTATTGTCTCTAAATTAACTAGCCCGAATCTAGGGGCGTTACATAGATATAAGCATAAACACACATAAAGGAAGGATCTTTATACTCATAAAGGGTCTATAAGAGAAGAATAAGGCTAGATCTACGCTTGGGAGGAATCACTTGCTCCAAGAACTTGATCACCCTCTTCAAAAACACACTTCCAAGGTACATAACTCAAGAACACTTGCAAAGAGGGGGCTAGGGTTTCCGTGCTCTGTGATACCAATATAATCCGAGAATAAGTCATGGTATAACTTATAAGAAGATTCTAAAGTACTTCCGAAAACTAAAGAACTTATTAGTTACAAATGAACCTAACCCTATATAAATATATATATATATATATATATATATATATATAGAGAGAGAGAGAGAGAGAGAGAGAGAGAAAGAGAAAGGTAGGTTCATATGTGGATGAACATATATTGTGTGGACGTAGGAACCAATCAGAATTTAGCAAAAAATAAATCATTAATTTAATCAATAAGAATAAATTAGTAATACCACTTATATATTAATTAATATCTAAAATTAACAATCAATATCCCACTTTTTTGCAATCAGTTTTTTAATTCCTTTATAAAATCCTATCTACAAAATCATTCATAAAATATATGAACGTATCATCATCTATCGGCCACTCTTTAAATTAGGGTTTCTTCACATCTTCCCTCCCCTTCATCAAAATATGATTTGTTAATCACCATAGCCGATCACCACCGTCTTCCTTATGCGAGCAATGTTAACCATTCACCACACCCGTGCAATCCTCCTGCATTATCTATATACCCTCACTGCCACCGCCGTCGTTCGATTTTTTTTATTAGAGGCTACGCATAAAAGAAGAAGAATGATAAATTTATTCCCTCGATTGACTGTGAGGCTCACATAAGTTGAACACATGTCTCACGGAAGGAAGATGAGGTTGGTTAGTTCTCTAACGACAATAGAGTAGTGGAGAGAAATTAACTTAATTAGAAAGGGATTTAAAATAATACGTTGTCACTGGGAGAGGAGAGGTGGCTACCCGAGCTATCATGCGTCGCCAATGGAGGAGGCACTTTTACTTATCCTAGCAGTCAACATGAAATTGAATCAAGTTATATAATTAAAAAAAAAACATAGAATTAAGGTAGGTTCTATTAATTTTGTGAATTAATTTTTCTTTTTTCTAGTTATTGTTTCATACAAATTACATTACTATTAATTGTTTTATTTAAATTTTCAAATCGTTCATATATGATTTACACTTAGATGATATTCCTTTAAGCATTTAATATAAATCATTTATGTGGCATGAATTCCAAAAAAGCCATGACACCAAGTCTCAATTTCGTATATGTGTTTCAAAGAGATACAACAGGATAAATATCATAATAGGAGATTTATACACCCATTTGGTTTGGTGTTTGTGTTTTGTTAGTTTTTTATTTTTTATTTAATACCAATATTGTCGCATTCTTTTTATTAAAGTTTTAGAGGTTCTAGTAATAATTTTGTGTTTTATTGTACCTTCTTGTTTTTACAGGGAAGAGAAGCTAAGAGCTAGATAGGAATGGCTTGAAGAAGTAAAGAATAAGAACACTTATGGATAAAGAATGTTGTTATTATTTGAGAATTGTATTTGATATTTTTTCATAATGTTGTTATTCTTTGAGATTGTTGTTATTCTTTTAGAATATTTTTCTTGTATCACATTCCTATCATATAATCATTTGATATATTATTAGTTCAAGAATGGAATTTTTGTATTAAATACTTCTACTAATTATCTTCTTAGAAAAATAAAAAGTTGATTCTCGTAGAATGTTATTCTCATAGAATTTTTTTCATACAAATTGTTATTTTTAATTATATATGATGTAATATTCTTTAAGAATGTTAGTTTTTAAAAGAAAATATAATAAATGAAACCATATTCTTTAAGAATAAATCGAAACTGATCAAAAATTATGTGAATTAATTTTAAAAATTGGATTTTTTAAAATGGAAGAATTAATTATCTCTTAAAATTCGGATTTTTCCTTTTCTAGATTCAGCTTAATTGACTAAAATATCATTTTAATAGAATGTATATAATTATATAGTACATGCTATTCCATTTTAATAATATGGACCCTATGATAATAACAATTCATTATTTTCATCAATTTATATGGGCAAAAGTTCAACAATGAACCATTTTAAACCATGAAATCAAGGAACCTGTATTAACCCTTGATCTCATTTAATCGCAACCATCTATTTTAATCCGCAGTTGGTTCGATCATGTATGCTATTACTTCTACTCGTCCTGATGTGACCTTTGATTTGAGCATGGTCAACATATATCAAGGGAATCCTGGTAAAGCTCATTGGACTGCGGTAAAGAACATTCTTAAGTACCTGCTGAGGACAAAGGACTGGGTCCTTACCCTCGGAGGGAGTGATGACTTAAGAGTGACAGGGTATAGACACTTAAAAAGGTCTTCAAGCTCCCACTTCCCAAGTCATTGTTTGCGAAAAGATACAAGTCTTCATGTTATAAATGTTGTTGCACTTAAACTATTAAAACTATAATTAAGCCTATAACAAAGAGTAGAAGTTCATGGTTGGGATTATCGATTCATCATTTTCTGTTGTTTATCATCCAAAAATGATTCCTCATTCATCTAGGTAATGACTTGGCGACCACCATACAACTATTTTTCACTCGATTCGAATTTGTTTTCCAGGTTTTAGAGACAAAATCGTGATTTTGACGGCGTTCTTCGTCGAAATGGGAAAAGGAAGCGTTTTCGGCCGAAAACTCATTTGCGGCCGAAAATCCGTTTGCGGCTGAAAATGGTGGACAGCTAGGTGGGTGGTGGACAACGGTAGACAAGCAGGTGGGAGGTGGGTAGTAGTGTTGACAATAGAGAAAATTTGTATTTTTGTCCATAGATGAATGTCAGATATTAAATAATATGTGTAAATAACTATATGGCTTTAGAAAATTAAATACAAATGTTTATTGAATGCCAAGTCAGCGAGTTTACCGGTTGACTGTTTCATAAGTTCGAAAGTTGTGTAATTGATAGGTAAATGTCAAGTTTAATGACCTATTGTGAAAAAAAATAACTTCAATGACCAATCCAAGACAAACGAAAAACATAGTTGTGCTACAATATCATTCTCTCTATTTTCTTTTAGGACCGAGTCAGGCCATTAGCCGGTCACGAAAGTGTTGATTGGACCCGATCAACAACATATCAAACGGTTAGTCGGTCACGAAAGACCAAGTCGAATCTCCTATTCACATTCATACTTTTGGTCTTGGTTTGTACCGGTCATGCTTCGAGAGTAGGGGTGTAAGTGAGCCGAGCTACTCATGAGCTACTCGGGATCAACTCGTTAATAGCTCGACTCGAGATCGAATTAAACGAGCCTGATCCGAGCTCGAGCCTAAATATGAGGCTCGTTTATTAAACGAGCTCGAGCCGAGCTTCGATTCATGGGCTCGCGAGCCTAAACGAGCTTAAACGAGCCTATATATATATATATATATATATATATATATATATATATATATATATATATATATATATATATATATATATATATATATATATATATATATATATATATATAAACACACACACACATAAGGCTCGTTTAGGCTCGATTAGGCTCGCGAGCCCACTAAATTGTTAACGAGCCAAGCTCGAGCTTCATTTTAAGGCTCGAATCGAGCTCGAGCTTCCTCAAAATTAAACGAGCCGAATTCGAGCTTGGTCAGGCTCGGGCTCGGCTCGGCTCGTTTACACCCCTATTCGAGAGACAGATTTTTGCAATCGAGTGTCCCGCAAAGATGCTTCTTTTCACTCTTGGTGAGGTCTGGATACTAAATAACCAAGAAGTCAAAGTTTCAACATCATAAACTCAAATCATAAAAAGTCAAAATTCATGAAATTCTATTTATTACCTTGAGATACACGTCAGTAAAGATCATCATGCATGATTCACATTTATAGGAATAACAAACACATTTTGAACCCTCAATTGCCATCAAAGATTCAAAAATAAGAAGCAAACATCTAAACAACCTTTTAACACTTAGAAGAGTGATTCTTTATACATCTTTTTAGTCTCATTCACTTGATATTATTTTCATTCATATTGCAAGACCATTTTGTATATATATATATATATATATATATATATATATATATATATATATATATATATATATATTCATCGAATACACTTTAATATAATGCATCAAAACGTTTAGTAAGCCACAAAAGACCAATGCAAGTCGAATCTCCTATTCACAGTTCACAACTTTTTTGTTTTTGTTTTCGATTTCACTACGATTCATCAACCACAACCTACTAAACATCCTCCGTCTAGGAACCAAACATGAACTCTTTGAAGAACCATCATCAGGATTTTCATCTGCTGCTAGTTTCATCCTTGACTTTGTTGGCTTGACCCACTGCTCGTGATCTCCTTGAGGTGTGCTCATGTTCGTGCTTACGGTTTCTGAACCATGTGGGCTTGTTCCATTGCCTTTAGCCGCTAACAGTGCCTTGATGTTCCCGGGCAGCCCGGTCAGGTGCCCATTAGCCATGGCAGCACGTGTATGTTCAAAGAATAGCACCTGTACTACCACACGTAATGGTAGAAACTCATTTTGTGCTGCATGCATGCATGCTTCAAAAGATAGCTTTTTGCAATCCAGTGTTCGACAAAGATGCTTCCTTTCACTCTTGGTGAGGTCTGGGTGCGACTAAATAACCAAAAATTCAAAATTTGATCAAGAGTAAAAGTTGACTAGTCAAATCATAAAAAGTCGAAATTCATTCAAGAAATGATTTTATTACCTTGAGATACACGTCAATGGCTCTGTAAAGATCGTCATGATTCAGTCTAGCGAGTTCAGGAATCGATTCACCCAAAGAAATGAACTTCGACAATGGCACGTTCACATCTCTAGAAATCTCTTGTAAATATCCATCTACAAGCTTTGCGACTTTGACCATGGAACCATTTATCGTTGAAGAAGAAGATCGGCTGCTTTCCTGGCACTCAGTACGATCGCCATTTGTTCTTAGAGGACTTGTCTTTTGACTTTGCGTTTGTAACATAAACTACTCCAAAATGTTCAAAACTATGTCAAGATCGTATATCGTATCACTATCGTTTGATATAGAGGGAATCATCAAATCACAAACTTTAGCTTCATCTAATTGCAGTGCAACCCTTCTTGCTAATTCCAATCTTGAAGAAGCCGAAGCTTGAAGCACATTGGCTGCTTTTAATAGTTTGAGCAAAAAGCTACAAGAAACGGAATTGGTTTCCATCGGGAGTAAAGTAATTATCGATTCCAAGAGCAATCTACTAGTATTTGCTTTCGAGGATTCCAATTCCGATTCACCATTCGAACTTGACACGATTTTAAGATTTCTTGAAATTTTTGGCAGCCATTTTGAAGTGTAAATTTTCAAAGCATCACTTATAAGATTTGCAGGCACTTTCCCTCCGGATTTGAGAGCTGCCATTGTTCTCCAATAAAGATCGATCCTCAACTCTGAAATATCATCACCCCACCACTTTTTGTTTGTATCACTGACTTCTCTTTCCCCGTTTTGACTATGTGATAAGCTCACCTTGGAAGGGTTAGAAATGACTTTTGACACCACGGATTCGATACAGCGGGTTGTAATCCCCAATTCCTCCGACTGTAACTTGAATGGCTTTGTGGTTTGAAGAGTTACGATGCAATCTTTCCAGCCATTCAGAGTACAAGAGTTGAAGAATACTTCAAGCTTATGAACTAGATTCCCCTTTTCAACATCTTCGGTCATTTGAAGGTATTTGGCTGCACATAGAGCAGATACAATGTTGTACGCACTGATGGTGATTGTGATTCCATAGCAGAATTTTGCGCATAACTCGAAAGCCTTGCTGCCTCCTGGGAAATCATGGAGTTGGGTTATTTGAAGGTGAGAGGATTCAGGGTTCTCAGAACAGAGTCTCTGCAACTTCACGCATTTTGACAGAAGTGGAAACTGAAGGTGGAAAAACAGAGGTAAAACCACAGTATTAAAAACACAAGAATCGGGAAATTAGCATTAAAGCGACAGCCCTTTTGTGAAATCAAAGGTAAAACAGACAAAACAAACTTCAAAAGTGATGAAATAGATGAAAAGTCACCTTGTGAAGCAAATATCGTGTTTCATTCACGTGGACAACAAGATCGCTATGAACTTCTGAAGAGATTGACCTGAATTCAAACGATTAAATCAATATCTTATCGCAATCAATTAACTTATACGAAAACAGAGTAGCGATATATGGTTCTGTTTTTTATTGAAAGTGGTGAAAAACAGAGAACAAATAGTTTTGATGCTTACCTCACACCATTTGCACTGTAGAAAGTATCAGATCGAGAACCAAGTTTCATAAACTTCATCACTGAGCTTTTTCTGTCCTTGTTTTCACTTTATGATATTACCTGAACTTTCTCTCATATTTTTATGATTATAAATAGTTTTGAATAGAATTTTTGAGTCAAAAAAAGGTTTTTCTCCCACAGAAACAGATACCTGTTCATATGAACAATAAAAACAGAGCACAATTAAGGAAGAGAAGGCAAAATTTTCAAATTTAGAAGATTCTTGAAATCAAAATTAGCCCGATAAAGAAGGATTTTAAAGAATAAAACAATCCCAAAATAGTTTCTGTCAAATCCCAATGCCCCAAATTAGTTTCACCTAGATTCCATGTATTAGACGCAAGATAATAACTCCAAAAATACCAGTTTTGATTGCTTTTTGTGGAAGAGAATGACGAAACATAAATTCATAAAAGAATCATAAATGGAAACCGAGAAGAAACCCATCTAATTCAAGCTTTCGTCACAAAAAACAATGAACATGACTCATACTGTGATTACCTCTTGAGTGTGGTATGATTGTATCCCACCTCAATTACATTCTCCTGTACAATGCAACCCTAATAGGGTTCTTCTCAACCAATGGAAGCTTAAATCTTCTGGGGTCTACAAAGGGGTAATCTTTAATCTTTTTTTAAAAAAAGAAAAGATTTTTGAGTGATATATGGGTGTAGGTGGATAGAGAGATAAAGACCTAGATTTCCTGTAGGCTAGCTGTAGCTTTCTTTGCTCAGTATGGATCTTGACGAAAGTTTAAGGACCTCAAAAGAGTTATTTATGACTTATGTTGGCCATAATTGTAACGTTCTTTCGAATTTTGATGGTCCTGGAATTCTGGGTTTGCACCTCATGCATGTATTCATGGCAATGGGGTCAAGAGTGCACCCTTTTCTTGTCTTCATGGCAATGGGGTCAAGGCCGAGTTAATGAGATTCAAAAATGGTCCATTTCTTTCATGTGGATGTAGACTTTTTCAATTTTTTGTTATGTCTTTGTTTTGAGGTTGTCTTAAATTGCATTATTTGTAGTTCTTTGTCAAATTTATATTATTGTGGTTTCTTTCCAACACAACATAAATATCCTAATGAGTTGTCCTGGAAATGAATGACGTAGTTGAGACTAAGACAAGACAATTATCTCTTCATATAATTGAAGTTTCTTATGTAACATATATAGTGTTTCTTACGTTTATATTCATTAAGATGATAAACGAACATACATGAACAAATATAAACAATCATAAATAAACAAACATAACGCATAAATATATAGGTGAACATACATAAACAAGCATAAATGAATATAAACACTAAAAAGTTCAAGATCGTGAACAATATGTAAATAAATGAACATAAACACTCAAATCAAGAATAAACATATTTAGAACAAGCCATTAAATAAAGAAAAATTAAATATCCTTTTACTTTTTTTTTTCTTCCTAAATGTCCTTCTACCCAATAAAATTGTGACATGTGTAACATTTAATGAGATTTAATGATATTTTAGGATAATAATATGACATATGTCATCATTTAAATAGGTAGGATGATATTTAATTTCTCTTAAATAAATATGGCTATAAAAGCTTTATGAAAATAAGGATACTCACAAACACAAACGAACGCAAACAAACATTAATGAACGAACATAATATGAGATAATTGTTTGTGTTCATTTGTTTGGCAAAACGAACAAAAAAAATATTGCTCGTTCATATAATATAAACGAACTTATCACATATCTAACAGTTCGTTGAACATTTAGTTTTGTGTACAACTAGAAAACTTCAAATGAGAATCACAAAAAATCGAAATTGTGATTATTCATAAATAATTTTGTTTTCTTATTTTTTAACGACTTGTTATCTAAGAAAATAATCAAACATATCAAAAACAATTATATATATATATATATATATATATATATATATATATATATATATATATATATATATATATATATATATATATGATCATTTATTTATAGTATTATTCTTTATAATTTTATTAATTACTATCGAATAAATCAATTATATGAATGAGGAAATTTTCAGGTATACCCACATCAAGATGTTCCTGAACAGTCTCGAGGAAGGCCACCACACCCTGACGAATGTGAGGAAGGCCACCAGCACCCCGATGAATGTCCCGTGGCAGCACCATGCAATTCTTTGTTCCTCTTAGTAGCTAACACCTTAAATAATTGAAAATTTAAATTTATGCATGTTTCTTTGATTTTTTTTTAGAAATGCACAAGGTTACATTAAAATCAGCAATATCTTAGAAAACATTATAAATAAAAAATGGAAACCGATCATTTGATAGAGGTGCACGTCAACCTGTTATAATGTCCATGCAGAAGGTCAGCTGTGGAATACTAATAATATTTTGGATGCATCAAAATTTATATATTGGACTTTCTGTATGAAATTTCACTTTTCAACCACTATCTTTCTCCGATGCGAGGTGTTGGGATGATTAACAAGAAGACAATGCTAGGTTTGGATTTTGAAAGTAACTAAATTAATGTTAAGTTTGTTGATCCTATCCTCTATAATAAATGACAATTTTTTGTCACTTGTCACACTCTCATTCAATTTGTCAAATGTTATTTAGTGGTTATTTAAAATTAATTTTTTTTCCTCATGTGATTTTATGAGTTTTTCTATTTTATTAAATTTCACATAATATTTTAATGTAATAATTGTAATAAATGGATATTAATTTCATTAATTATAAAACCCTTTTATTTATTAAATAAATAAATTAATTAATTAATGGCTGGTAGCCCTAAAATAGATAATTATATGTCAAAGGTTGGTCTCAATGAGTTAATTGCCACATTTTTAAAAGTCGGGGGCTAAAAATGTAAGTTTCGAATCCGATTCGTAACTATTTATGAAGGCAGGGACTTAATGGTAACTTCTGGGACTTCATTTGAAGGGATTTTGGGGGCTAAGGGGCTGTTTAGTAAGTATTGAACCTGAATTGTAAAGAATTATAATGTCGAGGGCTAAAAGTGTAAAATTAGGACTCATTTTGTAAGGAATGGGAGGAGGAGGGGCCGGTTATGTCAATATGGGAATATGTTTCATATGAGTCGGGTATTTATGCCAAAGAGAACCCTAACCCTAGGGACCATATGCGGCCATCATCTTCACCATTCTCACACTCTCCACCCTTCAGCCGCTGCTCTCCTTGCCGGCGATATCAAGAGCCTTAAGACCAAGCCTGTTGTCGTCGCTATCTCACCACCGGTACGCCACCCACTGCCGATAATGTCGTAGGTTACGCTGAGGACCGAAGACCGAAGTCAGGGACGACATCGCGAGGGTTGTCATAGCCGGGAGGCGCGGTTGTTGTTATCGTTCTCCAACTAGGACTCAGCCTTCCTTCTCCCTCGTTCTCCTATCTGTTGAATCTCCGAGCGGCAGCCGACGTCCAAGCCGTTATCAGATCCGTTGATTGCTCTAGTTGCCTAAGAGGATGAAAACAAGCGAATTCTCTCCGCCGTGTCGCTGTTGTTGTTGACGTGGGCTGCGTCGCCGTTGCCGTTCCTTCTACTCCCTGATGTCGCTGCCTTATCTCATGTCACCACCGCCATCCAACGGCTATTCCACCCACTGTCATCGTCATGAACCACTAGGCGGGTGGTTGAACTTATCCTCCGAGCATATTCGTGTGGGTGTGTGTTTCTCGGCTAGGAATCAAAAGAACTGCCGCCACCACCATGACGTGGTGGCTGTCATTGCAAGATGTTGCTATCACCTCCGCCACTGTCGTGGTTTTGTACTTCCGTCGTCGCTAACCGCCACCAGGAGGGTGGCTGGACCTTTTTGCAAGCAAGAAAAGAGTGTGGATGTTTGTTCTTTCTATAGCATGTGTTGTGTGTAACTTGTTGGCCGGAAAAGCCATTGCCACCACCATAAGGTGGTGGCTGCCACCATAAGCCGCCATGGATGCGTGTTGATGTAGTTAGTGTGTGTGTTTATTCTTGGTTAAGGCGTTGTAAGCTGTAATTAGCTAAAGTATAATGAAAAGAAACCCAAACCACCACCGTAGGGTGGTGGCTGCCGCCACCGGCTGCCGTGTCGGGTGGCAGTGTGCTTGCCTTGTGAGAGTGATTCGTTTGGGGTGCTAGAAGCCCTAATGGGCTCAAAGGAGCTCTAATGGGCCCAATGAAGCTTAATGGACTCTAATGGACCCAATAAAACCCTAATGGGCTTAATAGGCCCAATAAAACCCTAATTGACATAAAAGGCCAACAAATTGATAAATGGGTTAATATTTGGATTGGAAAACCCTAATGCCAATGAAACCCTAACTTTAAGAATTATTCGGGTCACACACACGAGAATTATTTAATAACTTGGAATATTAAATAATAATCAATGGCGGAAATTAATCTAAGCAATATTGGACTTAGTGGATTAAGTCCTTAATGGGTTAAGGAGGAAACTTAACCCTAATCATCATTTTATGAGAAACCCTAATTTCACATGGGTGTATTGTTGGGCCTTCTATTGGGCTTTGATGATTGCGTTATTAATGGGCCATCCAAAGTCAAGCAAATGGACTAGAATATTTAATGGGCCTAGGGTAAGGCCCATGTAAGGGGTTTGGGCCCAATTTGGAAAATTAGGCCATAGAGGGGCCATAGTTTGGGCCTAAATGATTATATGATGGTGGGCCTTAGAATGAGACCATGTATAGGCTTGGGCCCAATTTGGAAAATTGGGCCATATGTTGGGCTTTGAGTCCTAGTCGACTTTTGGGCCTTTGGATTGGGCCTTGGGCTTGAATAAAACCAACCTTGGGGTAATGTAGTAATTATCCAAGTATGTATTTATGGTCATGCGTTGGGACCCAATTATTAATTGGGTGTTATTTTGGTGTCGACAGTTCGGGAATCTGTCATCCAGCAGTTGGGGCTGGGTCTACGGGACTTCAGCAGTGTGGGATTGAGTCTGCGGGACGTCAGCAGTATGAGGTGAGTTACCTTCCAGTAGGGGTGGGTCTAAGGCCACAATGTCGGCCCACTAACAGGGGTATTTGACAGATAATTGTATTTGTGATAATTATCTTGGTATGCTTATGTGATATGCTATGTGTGTCAGTGGTAATAGCAAGGAATAGTTCTTCCCTGACTCGGTCGTTAGGATCGAAGGGTAGGTCAGTACCCCAGTAATGTCTGACTGTATGATTATATCATGTTATTATATGATAGTGGTAGGGGTGAAATAGTCTCCGGTTACCGGTTGAAAGATACCGATAGCGGATACCGGTTGAAAGATACTGATGGCAGATACCAGTTGAAAGATACCGATGGAAATTACCGGTTGAAAGATACCGAAGGGGTATACAGAACCCATGTAATGCTTATATGTCTGTTTATGATATGTTAGTATGTGATCAGCATGTTTATGATATGTTAGTATGTGATCAACATGTTTATGATGTTAGTACGTGATCAGTATGTTTATGACATATTATTATGTGGTAGGGGTAGGGGTGAAATAGTCCCCAATTACCGGTTGAAAGATACCGGTGACAGTTACCGGTTGAGAGATACCGATGGTGTTATGTGGTATGTGGTATGATGGGGGAACTCACTAAGCTTCGTGCTTACGGTTTACAGTTTTGGTTTCAGGTACTCGTTTTCAAAGAAAAAGAGTCGGCTTGATCGCAACGCATCACACTATGTTTTCCGCACATGAGATCTTTGGGATTACACTCTGATATGGTTTTATGATAAAATGTTTTGATTATTGACACTTTGGTTTTGACATGAGATATGAATATGAATGTTTTATTATTGTTGGTTTTATGTAATAACCTAATTAAAAATGAAATTTTTGGCCTTGAATTTTGGGATGTTACAAATTGGTATCAGAGCCTTGGTTTGAGGGATTCAGGCACACTCACGAGTGTGTCTGAACTCAAACTAAGGACTTGGTATGAAAATTTTCAAAAGTAAAATCATTTTATAAAAAGAAGTTTGAAAAGAGAACAGAACTTTGAAAAGAACAAAGTGTGTAATGCGTGCAATCAGCCGAGCTCAAGTTAGTTTTCCCCAAGATACCCATACATGTTATGATATTTTATGATATGATATGGTTATGAGAACTGCATGCTAGATTAGGGCTGAGGATCTAGGAGGATGCCTTATATGCCTATTGTATGTGCTTGTAGACTTACATGCTAGTACTGACCAGTCAGTGATAGGATAACATGTTTAGGTTATGCCTGATTGCGTGAGCCTTAGAATTACATGCTAGTATAGATCCCTGTCAAGAGGATAGACTAATTTGATCGGAATATGTTGGTTAGTTTTTTTTTCCATTGTCCGAATGTTGCTTGCTTTGTGCTTTGTGGAACTCTTAAGTGATGGGAGTCAGCTACTAAGTGGATGTGACGACATCCAGGAGGTAGATGACTGGCATCGTGGAGAGTTCTTCAGTAGCTGATGGCAGGACGAGATTGAGAACCTAGGGAAGCCTAGGATATGATTCAGTGGGTTAGTAGTGAGGTTCAGTGAGACTTGGGTGTAGTTGAGGAAGCGACTTGGAGGATTCGGGAGGATTGCTGAGGAAAGTATGGATATGTGTGGAAGGTAGTATTGGGCCCGTACTACTGAAAGCACAAGATCCATACTCGAATCAGTGAGAGTCTTGGAGAATCTAAGAAGCTTCAAGGAAGAGTTTGTAACCCAGTTTGGGGACAGAGGATGTTCTAGTTGTTGCAGCTTAGCCATGGCGAGCTAGTGAGCGTGACAGGGTGTCAGACCCTGAAGGATATGATTTCCAAGAGTTGCAGATACAGGATCGATTTGGGAGCACCCTGGAAAGAGAGGTGCGTGCTAGGTGCGTATAGTAGACGGTCCCGGGAAGAGACCCATGACTTCTGATCATCGGGTGAAAGGCCAACAGGGCCTGAGTCAGTGCAGCGCGTACGAGAAAGTACACGAGGGAGTTTGTCACTCCAAGGGTTTAGGCTGCTACAGGGTAGTAGGATTGGTCATATCATCCGAAGGGGTCAGTATTCCTCCAGATGTTGTGGGTATGTCATCTTCTATGATATTAGGTGGATGTTTGGAATACGTACCGCTTCGGAATTATGAGTGAGTTTGGATAAGTCAGACCTCGGGTCGGTTTTTCTGCTAGTGTTTGGGTTACCAAGGATCATATATGCCATCCTGCATGCCGAAAGGTCCTTGATGAACCCAAAGAGGGACGCATCTTGCGGAGTGGCATCCGCGAATACCGTTATCATTTCGGATCTTTGTCGGGATCTATGTAGGAGTATTATTTAGAGGATACTCGATCAGGGTTGGAGTGATTGTTCTCCAATGAAGTCAGCGTTCAGAGGATCTATCATTGTTCAGGTATGGTCGGTAATTGTTTATGGATGAACTTTGAAGTTCAAGGCACTACCGTTGCTAGGACGGAACTGGTGACAGGAAGAGGGTAGTGTCAGTCGCGGGTGTTATATTCATAAGTGGGTTGTCACTGGATGTTCAAGAGAATTGTGTTTTCGCATGGGCTGTGTTCGGTCAGAGTTCAGTGGTACTGCAAGAATGGGAGTGGGAACGAGGATTCGACAGCCAGAGTGAAGATTGAGACCTTCAATTGACAACATGTTAGATGGACCGAGGTGTCAGACTGGATCAGATGTTAAGGGTACTCATCGAGATTTCTGAGGATGTGAGATCTCAAGGTTTAATCGGTGATTAAACGCTAGCATTGGCAGGCACATGTTGTCATTAGTGGAATATTAGAAAGCGAGAAGGATGGGAAATCCTTCAATTCTTGCGTGCAGTGAAGACTTGGTCGAATCTAAGTGGGGGAGAGACTTTTTATAAAGTCTCCAAATGTGAGTTCTGGTTGTGCGGGGTGCAATTTCTTGGGCACCTTGTCAACCAGAAGGGTATTCTAGTTGATCCGGCCAAGATAGAGGCCTTGATGTAGTGGGAGATTCCGAGGTCTCCATCTGTGATTCGGAGTTTCCTGGGTCTAGCAGGTTACGACCGGAGACTTACAGGGGACTTCTCTGAGATTGCGGTTCCTTTGACCCGACTGACCATGAAATCGGTGGCCTTTCGCTGGGGGCCTGAGCAGCAGGCAGCCTTCGAGACTCTCAAAAAGCGGTTGTGCGGGGCACCGATTCTCACCCTGCCAGAGGGTGTAGATGATTTCGTGGTTTTCTATGACGCTTTGATCACGAGCGTGGGTGTGGTACTAATACAGTGGGGTCACGTGATAGCAGGTTTCGGGGACCAGGTTAGAGTTCCAGTTAGGATTCAAGTTCAATTGTGTGTTAGGTCGAGTGCATGTTCGACCGATATAGAAAGTGTTGTAAGACTAAAGGGGGGTAGCCGTAGCATTCACTAGCAGTCAGATAGTTGGGAAAGTGTTGTAAGACTACAGGGGTAGCCGTAGCATTCACTAGCAGTCAGATAATTGGGAAAGTGTTGTAAGACTATAGGGGTAGCTGTAGCATTCACTAACAGTCAGATAGTATGGAAAGTGTTGTAAGACTACGGGGGTAGCCGTAGCATTCACTAGCAGTCAGATAGTATGGAAAGTGTTGTAAGACTACAGGGGTAGTCGTAGCATTCACTAGCAGTCAAATAGTATGGAAGTGTTGTAAGACTACGGGGGTAGCCGTAGCATTCACTAGTAGCCAGTTAGCATGGGAAGTGTTGTAAGACTGCGGGTGTAGCCATAGCATTCACTAGCAATCAGATAGTGATAGAGTGTTGTGAGACTGCGGGTGTAGCCGCATCATTCACTAGGTTAGTAGATAAGTGTGAGCGTGTTGTTAGGACGCAGAAGGAACAGTAGTACCCACCAGTTCAGGTGTGGCAATAAGGATAAGGAAATCCACGGATTGGATTTCGGAATTACCCATATGAATTAGATCTAGTTGAGCCAGTGATAGGACTGTAAGAGCGCCACTACAGTTATGGGACCAGAGATAGCAATGGAATGCATAAGGACGTGTGAGATATGGCTATCATTGGTCAGGTAGCAATCACTTTTAGTCTTGGATTTGATGATGAAAGGATTCGACGCATGGACCCGATCGGTTAGATCTGAAAGTAGTAAAGTCACAGTGGCATGATAACTAGTGGCAACTAGTTCCAAAGAAGGATTTCGTTCAGGAGTCATGTGAGGCGACTAAGTAGGGAGTCCTTTGGCTCCGCAACCGGGTGGAAACCCAATATTTCAGAGGATTGGCAAGCGAATTAAGACCCATGAGGTCTTGGTAGCTTTTGGTAAGCAGCTATGTAACAACATACTGCTTCAAGTAGTTCAGTGTTCGGGCAGTTTCAACGTTTGGGCAGCATTAGTATTTGCATTTCATGTTGCAAATACAGATGAAATACTTGGTTGATTGGGAAGTGGTAAGTCACTTACAACGAGATTATCTGAGTTTTGGCCGAGTATAAGTGAACCACAGGAAATAAGTGGAACTGTGATTCTGTTTTTCTAGTGGGAGCCCTGAGTTATCAGGAGATGAGTGGGTAGCTAAGAGACAAGTGGACTGGATTTAGCAATAATGATTCAGTAAGAGTGGTCTGTCAGGGATCTAGGCCATCTCGAGACAACATAATTCAGACGAGTAGATGTGATCTTGTTGCGAGGAATTAGTTCGCCTACGGATTGTAGGGCTTTGCGAAGATTGGTCACGGCTACCCTAGGAAGGCTAGGGTGTGCCCAGGAAGATGACTATGTTGCTAGAGTGGCTTGGTATGTAAGGATTGGTAAGGAATGATTTCAAGGACGAAATCTAATTTAAGTGGGGGAGAGTTGTAAAACACCGTTTATTTATTAAATAAATTAATTAATGAATGAATGGCTGGTAGCCCTAAAATAGATAATTATATGT
Source organism: Lactuca sativa (assembly GCF_002870075.4). Lineage (NCBI taxonomy): Eukaryota > Viridiplantae > Streptophyta > Magnoliopsida > Asterales > Asteraceae > Lactuca > Lactuca sativa. The sequence goes on from NC_056625.2 coordinate 40,703,274, forward strand.
CAAAGGTTGGTCTCGAGGAGTTAATTGCCACATTTTTAAAAGTCGGGGGCTAAAAGTGTAAGTTTCGAATCCGATTCGTAACTATTTATGAAGGCAGGGACTTAATGGTAACTTCTGGGACTTCATTTGAAGGGATTTTGGGGGCTAAGGGGCTGTTTAGTAAGTATTGAACCTGAATTGTAAAGAATTATAATGTCGAGGGCTAAAAGTGTAAAATTAGGACTCATTTTTGTAAGGAATGGGAGGAAGAGGGGCCGGTTATGTCAATATGGGAATATGTTTCATATGAGCCGGGTATTTATGCCAAAGAGAACCCTAACCCTAGGGACCATATGCGGCCGTCATCTTCACCATTCTCACACTCTCCACCCTTCAGTCGTTGCTCTCCTTGTCGGCGATATCAAGAGCCTTAAGACCAAGCCTGTTGTCGTCGCTATCTCACCACCGGTACGCCACCCACTGCCGGTAATGTCGTAGGTTACTCTGAGGACCGAAGACCGAAGTCAGGGACGACGTCGCGAGGGTTGTCATAGCCGATAGGCGCGGTTGTTGTTATCGTTCTCCGGCTAGGACTCAGCCTTCCTTCTCCTTCGTTCTCCTATCTGTTGAATCTCCGAGCGGCAGCCGACGTCCAAGTCGTTATCAGATCCGTTGATTGCTCTAGTTGCCTAAGAGGATGCAAACAAGCGAATTCTCTCCGTCGTGTCGCTGCTGCTGTTGTCGTGGGTTGCGTCTCCGTCGTCGTTCCTTCTACTCCCTGATGTCGCTGCCTTATCTCTTGTCACCACCGCCATCCAACGGCTATTCCACCCACTGCAATCGTCATGAACCACCAGGCGGGTGGTTGAACTTATCCTCCGAGCATATTCGTGTGGGTGTGTGTTTCTCATCTGGGAATCAAAAGAACTACCGCCACCACCATGAGGTGGTGACTGTTATTGCAAGATGTTGCTATCACCTCCGCCACTATCGTGGTTTTGTACTTCCGTCGTCGCCAACCGCCATTAAATTTCATTAGTTTCTTTTTTATTTAAATTATTTTTTTAGATTAAAATATCAAAAGCATTTCCGTTATAATAAGTCATTATTTTTCTTATTTTCTTATAAATTCGAAGTTCTCAAATATTTTAACTTTTTGAAAAAAATAACTCACGTAATACATGGTTCTCACAACTAGTTATAAATCAAACTAAACAATTGTATAACAATTTTCCCTAATAAAAAAAAAAAAGCTTTCTTCCTTTTCAAATCTTGAAAAAAATATACATTTCCTAAACACCAAATAATCCACGAAAATAGAAGAGTTGAAACACATTCCATTTTCAGTTTCAAAAGGGTTTTTACCCATAAGGGCTAATGTCATAAATACCCTTAAGTTTTCAGGGTTTTGTCGGTTTTGCCCAAAGTTGAATTTTATGTCCGTTTTTACCCTAACATTTTCCAAAAAATGTTCGGTTTTACCTTTTTACGGGTGATAACAGGTTACCATTATATTAACTTCGCAAAAAAACCCTTAAGTTTACAGTTTTTTACGTTTTATCTTTGAGTTTATAATTTTTTTTACACTTTTACCCTATGTATTTTTTTCTTATTATACGTATTCAAGCAGAAAAATCATATTTATAAACGAAAAAAATTAATTAAATATTGTATTTACATTTTTTTTAATGTTATTTCTTTATATATATATATATATATATATATATATATATATATATATGTGTGTGTGTGTGTGTGTGCGCGCGCGCGCATGTGTATGGGTTTTTTTTTTTTGGATAAACCATTTAAGATGTAAAAAAACAAATTAATATGTTTTTAGAACTACAAATACGTATTTTTATGTATTTAAAAATATACATATCAATAAAAAAAAACTTGTTCAATAATAAACATGTTTATATAAGTATATACATATATTTTTAAAAGTGTAAATATGTATTTTGATATATGTTTTTTTTAAATATAAATATATTTTTAGAAGTATAGATACATATTAATATGTAAAAATGTAAAAATATGTATTTATACTTCTAAAAACTATATCTATAAAACACATATTCATAATTCTAAAAATATTATTTATCTTTTTAAATGGTATAACCATGCAAAAACACACACAACAAACAAACAAATATATGTATGTATATATATATACACACACAATATTTAATTAAATATATTTTCGTATGTAAATACGATTTTTCTGCATGAATATGTATATTATGAAAAAAAATATACTTTGGGTAAAAGTTTAAAAAATAATTATAATCTTAAGGGTAAAAACGCAAAAAATGGTAAAGTTAATGGTTTTTTGCGAATTTAATATAATGGTAGTCTGGAAAACCTGTTATCACCGGTAAAAGGGTAAAACCAAACATTTTTTTCAAAAATGTTTGGGTAAAAACGGACATAAATTTCAACTTTTGGCAAAACCGACAAAACCCTGAAAACTTGATAATTTTTGTGACATTAACCCTACCCATAAATGATTAAACCACGTACTTTTGGAAATTAGAACGTGTTTCATTTTCAAATCACAAATAATTACTTTCTATTTATATAGCGAAAATTATTATAAAACGTAGTTAGCTTTTAAATTTGTTTATATTTTTTTTACTTCTTTAAATACTATTGTGATTGAGATTTCTCTTTACTTATCTCCGTGCAATATGAGTGAGTCTAATAGTCGGGTTATGGTATTTCTATAGAAAAGTTCAGGATTCAAAATCTAACATTCGCAAAAATATTATCGGTGTAAGCAATTTTGCGTAAAAATGAGTTCGGATGGGCCTTGCAAATATAATTGTATGTTTGTATACAATTTTTTATATCAATTAGTTTGGACCTTTTATCATACTTTTTTCCTTTTTTAATGTTTTTGTGTGATGATAATGATAAAAATATCAAATATATATTAAAGTAGATACTATCAATAATATATAGACAGTTTTTATCTTTTGCCCTCCAAATCGGGGCATTATTAGAAAGGCTATAAAACATTTTTTAAGATGTGGTTTGTAAACCTGCAATAAATTATCAAGAGTTCTTACTTATTCGTTTATGAATAGTCGAATTAAAGTTTATACATTTAGGGTGTATTGAAACTTTTCTGTAACATACTAACATAAAATCCATAAAATAAAAACATTAAAACAAATTCATATAAGAGTTTGGAAGAAAAGTTAACCAAAATGTGGTACATATATAGGCTATCCACAAAAGAACCAGGACCACCGAACGAATTGATAGAAGCTTCACAGAAAAACACCAAGAGATACATATAATATAAGCCTCAAACAATAAATGCTCAAGTGTCATAAAATCTAAAATTCTAATCAAGATATTGTAAATTGCATAGACACATGACATCCATATACTATTCACGTCACGTATTTAACAGGGGACCCATTCTTGTCTGTCTAATAGGGTGTAGAAAGAAACATGTAGGACCTCTATATATTTGTTTTTCGCTAACATTATATAGTGATTACTGGCTCATATTTTATTTACATACGTGTTTTAACATATTATGTTTTATTTACTTGAAGATAGATGTTTCATGGTTACAATTGGTTCGTGGTTTTGCAACCAAATTTCACACAAGAGGAGTAGAGATAAACATTTAGTTCAAATGCATTGGGTCATCAATGTTGGCGAATATATGAGTCCAATGTAGCAGTCTATGCGTGTTTGGTCCATATCTCGATTCCTTGAGTGGAGTCCATGTCTTGGAGTGTTCTCCAAGTTCTCCTTGTTTCCATGAGCTATAAGGAATGTATATAAGAAATGTCTAGTTGTTTAGGAATCCTAATTATATACTGATTTGTTTTCGTTTAGTAAATATAGATGTCATGTTCCTATAAACAGTTTTGAGATTGAAGTTTTTGAGTTATGTTTCTTCAATAAAAAAATCCAGCAAGTTAGGGTGCTTACTTTCTTGTTTACTGTTTTTCTTTAATTTGTATCAGAGCAACAACTTTCCTGATTTCCTTTTCGTGTGGAGACTAAAGACCTGTCATCTGTTTTCCTGTTCGACAATAAGAGAAAGAGATTGAAATAAGAGAAACAAGGGTCGTGCCTCCCAAGCATGGGTTGTGCCTACCTCCAGATTTCATTATTTTGGGTATTTTAACCTGCGAAGCCCAAGCATGGGCAGTGCTTCCCACAGGTCGTGCTTCCCCATATTTTGATTTTTTCTAATTTATTTTGGGATTTCAAAGTTGCAATGACCTGGCATGGGCTGTGCCCCCCCCCCCCCCCCAAGCATGGGTTGTGCTTACTTCCAGAACCCTTGTTTGCTACCCGAACTGCTACATAAATACCAGATATCCTCTAAGTCGGTTCCAAAGATGATTCCGAACGACAAAAAACCCTTCTGAATGCGATTTTTTGCACTTTTCATCACTTTCTGAAAATCTGAAGGGCGTTGATCATCTCCCACGTTTAGTTTAGTAAGATTTAGTAGCTTAATGTTTCTTTATTATTCTAGATCAGATTTTAACCATGTCTGGCTAATACCCTAGTTTTTAGTTCTGCAAAAAGACTAGTACTTTTCATGTGATTAGTTATCAGATTTGGTTTTCATTGTGTGCTTCTATCTAGATTTATTAGTTTTAAACTTAATGAATTTTTTATTTTGATTCTTGTTAGTCTGATCACTTAGCTAGGGTTCAATCATTCCAGTTAATCTGGTAATAGAATCTGTAACTGTTTTTGTCAACTAGTAATAAGTAACAAGTATCATATTGGTTATGTGTTAATGATTTAACTCTGATATAAACTAAAAAATCATATATTTACACTTCTGAGCTTATGAGAAGTATTGGGTATTGCTGAGAATTTTACACAAAACTTAATGTAACTTTTCAGATCTTAATTAAGAGCTTATTTAATTAGACAGTAAAAAGTAAAGGTCAACTGAAGAGCTTGTTTTGGTTAATTTAACTAGGTAAAAGAGATTATACTAGAGCTTGTTAGTTTTTCTCAGTACCAACTTAGATAGAACACATTCCGGATAACCAGATCTGGGTTGATTGCATGATTAGGAAAGTCGCAGCATAACTGAAATCATTTTTATTACTAAGTTTTATTTAGTGTATTTTCACTGCAATTTTTTTAGTTTAGTTTTTAATCAAAATCACCTTCTGTTTCTTGACTAGAATGTGCCTTACGTAAAAAGGCATTGACATTTAGGTTGTGTCCCTGAGGATTCGACCATGCTTCCCTATGTTATATTATTAGTGCAACCAGCAGTGAAACTTTATTTGCTTAATACACCCGCGATAACATGTTAACATATATCTTGGTCAATTATAAGACCAAGGAGCAACAAGATAAGCACCTATGTCAGATTCTTGGAGTTCTGCAGGCAAAGAGGTTGTATGCCAAGTTCTCCAAGTGTGAGTTCTGGTTGTGCAAGGTTCGGTTTCTGGGGCACCTTGTCAACCAGAATGGTATGTTGGTTGACCCAGCTAAGATTGATGCGGTTATGAAATGGGAGGTTCTGAAGTCCCCATATGAGGTTTGGAGTTTCCTTGGTTGGGCTGGTTACTACAGGAGATTCATTAGGGATTTCTCCAAGATTATAGTCCCTCTCACTAGGTTGACAAGGAAGGACGTTACTTTTAGTTGGGGGCCTGAGCAGCAGGTGGCGTTTGAGATTCTTCAGCAAAATCTATGTGAGGCACTGGTACTTACCCACCCATATGGAGTCAAGGATTTTTAAGTCTACTATGACGCATCGATTATAGGTTTAGGTGTTGTACTGATGCATAGAGGGCATACGATCGCTGACACTTCGAAGTAGCTTAAGCCTCACGAGGAGAATTATCCTACAAACGATCTCGATCCGGGGGTTGTGGTTTTCATCCTCAAGATATGGTGTCATTATTTGTATGGGGGTCGGTGTACCATCTATACGAACCACAAGATTACGAGATATCTTATGGATCAGCCCAACCTCAATATGAGACAATGGAGATGGCTCAATGTGGTGAAATATTACAACTGCGAGATCTTATACCACCTCGGTAAGGCCAACGTGGGGGCCAATGCTCTGAGTCATAGGGTGGTTAGTGCCTCGATTCAAGATGTTTATTTAAATGTGACAGTAGTGAATCCAATCTTGGAGATGATTAGGTATGCACAGGCGGAAGCCATCAAGGAATAGAATCGAAAGAGTGAACGAGTGGTTGGTCATGTTTCAACTTTTTATATCGATAGTAGGGCCTGCTAACTCTCCATGGCAAGATTTGGGTGCCTTATTCAGGTGGAACCCGACAGACTTTGATGGACGAGGCACTCAAATCGAAAATTTTCTTTCATTCGGGTGCAAAGAAGATGTATCTTGACCTAAGACATAGCTACTGGTGGCTATGTATGAACAGAGATATAACATGGTTTGTGGAGCGGTGCTTGACCTTTCGGAAGGTCAAAGCCGAACATCATTGCCCTCACGACAAGTTGCAGCCTCTGGAGGTCCCATTGTGGAAATGGTAATAGATCACCATGGATTTCATCACAAAATTACCAAAGACGGCGAAAGTTGTTGATGTCATTTGGGTGATTGTGGATCATTTTACGAAGAGTACTCACTTTATGGCCATTCATGAGAGATCTTTTGCTAAAACGTTTGAGAGATCTATGTTCGAGAGCTGGTTGCTCGACACGGTGTACTGGATTCTATCATTTCGGACCAGGATGTCCATTTCACTTCCTGATTTTGGAAGTGATTCCATGAGGAGTTGGGTACCCGGTTGCATTTTAGTATTGCCTATCATCCATAGATGGATGGACAGAATGAGCGGACCATTCAAATGCTCGAGGATATGTTGAGATCTTGCATCATAGATTTTGGTGGGAGTTGGAACTCCTACCTTCTCTTGGTTAAGTTTTCATACAACAACAGTCATCATGACAACATTGGTATGCCCCCCTTCGAGCTTCTCTACGAGAGGAAATATCGAATCCCTATTTGTTGGGGAGAGGTTGGACAGAGATTGTCACACCCCCAAACCAAAATGGCAGAAACGTTCGGGGGTGGATGACGTCATATGTAGTATCACAACCATTGCATCATAGTAATCATAGTAAACACAACAATTACATTGAATATATATATATATATATATATATATATATATAAAGGTATTTACATCTATTTTGATTCTTATTCCTAAACATCAAAAATATAATCAAAAGAAAAAAACGTGACTCTATACACTCCGTCTTTTGATAACTCCAGAAGGTACCAGTCTACTGATTTCCTGAGAATACAAGCAGTTTTGAAAGAGTATCAGCATAAAGCTGGTGAGTTCATAAGTATGTTTTTGAGAGGAAAATCGATTAATGAATCAATAATTGTATTTGTATGCTTCCGAGAAAATCCATTATTTTCTAACTTATGTATTTTGTTACTGAATCTCATTGAATGTATTGTACATTGTTTGATTGAATAAGAACCTCTTTTTTTACAGGAAAAACTCTGATTATCACCAGTATGTATAGTAGGTTCGAAAAGCTCTGAAAATTGTAATATGTATACTAGTTCTATTACTTTATAATAAAACTAATTAAAATTATTACTATTCATACATTAATCGTATTTTCTTAGTACCAAATTTATGAGTTGTTATAACCATACTTGACCATTGAATTGCCTGAACGACGTTCTTTAGGCGTCGGAATCGAAATGACTTTGTCACTCAGGCCTGTCGGCCTAACTGTAGCTAACATTTATGGTGTGGGATTGTCAATCCCGTATAGATCTATACACAAACTCATGTTCCCCCTCCAAGAGACTCTGGTTATAATCTTAGGGTTTTTGCAAGTACTTAGGTAACTACGCGAAGAATGCTCACTCATAAAATGCTATACTAATGATTACATGTAAAGTAAAATGAATCCATTGAATTTAACTTGTTTTCTATATATTTCATAAACTACACATTTTAATAGTTTATATGTCTGGTTGCAGTGAATCTATAAATTGTACAATGATATGTTAATTGTTCCATAAACTATTCCTATTATAGTTTATAAGTTCGTTCGTGCATTTGATTCATGTTTTACATTGAAAGATCTGTGTTTATGATGAAAACCTCCCTTATGCTCAACATAGTACAAAAGGGATAAAGTATTTATAAAGGTATAAAAATTGTATAATTATATCAATTGCATCTGTGTTAAGTTTAATGAAATTCCTTTTTGTATAAGTTTCACAAAATCATGTATGTTTGGCTTGTATACCCCCTGAAAAGATTTAAAAATCATGAAAGCATAGGGGTACGAACTCACCACTTGTGGTGTTTTTAAGGTCCTAACTAGCATTTGTGGTGTTTTTAAGGTCCTAACTAGCATCAAGGAGGTGTTCTAGGTCCCATGCATAGTTTGAATAAGTTTAAGGTCAACAATGAGCATCAAAGAGGGTTTACGACCCTATGAGGTGTGTACGGCCATACAAGGGGTGTGCGGTCGTACACCCTTCATGTTCATGCTAAATTGGTCAATTTTAAGGTGAATCAAGCCTAGGATCAAAGGCTTAGCATGTCCAACTAGATGATAGGGGCTAAACTCTCACTTTGGACGGCCTTTAAGGTGTGTACGGCCAACCTTATGAAGGTGTACGGCCATACTCCCTTCAAGGGATGAAGAACATGATGAATCAAGGATTGAATCAAGAGGTCTTTCAAATATAACAAGCTAAAGGATGGAATACTTACGTTTTTGAAAGTCTTGATGAAAACTTGATGAAGGTAGATATATATATATATATATATATATATATATATATATATATATATATATATATATATAGAGAGAGAGAGAGTGTGTGTGTGTGTGTAAAGTGATGAATGATGGCTAAGTACCCCTTATATAGGGGGAGTGTTCGACCATGAGGGGGGTGTACGGCCGTACACCCATGTGTACGACCATACACTCCTCTTGAAGGAGTGTTTGGCCCGAATGTTATGGTAAGACTTAGAATAACTCATCCCTGAACCCAAACCTTGATTGTACTAAACTTAGAAAACTTATGCTGACTCTAAATAATATAAAGAAATAGCTGAAATGAGTCTGACTTCGATTGATTTGAATGGCTTGAACAAAAGAGGAATTTCGGGTTGTCACAGAGATTCATGAGGAGCACGAAGATAGTGCTCAAGAAGAAGGAGCTCATACAGCAGGTCAAACAGAGATTATAAACAGCCTAGATCCAATAGAAGAGTTACGCCGACCGACGTCGATCCGAGTTGGAGTTCCAGGTCGGGGATATGGTGCTCCTAAAAGTGTCGCCTTGGAAATGCATTATATGATTCAAGAAACGGGGCAATTTGGGCCCCAAGTTTATCAGTCCATTCCGGGTAGTGGCTAGGGTGGTCAAGGTAGCCTACCAATTGGATTTATCAGATGAGCTTAGTCAGATTCAAATCACCTTCCATATTTCCTAGTTGCAAAAGTGTGTGACGGACAAGACATCAATGGCACATTTGGATGATATTCATGTTGAAGATCACCTGAATTATGTTGAGCGGACGATAGCAATTATTGACAGTAAGACGAAGACCTTCCGTAATGTAACATCCTGAAATTTAGGTATATCTCTTTAATCCTTCTTCTTTTCTAAGTTGTCAAAATTAGCCCAAACTAGAAAACGGTGACAAGTGGGTACGCTGGGCGTACTGAAGAGTACGTTGCGCGTACCCATGGGCGTGCCTTTGACGCAGACTCAACCCAGTACGTGGGGCGTACCAAAGTGTACTGGGCCCAGATTCAAAACCCTCAATGAAGCATGAGCACTATAAAAGGAACATTATGGCCTTCATCACAGCCACCATTTTCGGAGAGTGAAACCCTAAAAGAGCCAACCCTCGTTTTAGAGCTTGTGTGTGTGTGTGTGTGTTTGAGCTTGATAAAATGTTCTTGTGAGATTGTGAAGAGAAGAAGGGCCATTGTAGAAGCTAGAGTTGGAGTGCAAGCCTTGGATCTGAGCTTTACAGAGGTTGGAGCATCATTTGGAGGTAAAAAGCTCAAAGCTTTCTTAACCTTTTTGGATTTGTGCATTATGAACCATTTTTAGGGTTTTTGTCCCAAAGATGGAGACTTTATGAATAAATGGTCTCCATAAGCCTTGATCTGCCCCATTTCAGTATAAAATGTGTTGTAGATCCATAAAAATCCAATCTTGATCGTTAATATTGAGTCATGCATGAGATAAGGGCTTAATGAGGAAAGAGGATAAGAGTTTGGAGTGATTGGTGACCTTTATAGCCATGCAAAGGCTTAAAGGCTTCGACTTTATGGGTTAAAAGGCATTAGAAGGACTAGATCTAGAATATGAGCTTGTATCTTAATCGATTCAGACCAAAAACATTAAGAGCATGAAACTGAGACTTACATTGGGTGTAAATCTCAGAATGCGCCGTGTAGGGGTTGAGATCCCCGATTCTGGATAGCCGAGGTACGCCCCGCATACAGAGTTGGTACGCCCTACGTACTGCCCTCTGTTGACTTTCATTGACTTTTAGGGTTTGGTCAACAATTGGACAGTTGGACCATTGGAGGGGTAAAATGGTCTTTTCCCCTTCTGAGAGATTATAGGAAGGGATTAATCTAGCCTTTGAGAATCGTTGTTAATTAGCGGTAAATTACTTTATGTGATTAGGCGGACGCTAGATCAGTATTTCGAGTTCGAGACTTTCTGAGATTACCCGAGGTGAGTCTTCTCACTATACATTACCTAGAGTGGTATATATGTGCAGACTGGAGGTCTTATGTGTATGTGTATGTTTGAGATTTATGTGCATTGTGTTATATGTATGCTATGTGTTATATAGACCGGACCAGAGGGTCCAACGACTCATGAGGCCAGAGGGTCTTCGATCAGACCGGATCGGAGGGTCCAACGAGCTATGGGACTGGAGGGTCCCGCTGAGACATATTGACCGGAGGGTCATACCAAGTCATAGCCTCAAGTGGCTTATGTGTTGTATGTGGTATTTTGGGGAACTCACTAAGCATTTATGCTAACTGTGCTATGTGATATGTGTTTCAGGTACTAGCGAGGATCGCGGGAAGGCGCCGGCATGATTTATACACACTGACAGAGGATTCTGTATTCGAAATTTTGGGATATGTTTTACCGTGATAACATTTTATACACTTGAGTTTTGAGATGATTTATATGATATATGTTATGTTTGAAAAATGAAAAATTGTTTTAATTTTTCACGTCATTACAAGTTGGTATCAGAGCCTCGGTTTGAGGGATTTGGATGCACCTTCGGGCGTATCTAAACTCAAACTGAGGATTTGAGAAAATCTTTCATAAAAGAAACAATTTTTCTAAAAAGAGTAAAAGATTTTGAGAAAAGCAAAAAGGAGCAGTGTGTACGATCAGCCAGCGCCCGAACGGTGATTTCCCAAAATACCCTTACATTATGTGTTATGAGATATTATGTGATGTGCTATGCATGCTAGAGTAGGCTAGGTATTCATATTTAGGACTAGAGTGGCCTGATTTGTGATGCATTAGCCTAGGAGATTACTGCTACTATGAATTACTTCGAGAGTGAGTAGGTAGCAGCGAGGAGCTTATGAGTGGTCTACTGGAGGGTAGCCTGTGTTCATCGAGATATAGAGTACTTGTGATCTGGGATCCTAGGAGGAGGACTTGGGGTGAATACTAATGCGGTGTGGAAGGTAGTATAGGGCTCGTACTACTGGAAACACCGAATCAGTGAGCAGTCTAAGTAAGAATCCTTAGGGTACTAAGGAACAAGTAGGGTTGAGTATCGAGTGCGAATATACTCGAGCGAGTCTCTGATTTCTTTTGTGTTGTGCTTCAGAGACATCATGGTTGGGACACGCCACACACCAGAGGGCAGCGACGTTAGCGACGAGGAGATTCGTCGAATGATTGATGACGAGGTGGCCGCGGTGATCCGGGAGGCCATTCCGGAGATGTTTGGGTCTATCAAGACCATGCTGATTGAGACGTTTGATGAGAGATATGTTGTTGTTACTGAGGCGGCTGCTGCTGCAGCCACTGCAGTTGCCGCTGTTGCGAAGCCACAGGGGGTGACTCGTTGTTGTACCGAGAGTTTAACAACACGAAGCCACTAGAGTTTTATGGGACTCAGGATCTGATAGCCGCGATGAGGTGGATCTCTGAAATTGAGGGATGCTTCTACACATGTTCTTGTCTAGAGCATCTCAAGGTACGATTCGCGCTGAACCAGCTTTGCTTGGGAGCGAAGGACTGGTGAAAGTTTTGGGACGGCTAACTTCACTCCTACAGAGATGACAGTGGTGACCTAGGAGAGGTTCACCACCATGTTCCGAGATGCGTATGTTCCCCCTGTGGAGAGGGAACATCTAGCCCAGTAGTTCTTGTCCCTCAAGCAGGGGACGGAGTCCGTGACTATGATTACATGGATGTGTCATGAGAGGACATTGTTTTGCCTTGGGCACGTATCTACCGAGCAGGCACGTATGAGCCGATATCTGAGCATTCTGAGGAGAGACATTCGTGAGTTCGTGCCGAACTCGACATACCGGACATTTGTCGAGCTCCATGCAAATGCCCAGAAGAGGGAGAGTGAGTTAGGGACTCAGGCCAGGGAGGAGGCCAAGTCTCAGAGGAGGGATAGGTGGTCGACATAGTCTCAGCCGGCAGCCAAGCGGGCAAAGCCTACTGATTCGAGATCTGGAGGACCAAGGGTCCGCACTTTTGGGAAGTGCGACAAGAGCCATGAGGGAGTGTGCAGAGCGGGGGTGAGCTACAAGTGTGGAAAGGAGGGGCATTTCGCGATGGATTGCCCTAAGGGGTTTGCAGTTTGCTTCCACTGCAACCAGATTGGCCATCAGAAGGTCGAGTGCCCACAGCTACTTCAGGGATCAGCACAGGGATCTGCACCTACTACTACTAGAGCCATTGAGGCCATGGCAGCGAAGGCCGAGGCAACGAAGGCTCGCGGGAGAGCCTTTCAGTTGACAGCGGAGGAGGTCCGCACATCGCCCGATGTCGTGGCTGGTATGTATTCGTTTATTTACTTATACTGAGTTTGATATATTGTTCTTATATTGTGGTATGCATAGGTACTTTTCTTGCATGCATAGGTACTTTTCTTGCGAGTTCTGTACCTGCCTTAGTGTTATTTGAGTCGGGGCGCGAGTCGATCTTTCGTGTCATTAGCGTTTAACCAGCACATCAGTATCCGACGAGAGGCATTGAGTCGACCTCTGCGAGTTTCTATAGCTGACGAGCGAGCGGTTTTTGCTACTGATGTGATTCGAGGATGTTTACTCGAGATTTTTGGTATTGAGTTCCCGATAGATTTGGTACCGATTGTGATGGGGGATGTCTGTGTCATCGTGGGCATGGACTGGTTGAGCCGATTCATAGCTGTTATCGACTGCAAGCGTCAGTTGGTGACCATACGACACCCTAGTGAGGGGAATACTTATGGTGTATGGCGAGGGTACCCGATCTGGGTTAGCATTTTGCTCGACTGCCAGAGCAAGACAGAGTCTACAGCAGGGTTGTAGAGGGTTTGTAGCCTATGTGATGGATACACGAGTTTCCGCAAAGAGGCCGAGTTCTGTTGGTGAGGTTTCGATAGTGCGAGAGTTTCCGGATGTTTTTCCTGAGGAGTTGTTGGGTGTGTCTCCCGAGAGGCAGGTGGAGTTTCACATCGATTTGGTTCCGGGGGCGGTGCCTATTGCCAAGGCACCCTATCACCTTATGCCACCGGAGATGCATGAGTTATCCTCGCAGCTTCAGGAGCTATTGGGGAAGGGATTAATCTGACCGAGTAGTTCACCGTGAGGAGTGCCGATCCTTTTTTGTCAAGAAAAAGGATGGTTCACACCGGATGTGCATTGATTATCGGGAGTTGAACAAGTTGACGTTCAAGAACCGTTATCCACTATCAAGGATCGACGATTTGTTCGATCGGTTGCAGGGAGCTTCTTGGTTCTCCAAGATAGACTTGAGGTCTGGATATCACCAGATGAGGGTGCGGGATGAGGATATCCAGAAGACGACGTTTAGGACTCGTTATGGGCATTACGAGTTCGTGGTGATGCCTTTTGGGCTCACCAATGCACCAACAACGTTCATGGATCTCATGAACCGAGTGTGCAGGCCGATGTTGGATCGATCGATGATTGTGTTCATCGATGATATTCTAGTGTATTCGAGATCCAGAGAGCAACATGAGGAGCATCTGAGGGAAATTCTTGGAGTATTGAGATCGGAGAGGCTTCATGCCAAATTCTCCAAGTGTGATTTCTGGTTACGAGAGATCCAGTTCTTGAGACATCTCGTTAATCAGAATGGGATATTGGTCGATCCGGCCAAGATTGAGGTTGTTATGAGTTGGTAGGTGCCGAGATCCCCCACCGAGATCAGGAGTTTTCTAGGGTTGGCCGGCTATTATCGGAGATTTATCAGGGATTTCTTCAAGATTACCGTTCCCCTCACCAGATTGACCCGGAAGGGCGTGGCTTTTACTTGGGGTCCAGAGCAGCAGACCTCATCTGAGACGCTTCGCCAGAGATTATGCGAAGCCCCGGTGTTAGCCCTTCCAAAGGGAATGGAGGATTTTGTGGTTTACTGTGATGCGTCTATATTAGGGTTAGGTGCGGTGCTTATGCAGAGAGGGCACGTGATAGCATACGCATCGAGGTAGCTGAAGCCTCATAAGACGAGGTATCCCGCCCACGATTTGGAGTTGGGGGCAGTGGTGTTCACCCTCAAGTTATGGATTCGTTATTTGTATGGGGTTCGGTGTACCATATACACGGACCACAAGAGTTTGAAGTATCTAATGGATCAACCCAACCTAAACATGCGCCAGAGGAGATGGTTGGATGTGGTAAAGGATTATGACTGTGAGATCATGTACCATCCGGGCAAGGCTAACGTTGTAGCCGATGCCCTGAGCCTCAGGGCGAAGAGTGCCCCAATACAAGATATCTGTATGAGGATGACAGTGATAACTCCGGTATTGGATACCATCCGAGAGGCCCAGGCAGAGGCTGTGAGACTAGAGAACCGCAAGAGTGAGCGGGTGATTGGGCAGGTGTCCGATTTTGTTACCGATAGCCGAGGGCTTATGACCTTTCACGATCGGATTTGGGTGCCGTTTACGAGCGGGGCACGTAGCATACTGATGGAGGAGGTGCACAGATCGAGATTCTTGATCCATCCCGGGGCCACTAAGATGTATTTATACCTTAAGAGAGATTATTGGTGGCCCTGTATGAAGAGGGATGTTGTGTGGGTAGTAGAGAGGTGCTTGACCTGTCTCCGGGTTAAGGCCAAGCATCAACGTCCGCATGGCAAGTTGCAGCCACTAAAGGTTCCCCAGTGGAAGTGGGAATATATTTCTAAGGATTTTATCACCAAATTGTCGAGGATCACGAGGGGTGTTGACGCAATTTGGGTGATTGTGGATCGGCTGACGAAGAGCGCTCACTTCCTTGCTATCAGTAAGAGCTCTTCTGCAGAGAGACTGGCAGAGATATATGTGAGAGAGGTGGTGTCTCGGCATGGAGTTCCGATCTCGATTGTGTCAGACCAAGATGTACGTTTCACTTCCAGGTTCTGGAAGAAGTTTCATGAGGAGTTGGGTACGAGATTGCATTTCAGTACTGCTTATCACCCACAGACAGACGGTCAGAGTGAGCGGACGATATAGACACTTGAGGACATGCTTCGAGCATGTGTCATGGACATCGGTGGAAGTTGGGATACATACCTACCCTTGGCTGAGTTTTCTTACAACAACAGCCACCATTCGAGTATTGGTATGCCTCCCTTTGAGCTTTTATATGGGAGGAGGTGTTGTACCCCCATCTGTTGGGGAGAGGTAGGGAAACGAGTGATGGGTAGCACTGAGATAGTGCTTAAGACGACGGAGCAGATTCAGCAGGTCAAACAGAGGTTACTGATATCCCAGAGTCACCAGAAGAGTTATGCGGATAGGCGACGATCCGAGCTCGAGTTCCAGGTTGGAGACTTTGTACTCCTGAAGGTATCTCCTTGGAAAGGAGTGATCCGATTCAGGAAGAGGGGCAAATTGGGGCTTCGATACATTGGTCCTTTCAGGGTGACCTCTAGGGTAGGCAAGGTAGCATACCGTTTGGAGCTATCTGAGGAGTTGAGTCAGATTCATAACACCTTCCACGTATCCCAGTTGAGGAAGTGTATGGCCGATGAGGCGGCAGTTATACCATTGGAGGATATTCAGGTGGACGCGAGCATTAATTACATCGAGAGGCTGATCGCGATACTGGATAGGAAGATCAAGGTTCTAAGGAACAAGGATGTGCCTCTAGTTCAGGTCCAGTGGCAACATCGGAGAGGGTCCGAGCTGACTTGGGAGTCGGAGTCGGAGATGCGGGAGCAGCATCCGGAGTTATTTACGCCATGAGACTTTGAGGGTGAAGTATGATTCTAGTGGGGGAGAATTGTAACATACTGAAATTTAGGTATATCTCTTTAATCCTTCTTTTTTTCCAAGTTGTCAAAATTAGCCCAAACTAGAAAATGGTGACAAGTGGGTACGTTGGGCGTACTGAAGAGTACATTGCGTGTACCCATGGGCGTGCCTTTGACGTGGACTCAACCCAGTATGTGGGGCGTACCAAAGTGTATGCGGGGCGTATTGGGCCCAGATTCAAAATCTTAAATGAAGCATGAGCACTATAAAAGGAACATTATGGCCTCCATCCCAGCCACCATTTTCAGAGAGTGAAACCCTAAAAGAGCCAACAATCATTTTAGAGCTTGTGTGTGTGTGTGTTTGAGCTTGATAAAGTGTTCTTGTGAGATTGAGAAGAGAAGAAGGGCCATTGTAGAAGCTAGAGTTGGAGTGCAAGCCTTGGATTTGAGCTTTCCAGAGGTTGGAGCATCATTTGGAGGTAAAAAGCTCAAAGCTTTCTTAACCTTTTTGGATTTGTGCATTATTGATCATTTTTAGGGTTTTTGTCCCAAAGATGGAGACTTTATGAGTAAATGGTCTCCATAAGCCTTTATCCGCCCCATTTCAGTATAAAATGTGTTGTAGATTCATAAAAATCCAATCTTGATCGTTAATATTGAGTCATGCATGAGATAAGGGCTTAATGAGGAAAGAGGATAAGAGTTTGGAGTGATTGGTGACCTTTACAGCCATGCAAAGGCTTAAAGGCTTCGACTTTATGGGTTAAGAGGCATTAGAAGGACTAGATCTGGAATATGAGCTTGTATCTTAATCGATTCAGACCAAAAACATTAAGAGCATGAAACTAAGACTTACGTTGGGCGTAAATCTCAGAACTCGCCGCGTAGGGGTTGAGATCCCCGATTTTTGATAGCCGGGGTACGCCCGCGTACTGCCCTCCGTTGACTTCCGTTGACTTTTAGGGTTTGGTCAACCATGGGACATTTGGACCATTGGAGGGGTAAAATGGTATTTTCCCTTTCTGAGAGATTATAGGAAGGGATTAGTCTAGCCTTTGAGAATCGTTGTTAATTAGCGGTAAATTACTTTATGTGATTAGGCGGAGGCTAGATCAGTATTTTGAGTTCAAGGCTTTCCGAGATTACCTTAGGTGAGTCTTCTCACTATACATTACCTAGAGTGGTATCTATGTGCAGACCAGAGGGTCTTATGTGTATGTGTGTGTTTGGGATTTATGTGCATTGTGTTATATGTATGCTATGTGTTATATAGACCGGACCAGAGGGTCCAACGACTCATGAGGCCAGAGGGTATTCGATCAGACCGGACCGGAGGTTCCAATGAGCTACGGGATTGGAGGGTCCCGCTGAGACACATTGACCGGAGGGTCATACCGAGTCATAGCCTCAAGTGGCTTATGTGATGTATGTGGTATTTTAAGGACTCACTAAGCATTTATGCTTACCGTGTTATGTGATATGTGTTTCAAGTACTAGCGAGGATCGTGGGAAGGCGTCAGCATGATTTGTACACACTGACAGAGGATTTTGTATTTGAGATTCTGGGATATGTTTTACCGTGATAACATTTGATACACTTGAGTTTTGAAATGATTTATATGAGATATGTTATGTTTGAAAAATGAAAATTTGTTTTAAATTTTCACGTCGTTACACGTAACAAGGTGGTGGGCTTGGTGAAGTTTCAGTGACACCATAAAAAAAGGGTTCTAAGTAGACTTGGGAACATGAGGAGGAGATGCATACCCACTATCCTATTTTGTTTGGAGACTGAGGACTTCGAGGGCGAAGTATGATTCTAGTGGGGGAGAATTGTAACACCTTATTCAGGTATCCGATCTTTTATTGATTTTGATTAAATTAAAGATGTAAAACCATGATTTATAAATGGTCACGACGTGTGGAAGGAAGCCTCACGATTTTAATTGATGCAGAAACATGTGTCCGTCATTATGGGTTACGACGTGACAATGGGTTAACCCTAATCTCGTGTTTTACCCCCAATTTAAGGGAAGGGAGGGGCTAGGGTTTGCAAACCCTCAGCCTCCATTGCCTCCCTCTTGCCCACATCGAAGTTAGCCTCCATTGTGACCTTGAAGAGCTCTTTTGGTGGTTTGATCTCTTTGTTGAAGAAGAAGACTCCTTAGGTGCATCATTTTTGGCAAGCAAGTCCTTTCCTCACCACCTTGCATTACTTATGGACCTTTATAAGTCCTAAAGCAAATTCCTTTCTCATTAAATCATGCTAGATCTAAGTTTTATTCACTTTTTTCTTCATGATTAGGTTGGGTAGCATGCACTAGATCCATAAAGTTAGCAACTTTATGTATCATTGAGTCCTTTTAATTATCATATGTCTCAGATCTGAGGATTGGTGGTGGTTTGGACTCCAAGCAAAGAGTTTTGGCCGCACTTTCTCTTTATTGACCTAGTTAGTAATCAAGTCATGCATTGGACATGCATGACTAAAAATCTATGATTTTTATGGTCCTTTAGGTTAGGGAAAACCTTCTGAAAGGTTTGAAGGTTTGGCATAAAGGATTAACAACTTGATGCTCTAAGTTGTATAGATCATGCCTCACGACATGACGAGCTGTGTGTAACTTCATGACGATGGGTGCTATCACGACTGTTTTGTCTGAACTTTGTCACGGCATGCCCAAAGGGTGGTCACGACGTGACAGTCAACTACAGGTTGACCTTGACCATTAACTTTGACCATGGTTGACTTTTGGTCGAATTAGGGTTTTAGGTTATTTGTTGAAAGAAGTATTTCTTTATTATTGTTAAGTAGCCCCTATGTACCTGTCTACCTGTGTGCGAGTGTTGTGTGTTCACTGCTATTCACAAGGTGAGTCTTTTCACTATACTATATGACACTAGGTGTCGATTGTGCATGTTGTCTTTGTGACTCTTGCTAATGTACTTGTATGTTGTATGCATGAAGTCGATCTGGGCTCGAAGTCAATACGGACACGGGGTTGATATGGACTGAATGATCCGATCTAGGCGAGTCAATATGGACTCGGGGTTGACACGGACCCAGGGTTGTTATGGACCCGATGCATCTATGTGTTATTATATATGTTGTGTGTGGTATTTTGAGGGAACTCACTAAGCTTTGTGCTTATAGTTTTTGATTTACTGTGTTTCAGGTACTTCAAATGATTGCGGGAAGGCGAAGGCTTGATTATACACATCCGCCTGCAGTTTCTATGATTTCGTATGTTTTGATACTCTGATATTTAGGATGATTATATTTGATACTTATACCTTTCTTTACTTGGGTTTTGGAAAACAATATTTTATCCTCAATTAAAAATGATTTTTTTTTGAAAATGAGACGTTATATAATTTGTCTTACGTATCCATTTTTAATGTCATGTATCTCAAATGATATCTAAAGGTGCGAAGAGTTCTAGAAGTAATGAATTCCATTAGAGATTTAGTGAAGCATAAGTTATATTTGGCTTTGATCTTGTAAATCTTAGTTTGCTTGCTATGGTTTATTTGATACAATGTTAGTAACACTCATGAGATTGTTTTGAACCTATTTTGTTTGAACTATGGTATTTTTTTAAAATGTTTTTGTTAAACCTCGTTTTTGGTTAAACAATAGCATTAAAATTTGTTTGAGAAATATGGGATGTTTGGTTTTAAACATGTAGTCAAACATGTATAAAGGTTCGTATGACCTTTTAAACTAATTTCCATTTCGTTTTGACATTTTTTCTTGTTTAGACCTCATTTAGGATGTTATTTTCGTAACTTTTAGGTAATAACCTGATTATAAGTTAATTCTTATGCTTAGATAGCAAAACATCTCTCATTTTACACCATTTTTAATATTTTGACATGTTAAAGTTTTTAAAAATAAAAAAGTGTTTTATATCATATATTTTCCACAAATTTTGTTGCCAAAATACTTCAAATATTATATAAATATCATTACAATTCCATTACGTACTAATAAGCACTCATATATGTTAAAACTATGATTTTTTTTAATTTGGTCTTGTCAGTTTTGATCATATTTAAACTTTAAGCATTTTACCTTTTTCCTTAAAGTATTTAAGTTTTGGGTCATTTCTAATTCTCACTTTTAAGATCAAGTAACGTTTCAAACATTCTTTATACAAATCATGAAATCAACCATTCCTTTGTTACCATTTTGAAACCATATTGCAATTTATATGCTTGTAGTCTATCTCATGTATAATCATATTTATGTGTAACTTACAATCTTTAACCAACTTGTGACTTGTTTTAAACTCAACAACCATCAACATAACCATTTTTCTTCTTAAATTTCGTCATCATAAACCATATACGTATTAGCAAGTATTCTTTATTAAATTTGTCAAATAGCTAACACCTGCAATCATCATTGATAACCATCTTGACAATATTCTTTACCAAATAGGCAAATACCAATGCAATATATACAACGATAACAATTAACCAATTCCTATAGAACCTTTTCATGGATTTACACTTCTTGAGGTTTTTAAAACAATAATCTAGCATCAATTCAACATGGTTTTCCATCCAAGTATATACTTCTTCTAAGGTTTTGAACGAATACCTCAAAATTGGATCAAAAGCTGAAATTGGAGGTTTTCAATTGCTCATTGTGAAGTTTGACCGCCACCAGGCACCACTTACGACCACCACTGGGTTGCCTCCATGTCTCGCTCGATTTCACCAGACGCACAAGCATACACACATATTGTTCTGTTCTTGACTTCTTTCTAATAACACGAGGCCACAAAATGGCTTTTTAACTTTTATTTACTCACATTACAAATAACCCCCTTCTCTTTTATTTCTTTATAGAACTAACCCCTACATAATTTAATTTAAATATCTTTTTTTCTTATTAATCCGAAATTATCAGAAAAATATAAAATTTATAGTTTTCACCATTTAAAACTTAATACCAACAATACATCTTTTTAGCAAATAATAATTGTCTTTTACTACTAGTTACTTTTACAGAAACCATTGGGCTTGCTATAAACTTCTTGGGCTAAATATTTTGAAAATATAATTCCACTTTTTGTTTGTTATTGACCCTTTTAAACAAAGACCCACCATCTTTTTCTTATTTCCTCACTAAAATAAAATAAAGCTCAATTATCTCTTGTATACTTTTTTATATAATATACCTGGGTTGTAATTCGGTAAATCCAAATATCTTTATTTTTAGTAGGGTGAGTAAAATTCCTATAAGAACCGAACTGAACCGAACCGATTGGGATCCAAATATGTTATTCGGTTTGAATTTGGGTTTTTCGTTTCCGGTTCGGTTTCGGTTCTTGGCAACTAGCTAGGAGTGAGCAAAATAATCGTTGGAACTAAACAAAACCGAACCAAAATGGGAACCAATTGGGAACAAATATAAAATTCGATTTGGTTCTCAATTCCTCCATATCTATACATTGGTTCTCATTTTTTTCGTTTCAATCCGGTTTCAAAACCAAACTCGCCTACATTTTAAGGATTTTAATGTTGTTGTTTATGGTTTGATGTGATAACGGAGGATTAGGTGGGAATTATACCTATAGATTACTTAGGGGCTGTTTGGCAGGATCTGAATTTTTAAGATCTGAATTTTTAAGAGGTCTGAATATTTAAGAGGGTCTGAAATTTTAAGAACTGAATGTTTAACATGCTGTTTGGTTGGGACCTCTGAATTGTTGTGCTGAATTATTAAAATGACAATTTTACCCTTCTGTTTTATTTTTTTTATTGAATTTAACTGTTTATTTAGAAAATAACCTAATAAATTTCTTAAATATGTATTTAAAAAATATAAAAACCATATAAAATCCAAATTTAGCATAAATCAAAATTAAACATAAATCCAAATCAAACTTAAATATTTTTAAATCCACAAAATCATACTAAAATCCAAATTAAATCCTACAAATTTAATTTCACCCCAATTGATTCGCAATCTGGTCACGCAAATTATTCATGTATTCATTTCCTTGTGAACCCCATTCCATATCGTGTACGCTTTCGCCATCATTCTCTCCCCCTTGTGCTTGAGCATTGTTCTCCTCGAACATCATAAATAACTCATCATGAATATCGCATTTCCTTATGAAATTGTGGACCGCAAAACAAGCAATGACTATATCTCGTTGCACTGAAAAAGGAAAAGGAGTCATTCGTTTTAGGATTGAGAATCTCGCCTTCAAAACACCGTAAGCACGTTCAATAACATTTCTGAGTTGCGCATGTGCGTGATTGAATTTTTCCTCCTTAGTTAATGCACGTCGCCGTCGATAATCGGCTAACCAATACCTCGTGTTGCGGTAAGGAGTCATAAATCCACGAGTGTTGGTGTATGCAGCATCGCAAAGGTAATATTTATCTATACACATGAGTGAAGGAAGTATTATATATAGAAGTTTAAAATTGTATTTTAGAATAAATTTAAAAAGAATTAAAAACCTGGAGGAGGGAACGGAAAGCCTGAAGTCGGGTTACATGCTACTTCTTTCAGAATTCGCGAATCATGTGTTATACCCTCCCAACCGGCCCATACGAATGTGAATATCATATCAAAATCACAAATTCCTAAAACATTTTGAAAGCATTCACCTTTTTCTCTTCCCCTATAGCGAGTTTGTTGATCAGCAGGCACGACTGCATGTACAAGAGTTCCATCTAACGCACCTATTGCTCCAGGAAAGATTTCTTTTAGCTTACGATGCCTCTCTGAGGAATTCACGGTTGCATTAGAATTCGTTGGCACTATAACTTCTTTTGCAAAAATCATCATTGCATGTAGCACCTCGTGAAAGCATCTATGAACTGTTTCTGTGGAGTGTTGAAACCTTCATTTGATAATCCTGAACCGTTTATTATGTGCTATAGTTGTCAAGAACATAGCCATCTTTTCTTCAACACTTATATGCCTACTACTTTGCAACCAATTGTTTCGTCTAAAATGATTGCATAAAAGTACATAGGCTTCACGAGAAAGACGCATTAGCTCATGACATTGTGTAGAAGTTCCATGTAGCAATTCTTGTGTATGTTGATGACCGCTCATTTCCGAATCATTATCAATTGCCCTTCCAATTCTGTTGGATGCTAGATTCAACCAATAGCAACATAGTAACATGAAAAATGCAATTTCTTCATCCGAATCCATAAGCAATCTGTTATTTTGAAAATACATAACAATTATATTAAAAACAGACAACATAAAAATTCATCTAAAACATCAAGTCATTCTTATCATATAAAAATCTAGTAATCCAAAACATCAGGTAATTCAAAACATCAAGTCATTCTTATCATATAAAAATCTAGTAATCCAAAACATCTGGTAATCCAAAACATCAAGTCATTCTTGTCAAGTAATCCAAAAAAAACCATCTAGTGCAAACCAAAAATCTAGTTATCCAAAAAAAACCATCAAAACATTCAAAAAAATCTACTTAGCGAAACATTCCATAATGTGCTCCAATAGTCTTGACCCAATTCTCACAAATAGACGGATCAATGGTTAACCACACGTGCCTCTTATCCACACCTTCACCAAAAAGAGCAACAGCAGTAGTGTATCTTGGATCAAATATTCCCCATCCTAACTTCTCCAATTTTTCCATACACGCATCCAAATTTGAAGATGAATGCTTTTCCACAAATATTTTAGCAACTGTGGCAATATCTTCCTCGATTTCAAGCAATCTTGAATTGGATGCATCTTTACCCTTATCTTTGCCTTTATCTTTACTTTTATTTTGACTCTTTGTCCTATCTGTAGTCTTTTTTTTTTTATTGAGCGGATGACTCGTCACTGAGACCTACAGTTTCTTGTTGAGTGCAATCAATGTCATCAAAGTCATGCAAACTATACTGACTTGACTCTTGAGTAGGACGGGGAAGGGT
This sequence comes from Lactuca sativa, assembly GCF_002870075.4. Lineage (NCBI taxonomy): Eukaryota > Viridiplantae > Streptophyta > Magnoliopsida > Asterales > Asteraceae > Lactuca > Lactuca sativa. The sequence continues at coordinate 40,727,656 of NC_056625.2, forward strand.
AGAAGTTGGCCCTCAACTATGAATGCATGTCGCAGTCGCGCCTTCAAACAACTGTGTGCAAAGGTCGGGGTACGGTAGTGGCGTGCGTCTCAAAGAATCCACATGTTTGTTTGACTGTTTGGAACAAATATTTTATTATTTAAAGATGATAATATATTTTTTATAACTAAATAAAATACCTTCGATTCTAGTTCTCATTCTTCTTTGGAAAGATTGAAGGTGTTGGTTGTTGAATTGTACACATTGCCGGTTTTGTTTTTTAACTTCAAAAAAGCACCAAATTTTGACTTTAGGTAGTCATAGCGGTTCTTCATTTGTTTTTGGTCGACAATGAAGTTATGTTAATTTTTAATGTTTCAGCAACATTCCTCCAAGATAATGCTTTCAAACTACTCCCTTCCCTTCCATTAATCGTAACTTCACGTAAACAAGCTTCTAGAAACGTTTTTTCTACACCTTCAACCTTCCAACTAATCTTATCCTTCTTTTCTCCCATTGCTTTGATCAATTCAACAAAAAAATGTATGTTTTAACAAGTTCAACATTGCAAATACACATTTTCAACAACAATTTAAACAATATAAAGGCACATTATCAATAATTACTTCAACAAAACAAATGCACAATAGCAAAAGTAATGGATATTTCATGAACATCAAAGAGAAGTAAGAATTCAGCAACAAATTTTCAGCATAATACTCATGAAAACATTAGACATAACATCAAAATAACACTAAAATTCGGCATATAACATCAAAACTCATCATATAACATCAAAATTCTGCATATAACATCTAAATTCAGCATATAACATCAAAATTCTACATATAACATCTAAATTCAGCATCAACATTGCATCAAACATAACATCAAATTTCAGCATCAATATTTGATCATACTCATTGAACACATTCAAATTGAAACATATAACATCACTACCCAGCATATAACAACATAATGAAGCATATAACATCATAATGGAGTAAAACATCAAGTATTAATTTTGATTTAAGAAATCAGAAATATATAGCATAATGAATTCGATTTTTGACTTTCAATTTTGAAGGGAAAGAAGGAACAGTCGCAGGCGGAAGGAAGAAAGGAAGAAAAATAACGAAAAAACAAACCTGCTGTAGTGGCGACGTTGCTGGCTGCGTCGGTACCGCCGTCGCTGGCTTCGTCGGTGGGAGCAATCGCTGGGTGTCGGACCTGGAGGGGAGAAAGTCGATGGTAGGAGACGGTGTGGGAAGGAAAGAAAGAGGCGGTTAGGGAAAATAGAAGGAACGCGTGTTTTTTTATTTTTCAGACTTGCTTTAACATCTGAAAAAATAAGAGGTATTTTTAAGTTTAAGAGGTAAAATATAATATGTAAACAAACGCTCTGAATCTGAAATTTTAAGACACTGCCTCTTAATTTTACAATTAAGAGGTAAACAAACGACCCCTTACATGTTCCTTTGTATATATATATATATATATATATATATATATATATATATATATATATATATATATATATATATATATATATATATATATATGAAAGGGAGATCAATAGAAAATGTATATTAGCGTTAATTGGTAACTACCGATAATAAAATGACACATGTCTATTTATTTAAATTACAAAAATCATCCTTATGATTTGGAATAATTTGTCTGTTTGGCCCCCAAATCTATGTGTTCTTGGTATTAATGATAGATTCTTGGTATTAATGATGTAACTTGCCAATCTATCTGTTCTTTGATTGTTATGAATACAACGATTACAAAGCAGTTAATATGTCCTTGAAACATTTAATCTCTTCTTAGAATAATATAAAAATATTAACGTGATTTTATTAGAGTATGGGATTCAAAACTTTCAAAAGTTATTGATTAATTGGAATTGTAATAATTCGACGTAATTAAGATTAATAACGACTAATATACTCATCATTTTCATATGAATTAGTCTTTATAACTTAGTGAAACAGATATGAATTAGTCTTTGTAACTTAGTCAAATGGTCCTAGTCTTTAGGCTATGTTATTCATGTGCCAATAGTTCCTGATTATATGGAGATAGTGTCACACCCCCAAACCAGATGACGGAAACGTCCGGGGGTGGAACAAGAACACAATGTCACAATAATTGTATACATTGAAACACACATAAACAACCATCATATCATATGATTCTATCAGTTACATAACCCAAATGTTACTTAGTATCAAAATACATTACAAAGTTTGCATGTTATCAAATAAAGTAGTCCCCTAATGATATTTGGTGTCTTGTCTTCAAAAGTAGCTTCACTGATCTGAGCTTAATTGTTACCTGCGATTACATGTCGTTTTAAAAGTCAACATAAAGTTTGTGAGTTCTTAAGAGTCCAGTTGTAGAATAATCTGTTATTTTTCCGTAGATGAAAATAGTATCTCCGTCTTGTAAAAAGTTTTGTATTTGTACGTCTTCAGCGTAAAAGAAGAATGTATGTGTGTAGTATGTATCCAAAAGCATTTATAAAATAAAAGTTCCCATAACATCTAAACTTATAAAAAGTGTGACTTATCATGTGATTATTATTATCCAAAATTCGAGTGTATAAATAAATAACAATATTTATATAGTGTATAAGTAAATAACCATAGTTATAAATGTAGTGTATAAGTAAATAACTATACTTATAAATGTAGTTTATAAATAAATAACCATACTTATAAATGTGTTTTGCACTAGAATTTCACTATTCGATGTTACAGTGAGCCCTTGTAATTGAGCTATCGACTGTAATGCTGCCTGCCACGACGCTTCTTTGGATGTCGTGAAATGTTAAGACAATTGTCACCCTTGATCTGTCGATCGTGGTTGTAGCTAGCAACCGTAGGTGGGGGTTGTCAGTCTCATATAGATCTATACACAATTCTCTCGCTCACTTAAGATTTAATGATTATAAGGTCCGGGAATTAGCGTAATGGTTGAAGAAATGTTTCACATAACCCATCGAAAGCAGGTTATTCTAGGTTGTAAATGAAATCAAAGTTTTCACATGTTCAAAGTGTTTTTCATCATGTATGTTGGTTACCCAGTGTGTAATAGTATTACCTAAAGGATAATGGTATTATCCAAGGGGTAACGGTTTTATCCAATGTGTAAACACAAAGTTTTAATCTTTCAAAACTAGAATTTTGGTAAAAATATTAGTTTGTGTTTATCCAATGTATAATAATATTATCCAATGGATAAAGATATTATCCACCACACAATAGATCCAATATTAGAAGCTTAGATCATATGAAAGAATGAGACTTGTGTGCTTTCTTTGAAAACATTAAATATATGTATATATTTCATAAATAGAACATAAACATGCATGTAAGAGTATTACCCAAAGGTTAAAAGTTTTATCCATCATATATTAGATCTTGGACCTTTGTGTAAAGTCATTGTTCAAAATGTATTTTGTTTGCATGGCATGTAACGTCCCCGAAAGTGTAAAATAAGTGAAAAATAGTAGAAAAGGGGTTATGTACTCACCTTTTGTGATTTTCCTAGAAGATGATAAGAAATGGTGGGAAAGATGTATAAGAATCAAGCTTTGGAAGACAACACATTCTTGAACTTAAAGATCTTTCCTAGGGTTTTTTATTCAAGATTATGAGTAAAAATAACCAAAAGATTATGATGGATGGTGGTAAATCTCAAAAATTAGGAGGAAAAACTTACCAAAGTCTTGCAAAAAGCTTGAAACCAACTTGGGTGTTTTTGGAATCACTAGAGAGAGTGTAAAAGAGTTTGGAGATGGAGAGAGGGTGGGGGAAGGGCCTTTAGGCCGAGTTTTATAGAGAGGATAGGGGAGGGTGGTGGTGGTTGCATGGGGAAGTAGCAACACCTTTTCTTTTGAACATAAAAACTTAGGGTTATGACTTTTGGAATATTATATTCAAGGTAGAATTTTCTTTGGAATATAATATATAAAGTAAGATTTATTTGGATTATAATACAAAAAGATTGTATGATGGTGTTGGAGATGGTGAGATATGTTGGAAGAAGAGAGACATAATTTGGCACTTATAGTTTTTTTTTTTTTTAAAAAAACTAGCCCTTTTTAAAAAAGTTTGACATTTTTATAAAAGTGTGGTGGAATTTGAGGAATTGGTAAGGTTTAATAACTAATAAATATATTGTTATTTAATATTATTAATAATAATATTAAAACCTTATAATTTGACTATTTCCCAATTCGTTATATAAAATATGAGTGTTAAATCATGATAACTTTTGTTTTCTTGATATATGATCTTTTTCACGAACAATCACTGAAGTATCACCTAAATACTAGGTCATATGATATTTAAAATGTGTTTATGGATTTGTGAACACGTAAACCTCGTGTTATGAACATTACCGAATTCCCGATAATATTTGTGTGTTTTATCGATTGCTACATTACCGTAGTTTATTGATTGCAATAAAAGCGTTTTTTCAATAATGGATTCAAAATAGTATATGTAGCATTATAATATTCAATAATACATTAGGGATGTTATGAAAATCACATTTCACATTTTTGACCTAATATATGCACAATTGACTTTTGTTGACCCTTGTTGACTTTTGTTGATCAAAATTTGACAGATGTCACAGATAAGGTTGAGTTGCAGCTCCATGTGATTTTGTATATAAACCCATGTAAACAAAATGAATATACAGTGAGCTTCAATCAATACTCTTGATAAATTGATATGGTATCAGAGCAGTAAGAACACATACAATTTTTTTCTGTGTCTCTTTTCTCTTGCATACTTCCATCATGTCACAACCTACAAATCAACAACTCCTAGCTGCAGACCAAATCGTTTCCACCAATTTCAGTTTCCAAATACCCTCAATCAACATAAAACTTGATCGACAAAATTACTTCCTTTGGCGCGCAGTTGTTGTCTCTGCTCTTGAATGGTTTGACCTGGATTCTTTCATTCTCAATCCCACCCCTCCTGCTGAGGTTGTTGCTCTTGTTGTCGGCGCAAATGGAGAAGCCTCCCCTAATTATGTTCCTGTACCAAATCCTAATTTCATCACTTGGAAAAAGAAGGACCACTTTGTCCTTCTTTGGATGAAATCCACCCTCACTGATAAAAACCTTGCCCTTGTCGCTAGGTCAACCTCCTCTCAAAAGGCCTAGAAAGTTCTGGAACGAACCTTTCATGCCCAAACACGAGCCCAACGCTTATCCCTCATAAGTCAATTACAAACAATGACAAAAGGCTCCCTTTCCATGATCTATTATCTTTAGAAAAGCACCAAATCGCTGACTCTTTAGCTGCAAACCTCACTCGAGTCATTGAAGACGACCTAATTGCATACATCCTTCATGGGCTTGATTATTTTACAGCTCCTTTGGTACTGTGTTTCTGATGCAATCCGACGCAACCTCTGTCAATGATCTCGTTGGATTACTTCTTCAAGAAAAGGCACGCCTTGATCGTGATCTTTCTCGCCAAGCTATCACAAAACTACTTGTACCAGCTCCCTCTTCACCGGGTTTCATCTTTCTTGTGGCCAATCAAGTCTCCCGAAATCAAATCAATCACCGACCACATCAACAATCTTTAGGGAACAGCTCTGCCTCTCGCGGACAAGATAACAATAATCGTCGTCGACGCCTTCACTACCAATTATGCAACAAACCTGACCATGAGGCCATCAATTGCTTGCAATGTGGGAACCAAACTAATTATCCATCTAGACGTCCCCTGAATCGTGATCAACCACGTCAAGCTCACACAGCAAATTATCACAGTCCATCTACTGTCATGGACCCCTCTTGGTATTTCGATACTCGAGCAACTAATCATGTTACTCTTGACTTAACTAAACTGCATATCACTAAACCTTGCATTGGCGAGGATAAGTTACAAGTCGGGAATCGTAATTAGTTACTTATTACTCATTTTGGCTCTTCTTCATTGTCTTCATTGCATTTACCAAAAGTCTTTATTGTACCTGATCTAAATAAAAAATTTTTGAGTGTTTCACAACTTACACAGGACAATAATGTTTTTATGGAATTTTGGCATGATCGTTGTTTTGTTAAGACATTACATGGCACACAAATCCTCCAAGGCCACGTTGAACAGGGTCTCTATCGCCTAAAACTTTCATCCAATAAAGCATCATCTACTATGGCTCTCTCCACTGTTCGCATCTCCTTATCTGGTCACTGTATATTCATTCTGTGTACCTGGGTTATGGAGCTGCAACTCAACCCTATCTCCATATAATCAAGAACTATTGACATATGAATAACATAGCCTAAAGACTAGGATTGTTTGACTAAGTTACAAAGACTAATTCATATCTATTTGACTAAGTTACAAAGACTAATTCATATGAAATTGATGAGTGTATTAGCTGTAATTAAAGATCAATCTATTTAAAGAACATTATAAGTCAATTTGAGTGGTTACTTGGGATTGTAATTGCTTATGTTTTGGATTCTAGGTATTTAATATTTAATGAGGTTTTCATTCAAAGTAATTTAGATGAATAGTAACCGGTTCTATTTTGGATCATGGGTATTCAATATTTTGAAATTTTAGTGCTTAATTTGGATTGTAAGAGTTGGACGCAAGTAAGATGAATATATTTAATGAATATTAACGAATCAAATTTTGAATTAAGAAGACAAAATATGATAAAAGCATCTCTCTTTGTTTGGGACAAAAAGTAACTCTTTATGTTTTGTGATGGTGGGTTTTTGAAAGTTTTAATAGTTAATTAATAAAATTAGAGACCAAACATGTAAATTACCTCAAACCATATGGACCATTTGTGTATCTTTGATGTATCGGCATGTTTTCATTGGTTCCTAACATTGTTGTCCTAATTATGCATTTTTGTAGACCTTTTCCCTCTCTCTCTCTCTCTCTCTCTCTCTATATATATATATATATATATATATATATATATATATATATATATATATATATATATATATATATATATATATATATATCATTATTATATAGAAAAACCATATTTTTTTCCAGCCTCTAAAAGGAAATTGATGTTGTTTGTCTCACGCCACGTAACCTATCTTTGGAACAACACATCGTAATACAACAGACGTTGTTCACCTCTCCTTCGATGTCTCTCGTTCTCCACATTCACTGACTCACTGACTCTGTCTCCCCTCTAGTCGGAACTCCGGTTTCGTCTAGGACAAGAACTGGAACACGGACCACTATAAGGAAACAAGCCCCAATATCTCAGACACACAACTCGCCAATTCATATGTTAGAGTTAGCTTTGACTTATGTTGACTTCTCCTATACAGTTAGTTAGATGATGACGTAAGCGTTTGTTAGAGAGTTAGTTTTATTTTGTTAGATTAACTCTAGTTTGTACATATTATATATTCTTACTCTCCGTATTGTAATAGAGATATTGGAGAATTATGAAAATTTTCTCTTTCAATTCTTCACAAATTATCATGGTATAAGAGCGGTGTTCCTGGTTTTTTCTCGATCAATCTAATTCATTTTTTTTTTTGGATAATCAGTTTCTTCTGATCATTCTTTCATCAATCAATTTCTTCAATAACCAATTGCTTGATTAATTGATTGTTTCCTCTCAATTTTGTATTAATGGTGTCTTTTGCATCAATGGCGCCTGGTCAATTTTGGATCATCTTCTTCTTCTCAGCTCATTAATTTGACATCAGATCCACTATATCTTCATCCTTCAGATCATCCAGGCATGTTATTTTTGTCCAAGCAATTTGATGGCACAAACTTCAATTCCTGGAAGAAAGCTATAATGATAACTTTATCAGCTAAAAACAAGATAGGATTTGTAAACGGAAATTTTTCTCAACCAGACCCTGATCATAATACATCCGAATCATGGAAAAGATGCAATGATATGGTTACATCTTGGATTCTGACCGTGTTATCAAGTGATATCGCCGAATATGTTCTATACTCTTCAACAGCTAGCAAAATTTGGAAGGATTTAGATGATATATTTGGTCGATTAAATGGAGCCAAACTCTATCATCTTCAAAAGTCTATTTCTGATTTATCACAGGGATCGGGTGATCTAGCAATTTATTTTACCAAACTTAAGAAACTTTGGGATGAATTAAATTCCTTATCGTCAATTCCTACTTGTACTTACGGATCTACTCAACAAGTTCAAGACAATCAAAAAATCAAAAGTTGATCAAGTTCTTCATGGGTTTAAATGGTGAATATGGAGTTGTTAGAGGAAGCATTCTCATGATGAAACCACTTCCAACTGTTGCACAACCTTATGCTCTCTTAATTCAAGATGAAAAACAAAAGAGAGGTACACTCATCTTCCAACTTCTTTCCTGAATCTGCTGCTATGAACATTAATTATGGTACATCTTATGTCAAGAACAATTATGAAGGGAAAGGTTCTAAAAGAAGTATCACATGCAATTTTATGAAGCCTGGTCACACAGCCAATAAATGCTACCGTCTTATTGGTTTTCCAAAAGATTTTAAATTCACAAAAGGAAAAGGAATTGCTGCTAATGCCATTTTCCATAATGATAATGAAGACCGTCATGCTCAACAATCAAATAATTCTTCTTACAACATTCAAAATCTTCCTAAGTTTTCAGAAGAACGGTTCCAGTAATATCACGAATTCATTTCAATGTTCAACAACTTCAACAAAGGATTTGAATCACAAAATCAATCACATATGAGCACTTGTCAGCCTCAAACATATCAAGTCAATCCAGCAAATGCCAATTTTGTTCAAACTTCATCAACTTTAAATCCACAATCTCAAAGCAATCATCAAGACAATGCCAATGGGAATCATTCCAACTTCAACTTTGCTAGTAATACATTCTTTTCCCAAAATACCCATAATCAATTTGCAGTCAATATTAATCCAATTAGTTGTCATTGTCTTGTTACTGCTACAACTACTTGGATTATTGATCCAGGGGCTAGTGATCATGTGTGCCATAATAGATCCTTGTTGTTTCAAATCCAAACTTTAAAAATTCCATATCAAATCACTCTTCCTAATGGACATCAAATAAGTGCTTATGAATTTGGAAGTACTTATCTTGTTGATGATGTTATTCTTCACAATGTTCTTCATGTACCTCACTTCTAGTTTGTAACGTCCGTAGATCCGGGCTAGTCAATTTAAAGATAACACAAAAGATTATTTAGAATAAATAATCTTAACCAAGTTGCAGAATATGTCTCAAGGGTTCCGTACATATAAAGAACGCCGAAATCCAAGTTATAACGAAGAAGCTATGGCCCGTCGAAGTTTTACGGCAAAACCGGCACGGCACCGGGAGATGTAAATAGTGAATTTACGATGGAGGACTTTTTAGCCTTATCGGTCCAAATAAAAGTTGTAGTATATGTTAAACCGAGAACATACAAAAAAAACGCCCAAATCTGACTTCGTATGATGAAGTTATAAATTTTCTAAAATTTGGCATAGCAGTGCATGGCCCGAAACTCGAATTTTAGTTCGAGCGGTTTTTGGCCTATGCGACCTAAATGAGAATTGAAGATCTCATTAATAGGAACTCAACGGTAAAAAGAAAGACGAAAACAGAGTTCGTATGTAGAAGTTATGAATTTTACGCGGATATTTAACAGTATAATCTCCTCGTACTGTTAAATTTAAGATCGGTCGAGAATTAGCCGACGGAGTCAAAATAAAAGTTGTAGATCTTATTTTTACCTACACGTGGATATAAATAACGTCAAAAACGGAGGTCGTATGTGAAATTTACGGATTTTAGAAGTCGGAAGTGTGTTGTGCGAAAATGGGTGACGTGGCACAATCTTGGTCATTGCTTTCTCCCCAAGTCTTGCCACTAGATGGTGATATTGTTGGATTAGTGTCTAAGTCCATAACTATTTTGGTATGTACTTGACCCGATGGTTCATGGTCCTTTTGGGTTGCCTTCACCAAAGCAACTTGATAGGATGAATTATGGAGAGAATGGATTAAATATGATTTATTAATATATTATGGGAGTAATATATTAAAGGGGAAATCATATTGTTTAATTAATATTAATCAATAATTAATTGGTAATTAGTTTTGTGACTAAAAGAGATTAATTAAACTTAAGGGACTGGAATTGTAATTATAAGATAATTGCAATTTGGGCCATGGATTGCCTTTTATTATAAGGTGGACGAATTCTATGGGGGAAGCCCATATGAAATCGTCCAAGGCCTTAAGGAAAGGGCTCCATGGGTTGCTTAGGGCTTAAGCATCCAAATTAGGGTTTCCTTGTTAGATAACCCTAATTGCCTATATAAAGAGATCCCTTATGACCAAAAACGTGGCTAAGACTTCTCTAGGGTTTGTAGACTTTTTAGGGAGCCTCCATCCTCTCTCCTCTTCATCCTCTTGCTTATGGTGTTTGTGAACCATTAGAGGAGTGACAATTGTGACTCTATGCTTTCTAAAGTCAATACAAGGAGGAATTGAGATTGTTATTGCTACATAACAATCAAGGTAACATCTTAAACCTATTCTCATGTTAATATGATTACTTGAATGCTAGAATTAGGGTTTATAGTCTTGGATTACTTGCATGTACAATAGAGAAACCTAGATCCAAGCATTAGGGTTTGTATGAGCACATAGGATGTTCTTAGGACCAAAACTCATCAGTGGTATCAGAGCCTAGACTGGTTTCTATTGTATTGATGCTTGATATGGTTGAAAAATTCGATTTTTTGGTTTCTGGAGGCTGGACTCGCCGAGTCCATGCAGACTCGACGAGTCCAAGCTTGACTCGACGAGTTAACTCGTCAGATGGAGCATATTTCGCGATTTCTTGCTGTTTTTGCTTATGGATAGTTACCTTATCATATTAGATCAATATAAATCCGATTTTATGATATATTTGACTATATTCTTGATCTAATTGAAGATATTTATCAATTAATAAAATATTTGTTTCCTTATGTGATAATTGATTAATTATTTTGATTAAATTGATAAATTGTTTTGCAAGAAATCATTAAATAAATCAAATATGGATAATTATGTGATTAAATGTTAATTTAGATTATTTGTTATTTGATACTTGTGCTTTGAAAAGTTTCATATTTTCCCCTTTAGGTTTTATAGTTTAAATTTGAACCCAAAAGTTTTGTTGTTTTGAATTTTAAATAGTTAAAACCCTAATGTTTTGAAAAAAGTTTCAAAACTTGCCCTCAAGTTTTGGAATTTAAATTTTGATTATTAGTTTAATTTTGATGTATATTTAAATTCTAAACCCTAATGTTTTGAAATGTTTCAAAACTTGCCCTCAAGTTTTGGAATTTAAAAGTTGATTAAAAGCTTAATTAGGAATGTTAAATTCTAAAAACCCTAGTATTGTTTTGAAAAAGTTCAAATCACACCCTTATTGTTTTATTAATTAATTAAGGTGTATAATTAAAAGAGCTTTAATAAATCCATAAAAGTTTAGGTTTACAATTTAATTTAATTAAAAGTATAATTGTTAAATTTGACCACCTAATATTTTAAAAGTGTAAAATACACCCTATACTATATATATATAACATTAAAAGTCTAACATTATATATATGTATGAGTAAAAGTCAGTCTTACCATTAGTAGGCCTCATTCACGAAGCTGGTCTATAAGGGGTGTTTAAGGAAATTGCCTATAAAATGGCGATTGAATGGGTATCCACTCTTACCCACCGCACTCTTGACCAGTGGAGGGTCGTTAGCCGAACGGGTAAGATAGGACGAAACCTTCCATTATAAGTATAATGAATTACTAAAGTAACTAAATGTTTTTTCAAATTCCCAATCTTAGTTACTTAGGCAAAGTGAATTGATGCAATTCCATGAAACTACAATTTGTGCCCTTGCCAAGACGTTAGTGGAGCGTGTGTGGTTTACCGGCACACTAAATGGGTCTAAGCAAAGGTAGCAAAGGGTGACTCAAAGTTTGTCATAGTTCGGTGGAGCGTGTGTGGTTTACCGGCACATCGAATAGGTGACTGTGACATGTGAGGGCACCATGTAAATTTGCATGGTTATTCACACCCGCTTTGTGATCCTCAGCATCCCAGTCACAAACAAGAGGGGCATATCGAGATTTAAACATGCCATTGAAATGTTCAATGAATCTCAAAGGATCTAGGAGTTTTCATAGATTTAAAACTTAAATTTCTTTTTCGTTTTTCATTGTGGAAATTAGTGAATCGTCATTCACTTACCTTCAAATGTTCTGCAATTTGGGTTACGACATCCCTCTCCCGAGTTGTAGAATATTGTGTTGAGTCCTAGCCTTAGTATCTCATTTGGGTGATTTACTAAGGACTCAATCAATCAACTAACTTGAATTTGTTTTCTCCCGTTTTGTAGATGTCAAAGTTCGACAACTATGGTCTTCCCAAATCCCGTGGAACAAGCTTTCCACATGAAGATGATATTCCACAATTCGATGGAGGAACAAGAAATCATGCTTCACTTCCTCCTCCTCCTCCAATTATTCTCCCTAACCCACAAGTTCGAAGGCTTGAAAAGTTCAAGATCACTCAATCCCTTTTGGCAAGTAAACATAAAGAAGGAAAGTCGGTGTGTGCTCACGTCCTAGGATGGAGTCACACATTGATAGGTTAAGAATGTTGGGATCCGTCATCTGTGAGGAAATGGCAGTTGATTAGGTTCTTCAGTCACTTCCTAACACATATAGTGAGTTCGTGAGAGAGTACTATATGATGAACTGCAACGTGACCCTTATAGATCTCACCTATATGCTTATTGCTGCTGAATCAGAAATGTTTTGGCGCAATGGAAAAGCAAAGTTGATTGGTGAATCTGCCTTTAAGACCTCTATGGATATAGACAATGGCAACGAAAGACATGCTATGATCGAAAGGTTTGATCATAAGAGAAAGGCAATGTCTGAAGTAGTTCCATGTCATGTTCCAAAAGAGTCAATTTGCTTTTATTGCCAAGAGAAAGGGCATTGGAGACGAAGCTGCCCCATTTACCTAAGAGATCTAAGAGATGGGAGAGTCGAAATGTATGGCTCTAATATAGGTAAAATCCATTAACTAACTCTTTTAAGCTTCTATTCTAGATTCTTAATACATAATGTGATAAGATTGCAATTGATGTTTTGTAGGATCGAAGAAAAGAAAGAAAGCTTAAGGGAAGAAGTGAGCAGAATCTAACCCTGAAGGAATGGATTTCGATCGCATTTCTCGAAGATTAGATTCTTGAGCTACTACTTAGAGTTAGAATTAGATTGATAAGAAAAATGTATTAGCATAGTTTTTCAATGAATTGCATTGTAAGGACAAATTTTTTTTCGCAATAAAATAAATCTTGATTTTATATTATTTATTTATCCTTGCAATGGCGTATATGAAAAATTGATGTTTGAATGTTTCTATTATTAGCAATAATGGATTTGGTTCTTATTATGTTATGGAAATGTCAAGAATTTACCAAATAGGGAGAGTTTCTCATCGCCCAAGTTTCAATTGGACATAAAGTTGGAATCATGCAACTTGGTTGCGTGATGAATGAGAAATTTCATATTTGGAAATTAGACTAATTCATTGACAAAGTGTCAAGTGAAGGACTATGAGATCGAGTACCCAAAGTTGTGTGTTGATCAAGTCCACCATAAGAGTAACAAAGATATTCGTCATGATTTACTAAAGGTTTAGTAAATGTGATTATACTTACAAGATTAAGTGTAATTCTAGATTGATTGAAAAAGGTTTAAATCAATAGTAGAACGAATAAGAAGAATCGAGTAGGCAAAAAGATAAAAGTTTCTTCATTCTAAGAATAAGGGAGAGTACCTTTTATGCTTTATGATGGGTCTTAATGATTAAGAACCATATCTCAATTGATCCTCTAAGTGAGTCTTAGTACAATTGTATGTCTAAGAAGAGGAATCAAGAATTGAAGAAATGGTTAAATCTAGAAGTCAATCATACTTCATTCCAAAAACAAGTCTTAGAGTTAAGATTGTGAAATTGAGTGATAAGTATTAAGAAGGTTTATAACATTCATAAAATGTGGAAAGTTGTGATGTCTTGAATAAGACAAAGACCAACTAGGACCAATTTATGAAGTGTTTTGATAAAAGCTACACTAACTCTTGAATATTTGGTTGTCAAGAAATGTTCATTGACAAAAGAATCTTATATGTCAAGGAGTCAGTGGGAGCCTTAATGGTCTTGAAAGGTTTCAAGAACAAATCAAATAAACCTTATCGATAATCACTAGCACATGAGTTGAGGTTTACAATCTATCGTGCTGACATTATTTTGTTTCTATGTCGTTCCAATTGAGTTAATTATGCATATGAGTTCTATGAGTTCTAGTTCGAATGCATAAAAGGCAAGGACCTTGATTAATGAAGAGTACATTGATAGGAAAGGGTGAGCTGCTTAGCTACTTGGAAGACATGGTGGGCAGTTGTGCTACCATAAGGCAAGAAATAAAGATTAAGAAAGTTCGATCCATATAAGTTTGAATTTGTCGTAAACCTTGGTTTTGACAAATTCACATGGATAGGAACAAATACACCGTTTAAATCTCAGTGTCATAAGATTTCCTCCTTCATGAAAATGATTGTGAGGAAATGCTTTCACTAAGAAAGATTTTAAGAAGATAGTAATTATAAAATTGGATTCTCGAATTCAATTATGGTTACGGTATCCCTTTCCATGATTTGAATTGTGAGGTTTGGCAATTAGTCTTAATTGTTTAGACACACATATGAACTATCCAAGACAAAGGTGTATAAGTTCAAGAAGCCTTGATAAAAGATTTTCAAAGCACTTAGTATTAGAAACATGAACTTAAGAAATTCAATAAGTATTGTTTTTCTGAAAGTTCAGCTATTTCTGAATACATGTCGAAGCTAGTGGGAGCATAAGTGTTATGTTTATAATAATCATCATGATAGTGGGAGCATAAATGTTATGATTATATGATTATTAAGGCACGTATTGCAAGTTGACAATATTAATTATAGAAAACAAGAGTTATACCTTGCAAAGTCGTAAGGGTTGTAAAGTTGTTTTGCTATAATTAAGGGAGAGAATATTATGCTTCATTTCAAATCTAAAGGATTAGGTTGAGAAATGTTAATAAATTTAGTCAAAGGGTACATAGTGTGTTCTTAAAATTTCGATTATGATTACGGCATTCCTCTTCACAATTCGAATTTTGAGAATATAGCAAATAAAACATTATACGTCGTGTCCCATACGCTTCGGGTATAGGATCGATTGCAAATGCTTTAATGTTTGACCATTCTAAAATTTTCCAAATGTCTAGCGCATTTAGAGGGAAAAGGGACTAGAATCGGTTTTGTCTAAAATAATTAAACAACTATCAAAGGACAATCCAAAGTTCGACGAGGATTGGTTGCTTGTAAGTAGTTGGAAGCATGGTATTGAATGGACCATATGGACATTATTATGAATAGAAAATATTCTATTAAGAATGAGTTGTCATATAGAAAATATGGAAGCATGTCCATATTGGGAATTGAATATTAAAAATCTATGTCTAGATTAGAAACTTTTATGCAAAAGGATGTTCAAAAAATGTTAGAATCTAGCATATTCTATAAGTAGCAAGAATTTGATATTCTTTCGCTTATGGAAAAGAATTTGGAGTTGTGAAATGAGAATGATTGGAAATGTGTTCGATTTGATCTATTTCACAAAGTAAGAACCATAGGTAAACATTGTGTGCATGCTAGGAGCATGGGACAACTGTAATAATTCAAGTAAGAAGTTGATTACCCGAAACGAAAAATAATGAGTAATCGATGTGGTGATAAATAAAAGATGTTTTATTTATACTCAAAGGTTTGAGGCCATATGGGATTAGTATTATTCTTGTGTTTCACATTTGCATGTTTTGAATTCCTGAATAATTGAGTTTATTAAGAATAATCGAATTATTCGAACGGGCCACAGTCGTTCATATGTTGGAAGTAGGTATGAATGAAGACTGTCGTGAATTGGTGTGTGGATTGTCTAAAGAGCATTATACATGAGCAAATGTTTGTTGCAACGTTCATGAGTGCTTATGAATATGATTTGAGCATTGGATTAAACCCACACTCACTTGGATCACTCCATGGATTGTGTCATGAGTGATTGGTGATACGATAACATCTTATATTCTTGAAACCGAGATGTGTGAGTTGTATCTTGCAAATCGGTTGCACATTGATAATTTGTAAACGCACCAGTAACTTGGTGTTATAAAACATATCGTTGTGTGTGATTCGGTGAGTAAGTGCAAGCAAGCATTGTATCAAAGTTTATCCATTCATTTTATCCAAGGTAGGATAAAAGCGATATCTTTGGGCCCCTCGATGATTTAATGATGACAAACGTAAATGCTCGGTCGGGCTAGGGCTAATTTGATTTGTTCAATTAGTCAGTCGTCATAAATCGGGAATCGAGATATAGTACAACGAGAATGATTTGAAATCATATCTCATACGATATATAGAATGGAGGAATATATAATCCCTTATCTAAGGACACGCGTATCTGATAGGATCAGAGTTGATAGCGGCTTTGGAAAGCTACAATTGCAGATCAGGATCTGAAGTCATACACATAATAGTTATTAGACTTATCCAAGTGGGAGACTGTTGGATTAGTGTCTAAGTCCATAACTATTTTGGTATGTACTTGACCCGATGGTGCATGGTCCTTTTGGGTTGCCTTCACCAAAGCAACTTGATAGGATGAATTATGGAGAGAATGGATTAAATATGATTTATTAATATATTATGGGAGTAATATATTAAAGGAGAAATCATATTGTTTAATTAATATTAGTCAATAATTAATTGGTAATTAGTTTTGTGACTAAAAGAGATTAATTAAACTTAAGGGACTGGAATTGTAATTATAAGATAATTGCAATTTGGGCTATGGATTGCCTTTTATTATAAGGTGGACGAATTCTATGGGGGAAGCCCATATGAAATCGTCCAAGGCCTTAAGGAAAGGGCTCCATGGGTTGCTTAGGGCTTAAGCATCCAAATTAGGGTTTCCTTGTTAGATAACCCTAATTGCCTCCTATATAAAGAGATCCCTTATGACCAAAAACGTGGCTAAGACTTCTCTAGGGTTTGTAGACATTTTTTGGGAGCCTCCATCCTCTCTCCTCTTCATCCTCTTGCTTATGGTGTTTGTGAACCATTAGACGAGTGACAATTGTGACTTTATGCTTTCTAAAGTCAATACAAGGAGGAATTGAGATTGTTATTGCTACATAACAATCAAGGTAACATCTTAAACCTATTCTCATGTTAATATGATTACTTGAATGCTAGAATTAGGGTTTATAGTCTTGGATTACTTGCATGTACAATAGAGAAACCTATATCCAAGCATTACGGTTTGTATGAGCACATAGGATGTTCTTAGGACCAAAACCCATCAGATATGTGGCACCAAGTTCAGCCATTTTCACCCTATAAATAGAACCTCTCCCACCCTCATTTTCTTCACACCTTTCCTATTCTTTCTTCTCTTCACTCTCTCTCTCTCTAGAACCTCTCTCTAGCCCCGAAACCCCCCAAAAAGCCTAGGGAACCTCCCTAGCACGAGGCGGAAGCCCCGAAGTGCTCGACGGCTCCGAGAAGAAGAGCTTTTCGGCTTGGGAACGCTGCTCCAAGCAAAAGCCCGATTTTCTATAAAACCCGTTGTAAGTGAGCTACGCCTACGCTATTTTTAATATAGTTTTTATTTAATTAGATCTAGTAACGTTATTAGGAACTTATAATAAGTACTTGAGCTATTATTATGGTTTATATAAGTATTTTTTAACGCTTATATAATAATAATAATAATAATAATAATAGCTAGACTATTAATTAGTCTGGACAAATAATAGACTAAACTCTAGTGGTAATAATACTAGGTTTCGTTGAAGGAAATTATTTTTTAGAAGCGAAGCGCTGTCTAAGTTCGGAATCACCACATTTTCAAGTGAGTGCATAGTCCCTTTCATGAACATGATTTTAATACAGGTATCGATTGAAGTATTAAATATATGTTTATGTGTGAATTATTTGATGTTGCCTAGGATACTTGTTAAAGAACATACCTGATTATATATGTTGATTTAGGATAAAGAGTAAACCTAAATTAATTATGAGGAATATTGGGTAGTGTTTTCTTATGAGTACGAGTGAATTATATTCAGAGAATAAAACCTTAGTATATGTCATTGATCCGGGAGCATGGATTAGACATAGTCATTGTCCCTAGTCCAAGAGTATGGATTACGCATAATCACTCATCATTAATCCGAGAGTATGGATTAGTCATTCGTCCCTAGTCCGAGAGTATGGATTAGGTAAAGTCGTTCATTTCTGATCCGGAAGTATGGATTAGGTAAAACGGCTAATCTTAGGTCCGAGAGTATGGATAGTCTCGTTGTGAGGATCGACGGGGTGGAATAAGAGTTGTTTATGTGTATATATATATATATATATATATATATATATATATATATATATATATATATATATGGTGAAATTGTATATTTTGTGAGTTTTAAACTATATATATGGTATAACATTGTGGGATTGAAATCCCTATGTACTCACCAGGTTTCCCAACCTGACCCACTCAGTTTAGTTATATCACAGGTGTTGATATGAAGTCACATTACACTGAGAGATTAAGGAGATATAAATCACTGGTGATAATGAATGTAAGTTCTGTTTATGCTTTTGTTTCTGTATTGACGATGACATCCCAAATGTTTTGAAATGAATAAAAATACTTTTCTTCGGAAGTGCTTTGATAACGTATTTATCATGTTTTACTGGGAACAAATTCCGCAACATTTTTATTAAAAGAGGTACTCTGATTTTTATAAAGCATAAACAAAATCGGTCTTTTCTGGCCGTGAAAATGGGGATGTCACACAGTTTAATCTTTTGTCAATCAACAAGTTGTGTCATCAATTAAACTCTCTTGTTGTATTTTCAGACAAGTTTTGTTTCTTGTTGCAGGGCCTTTCTCTGAAGAGGCCTCTGGTTCTTGGTAGACATCAAGCTGGATTGTATTTTATGCATTCCAATCAAAACAATAACAAAGCCATTGCACTTTCTGTTACTTCAAACATTCCTTCAGATCCATCTGTTATTTTTTCTAGTTTTATTTGTAATAATGTTACCACAAACAATTTGTTTCTTTTGTTGCACAATAGACTTGGGCATTTGCCATTATACAAGTTGAAAACTTTAAATCTTTTGAACAATGAAAAGATTGATTCTAATCTTCCTTGTGACATTTTTTCTAAAGCTAGACAACATAAATTGTCTTTTGGTCAAAGTACAATTCATACATCTTCTCCTTTTGATGTCATTCATGTTGATACATGGGGCCCATATCATACTAAAACCTATAATGGAAAGTCTTATTTCCTCACTATTGTAGGTGATTACACTAGAACCACCTGGACTCATCTTTTGAGTACCAAAAGCAATGCCTTTAATGTCATTAAAGGTTTCATTCAGATGGTTTTAACTCAATTTGGCAAGAACATCAAGGTTATCAGATCAAACAATGCTTATGAATCGGGATCAAGCAATGAGGCTATTTCATTTTTTCAAGAACAAGGCATTCTTCATCAAACAAGTTGCAGAAATACCCCTCAACAAAATGGGGTTGTTGAGAGGAAACAAAAACATCTCTTGGAAACTTCTAGATCTCTCATGTTTCAGTCAAAATTACCCTTAAGCTTTTGGGGTGATTGTGTATTAACTGCTACTCATCTAATAAACAGATTCCCATCAAAGGTTCTATAAGGAAAATCTCCTTATTTTGTTTTACATGGTAAACATCCTACATATTCTGATTTGAAAAGCTTTGGATGTCTATGCTTTGTTAGTACTCTATCACATAATAGAGACAAGTCTAAACCAACAGTTCTTCCAATTTTTTTATTGGTTACCCGTTTGGCAAGAAAGGATACAAAGTTTATGACATGACAACAAAACAAGTTAATGTTTCTAGAAATATCATTTTTCATGAATATATCTTTCCTTATCATTATAAAAGGTCATTGTTTTAGCCTTTATTTCCAAGAGAAATCAACCCATCTCAATATGACAATGATGTTCCTAATGTTCCTGCTGCTAATGTTGATAATACCCAAAATACCCCTGATGACAACTTTCAAGCATTACCGGATAATCCTCCACCTGTTCTTAGACGTACCACATAACTCTCAAAACTCATGTTTATTTACAAGATTTTGTTTGCAATAATGCTTCTTGCAATCCTCAAAACCCTCAATGTTATTCATTCTTATCTTGTTCTCATCATATCACTCATACTTCTTCACCAAAACATGTTTGCTTTTCTACTTTGTCAAAATAAAGCAAACATTTAATTCAAAACATGAATCCGATTTCTGAACCATCATGCTTTGAAGAGGCGGTTTTAATACCAGAATGGACAGAAGCTATGAACAAAGAGTTTGAAGCCTTAGAAGCAAATAATACATGGGTTCTTGTTGATCTTCCTAAAGGGAAGAAACCCATCATTTGCAAATGGGTATATAAAGTGAAATATAAGGAAAATGGTGATGTGGAAAGGTGTAAAGGACGCCTAGTAGTCAAAGGATTTAAACAAAAAAGATGGAATTGACTATACATAGACATTTTCACCAGTGGTCAAAATGACTACCATCAGGGCTTTAATAACTACTACAGTCAAGAAAGGATGGGGTATGTATCAGCTAGATGTGAATAATGCATTTTTGCATGGAGATTTACATGAAGAGATTTATATGAAACCACCACCTGGTTTAAAAATGTGTAATCAAAATCAAGTCTGCAAACTTCAAAAATCATTGGATGGGCTCAAGCAAGCATCAAGACAATGGAATGTTATACTTTCTTCTGCTTTAAAGGATATTGGATATCAAAATTCTAAGAATGATTATTCATTATTCTTCAAGAAAATGGGGGATCATGTTACTTTTGTTGTTGTATATGTCGATGACATTATGGTAACATGTAACAACACATAAGAGATCATTCAATTAAAAGCATTTCTCGATTCAACTTTCAAGATAAAAGATCTTGGACATCTCATTTTTTTGGGCATTGAGGTCTTGTATACTACAAATGGTATTGTTCTTACTCAAAGGAAATTTGCTTCAGAATTGCTAAAGGAATTCAATTGTTCTGGAAATGCAGTTTGTCCTTTGCCATCAAATCAGAAATTGTTTCTTTCTCAAGGGGTTCATTTAGAAAATCTAGAAATATTCAGAAGATTAGTTGGCAAATTGAATTTTCTGGTCAACACAAGACCTGATCTAGCTTTTTCAGTCCAACATCTTAGCCCGTTCATGTCAGACGCTAGATCTCCTCATTTGGAAGCAGCTATGCATGTTCTTAAATATCTTAATAATGATCCAAATCAAGGACTGTTAATGAATAACATTGACACTTTCTTATTAAGAGCTTACTGTGATTCTGATTGGGCTTCTTGCCCCCAATCTAGAAGAAGTATTAGTGGATTCATTATTTTTCTTGGTGATAGTCCTGTTACTTGGAAATCTAAGAAGCAAATCACTGTCTCCCTGTCTTCAGCAGAAGCTGAGTACAGAAGTATAAGAAGGGTACCAGCTGAACTAACATGGCTTACAAGATAACTACACGAGTTCAATGTTGCCAATTTAACTCTTGTTCCTATTCATTGCGATAATCTAGCTACAATCCACATTGCTCGAAATCCTTTCTTCCACGAGAGGACAAAACATGTGGAGATTGATTGCCATTTTTTCCGAGAAAAACTACAAGATGGTTTAATCTCTCTAAGCATATACCAACACAATCTTAGTTAACTGACGTGTTTACAAATAACTTTTCGAGCAAACAACACAATAATTTAGTCAACAAGTTTGGAGTTCATCATCTCCCAACTTGAGGCGGGATGTTAGAGTTAGTTTTGACTTGTGTTGACTTCTCCTATATAGCTAGTTAGATGATGACGTAAGCGTTTGTTAGAGAGTTAGTTTTATTTTGTTAGATTAGCTCAAGTTTGTACAGATTATATATTCTTACTCTCAGTACTGTAATAGAGATATTGGAGAATATTGAAAAATTTCTCTTTCAGTTCTTCACAAATCATCATCATATATGTCGCCTGATGCTTAATGACCATCACGAATTCCTGAATAGACAACACCGACAACATCCTAAAAAAACCCTAATTTTGCAGCCAAAGATTTCACAACTTTGGATTCATTGATGTTTCGGATTTTCATGAAAGGTTATAATTTGCTTACTTTTGACTTTAATCTTATGTTTTCGCCATATGTTTATTTTAGTTTCATGTTTCCATCAAATTCTTAAAAGATTCGTGTGCCTATGTTCATTCTTAATTATTGTTACAGGTTCATTTCATGTAACAAAATTATCAATGAAATAGTAATTGTAAAGTAAAATTATCTACTAAAGTGTTAAGATATGATCCACTAACAAATGTTGCAATACCTGATTGCATTTCCTATACAGATCATGAGAGAAGATTTTTAATACGCATGCACCAAACAATTTCATTTGGGGTCTATTATGTAGCCAATATCTGTTTTTAAACATCATTATTATAGAACAAACCGTATTACATAGTATTCTAAAAGTACGAACAACATTAGTTGCTAAATTCCTTTCAGCATGACACAATCATCCCACATATGCCAAAAAGATAAAAAAGACAATGATCTCCAGACTACTGTACTTCTAAACAGCCGATGATTGCAATGATATCTTCTGATTATTGTAAGGGGTTGACCAAGTTCAGTAAAAAATGTTCCTAACAATCACACAAAATTGATGCTCATTGGTTTGAAATTACTCATAAATATGTAGTTTCGTAGGTTACAAAACTAGACTGTAATAGTAGGTCAGAATTGAAGTAAATTATCCATATTCAGAATGTTATGTTGTTCCTGCAAGTTGGACTGTCATTAGGAAGAAAGATCACATTATTATAAATCATAGATTTATCCGAATTGTAGACCATCTTACTAAAGGGAAATGCCAAGTCTAATAATCTGAACAGTCTTGTGAGTAAAATACAGTTACAAAATAAGAAGCCCAAATTAGAAGCAGATTTACTTAGGTACTGTTTGTTTTTTTTTTTAAAAAAAAAACTCTTCAAACCACTTTTTGCTGTGCGTCGCAGCACACACGCAACACTTTCCCTCTCGCTACAGTTTGTTTTTTGGAAAGTTTCAGACTACAAAACTTCTGCACGTGTGTTGTGTGGCGCAGCACTTGACTTGTCTCTTCAAACCTCTTCAGCTTTCATTTTTTCCAAGTGTTTTTTTAGAATTTTGGTATAACTTATTTTTTCTAAACTTTTATTTTTTTTTAAAAAAAAAATTTGATTTTTTTTTAACTTTTATTTACGGATTTGATACAATTTCTTTTTATAGTTTCCACAAAATTTTATAACTTGATTATTAAAAAAAAAAAAAAAAAAAAAAAAAAAAAAAAAAAAAAAAAAAACTTTGATTTTTTTAATTTTTTTACCGTATCTGTTAATAATATTTCCAGTTTCAGTTGCATTTTTCTTAACGTGTGTATTTTTTTACGAATTTTGTAGACATTGTTTGCAATACTTCTTGATTTTTTTTATTATTTTCATTTTTTATGTTTTTTAAAATTAGTTTTTTTTCTTGAATAAAACTCTTAGCTTCTTTTATATTTTTTTAAAGTTTTATATTTTTGTTTTTTTACATGTTCTTTTTAGTATTCTTTCAATGTTTTAGTCTAATTATTAAAATTTCGGTGTTGAGAACTATTTTCAGTTTATAAACTTAGTTTATTTAAATTTTAGTTTACTGTAGCCGTCTGCAGATGTTACAAAACAAACATGTTTCTTATTATATGTTGCAGCCGTTTGTTCCACCTCTTCTGCTACAAAGGATTACAGAGGTGGTCCGCAGACTTTATAAATTTTCTTTTCCAAAAAACAAACAGCACCTTAGTCTTTCAATTAAGGCACAAAAGCCTTCAAACATTCTTTATGTATGATCATTAGATTCTTTGCCATCTACCTAAATAACTAAAATGTGATAAGGGGAAATAACTACGAGGAACAGCAAGAGAATCACAATATATGTTATATAACCGCTCAAATGGAGAGATTGTTAAATTAGTGTTTTTCTGATTTTGTGTTTGGAATGCACTTTGACTCTATCAAAATTTAAATTTTCTAAGTTCTAAAATTTCGAAGAGATTGATAAAAAAAAATTAAACAAAGAATTTGACAACTCGTTCTAAGCATAAGTATTAACAAAACCAAAAGAAGAAAAAGATGGAGAGCAATTTAAGCGATCATTTAAAATTTAACACCATCATTATTAAAAAAGCTACTTGTGAAACGTGGAAATCCACAAATGAAGTTGAAGAGACTGCACATTGGTACGATCTGTAAATGGTTTGACATGTGCAATGCATGTTGCTTGCAACAAAAATAAAAAAATCAGTGAATGAACTAAAGCACACTGCACATAATCACTAAAGCTACAAAAGATGGTGCAGAAGGGCCACGTGGATGGATGGTTTGTTAATTACATTCTTTTAATCTTTTTTCTTTCATTAACTATTTAATTTGCGTATTTTTATTGTTATTTTTCATGTACACAGATATAATCTATGGATTTTTGATAAGTTGATAATTCTCCTATATTTAAGCAGGGGCGGACGCAGGAATGCATAGTAGATGTTGTCGATGTTGAAATAGGTGTTGCGTAGAAAAAATAGATAAAAGACAAAACTACAAAAATGGTCCATGTGGTTTTCGAAAATATCAAGTTTAGTCCTTAAGTTCAAAAAACCTCACAGATGATCCATGTGGTTTCAAAACTTTTAACAAATGGTCATTTTCGTTAACTCCGTTAGCTTTTGGCCGTTAAGTGGACGATATTTATGTCATTTCACTGCCACAAGGACCATTTATGAAGATTTGTCTTATTTTTTTTATAAAAAAAAAATAAAAATATAATTATTTAATATTAAAGGGTCACACATACACACACTCTCTCTCTCTCTCTCTCTCTCTCTCTCTCTCTCTCTTATGGTGAAGAAAACTTAATCACCACCACCACTGGAAATATGCAAAACCACCACCTGAAATCAACCACTAGTCGACTTTCCTGTCCACCTCTAACAACAGTTATCACTAACCACTGGTAAACCACCAAAACTAACTAACGACATCAAATCTGAATGAAATTCAAATCTCAAATAAAACAAATCAAAACAAAACCTGGAAATCAAACCTTAAACTTAAATTCGAAAATCAGATTAGAACCAAAACCTTCGAATTTATTGAAACCATCATACTTAACCACCACCACAACCGGTAGTCTACACCACCACTAGAAAATGGAGCACCATTGTCGCCCCTTACCCTCTAACCTCACATGTTGTAATGTGTTCATCACCATCCCCATCACAGTCTACACAATCAAGCTTTACACCATTTATCACCACCAATCGACACCTGCACTCTCCTCCCGTCACCAGAGCTGATTCCAACTGTCAGATCTAGAGAATGCAGCGGTAATAAGAGATCAGATTCCTTCCATATAAATCATCGAGTTCTGAAACCCTATTAAAGCATCAACTTCTATAAATCCTATTGAAGCACTGGTAACAAAATCAGGGATGTTCACTTTCGTCTTCGGTGTGCTGGAAACTCGATTAAAGCATCAATTTTGAAACCATCGACTTTTAGGATTTTTATTGATTCAATTTCAGTGGGGATCGATTTGGGATTTTTCTAAAACCTAAACCTTCAAATATATTGAAACCATCATCTACAGTATGATATCGAGAAGGAGATGGGCGTCAATGATGCAATAGGAACCTACAAATCCTGTTTCAGCATGAGTGTCTCAGACAACTTTGAGTTGAGATGGTGAAGGTTTCTAGTTCAGAATCCAGAATCAAATGGTGGTCAGAGGTGACTTCAAGGCCGCCGAAGAATTGAATGTAGATTGTGAGTAAGAAAGAATAGATATAATGTTATGGAATGTAGATTGTGAAGAAGAATTAAAATGGGATTTGGAATTGAAGCTCCCTAACTGATGTAGATTGTGAAGAAATGCGATTTGGAATCTGTCGATCAGAGAATAAGAAATGAATGAGGGACAAAATGGTTTAGGGGTAATTGGGGTGATGCTTCTTAACAGGAGGGGGAGAGAGAGAGAGAGAGAGAGAGAGAGAGAGAGATAGTGTGTGTGTGTGTGTGGGACCCTTTACATATTAAATTTTATTTTTTATTTTTAATTAAAATAAGAAAAAACCTCATAAATGGTCCCTGGGTATTGAAATGACGAAAATGTCCCTCACTTAACGGTAGAAAGCTGACGGAGTTAGACGGAAGGACTAAACATTAAAAGTTTTGAAACCACAGGGACCATCTGTGAGATTTTTTGAACTTAGGGACTAAACTTGATATTTTCGAAAACCATAGGGACCATTTTTAAAGTTTTGTCTAGATAAAAAATCGAAAAGTCGAAATTTTTTTCTACTACGGACATAAAAAGTAGGTGTTGCCGGTGCCACACCGGGACACCTACTAGGTCCGCCCTTGTATATAAGTTCGAAAGGGTTTAATTTTTTTTCATGCAATCGAGTAACATACTTTCTATCTTTGTATTAAACATTTCAGAAACAAATTTAGATCGGTAAGCGATTACGAATTGGGTTCTCTAAGGTTCGTTGATTCAAAACTTGAAGTTGATTCTATTCTATGGCCAATAGCTAACCTGATTGTTTTTGTTCCAACTATTTTGCTTGATCTGTAGGTTGATATGACACTGCACGTGTTGTTGCAAGGTAACTATATTTTTTGTTTTTTCTCTTATTTGACGTTACCCTGTCATATGAATCATTTCATATGAACTTTATCTTTCATTATAAAGAATACAATCAGGCTACAATTAAGTTTCACAAACTTGAATAGTAACAATGTGTGTGGGTTTTGTTTGGAAAATGTTGAAGCAAGGTGTTCAATTAAAGTAAAAGGTAACCATATATTCTTGATGGTTTTATCTATTATTTCTGTTTGGCGTGGTTGTCCTCCTACACTCTTGATGGCAATAAAGATCAATGGACAACCAAGGAGCAACAGGAAAAAGCTTTGAATACCTAATATCCATAGCCACCACAAATGATGTTAATAGGTTTTCCATAAGGTCAAAAAAAACATATCGTGAAATTGCAATGGGCTTTCATTTATTTGTTGATTATAACAACATACTTCCATGTTCCTCTTATTTTCATGATTTGTACGTTGAAAATCCACCCATTTATAGGATCATACTTACTTTTTTTGGTTATCAGCACAATATTCATTAGATAACAATTAAAGAAATACCTAAAGTAACCTCCTTGGGTCATGTTTAGCACGGGCCTTAAACTTTTCTAGTATATATATGTATTTTTTTTTGCATGAATTATACCATTTAAAACGTAAAATGATATTTTTAGAAATATGAATATGTATTTTATAGATATAGTTTTTACAAGTATAAATACATAGTTTTATATTTTTTTAGAAATATTAATATGTATCTATACTTCTAATAATATATTTATACTTTAAAAAAATATAATATATATATATATATATATATATATATATATATTTACATTTCTAAAAATATACGTATATATTTAAAAAACGTAAAAATAAATATTTATACTTCTAAAATACATATTAATATTTCTAAAAAATATATTTGTACTTTTAAAACACATAAAAATGTGTGTGGGTGTGTGTCTATATATATATATATATATATATATATATATATATATATATATATATATATATATAATACTTATTTATAGTTCTAAAAAGATCTTAATTTATTATTTTTTTACATTTTAAACGGTTTAACAGGCAAAAAAAACTCATATATAAAAAAAAACATTTAAAAGGAACATAAATACAATATTTAATTAAATATTTTTTTCGTATATAAATACGATTTTTCTGAATTAATACGTATAATATGAAAAAATATACTAAGGGTAAAAGCGAAAAAAATTATAAACTTAGGTTAAAACGTAAAAAAATAAATATAAAATAAAATAATTTGTAAACTTAAGGGTTATTTTATGAAGTTAATATAATGATAACCTGAAAAACCTGTTATCATCGGTAAAATGGTAAAACATAACATTTTTTGGAAAATATAAGGGTAAAAACAAACATAATGTTAACTGAAAATTTGAAGGTTTTTATGCGATTAACCCAGAAACTAATTACTAACATTGAATCATTTTTTGTTACCTAAAAAAAAGAAAAAAAAAGTAAAAGAAAAGAAAACTAATTACTAACATGACAATTTTTGTTTTAAATACCTAAATGAGATTTTCTAATAAGAGGGTTGTCAAATGTGTTGATCATATCCTTATCTGTTGTAGTTTTGCTAACACTACTTGGGCATGGATATTTAGGTGGTGCGATATACAGTTTGCATCAATCAATAATCTTGGTGATTTGCTTAATTTTGTTTCTACCTGGATCAGTTGCAAAAAGCAAAGAAAGTTGTTGACTTTAATTTTGCTATGGGATGGATGGTTGGTGTGGAAAGCGAGAAATGACCGGATATTCAATCTAAGATCCATATCACCTACATTTGTTGCTAATAATATCAAATATTTGGTTTTTGTTTGGTTAAAACACAAGCGTAAGAGAAAAGAGGTATGAAAAAAGAGATTAAATGGATGGAGTGGAGTGTTTCTCCATTCTTATGTTTGTAACTCGCTTAATACTTTGTACTTGTTCTATTTATTTTCTCGTCGACTAGTTACTTGCTAGTTTTGGTTTTTATTATATATCATTTGTCTTTTTTTTTTAAATGTACTTTAAGGGCACATATAAAAGACATTAACTGAAGTATTAATTATGACAAATATTACTATAATTAAATATGGTAAACATTAATTATAAATAATAGAGAGAATTACTAATGTAGCCATTTTCTCTAATTACCTATCTAAAAATAGCCAAAAATTAGTATAATTGTCAAAACATAGCCCACGAAACCGTAATTAATTGGAGTGGGCTACTGTTCGCCAAATTGTCTACTATTTCGGGTTAACTGTAATTTTTTTTGCTTTTTTTCATTTCGAAAATCTAAAACCATAGATTATTTTATAACCGATGGTTTCCTCTCGACGAACTACGGTTTCCCAAACCGTAGTCTACGGTTCTGGGTTAAAAGTCTACGGTTTTAATTTTTTTATTTTTTTAAATAAATGGAGAGTAGTTTTACAAAAAATATTTTTTAACAAAATAATTGTCAAAAAACTACTCTACATTTTACAAAAAATACTTTTTTATCAAAATAATTACCAAAATGGATTTTCTAATATGTAATATTTTTTTTATAATTAATATTTCTTATATGTGCCCTTAAGACACATATTAGAAAATCCATTCTCAAAAAACCACTATCCAATTATTTAAAAAAATAATAATAAAATAAATAAATAAAATCGTAGACTTTTTACCAAGAACCGTAGTTTGTCAAGAGGAAACCGTAGGTTATAAAATAACCTACGGTTTTAGATTTTCATATTGAAAAAAAAATACTTAACCCGAAACAGTAGCCCATTACCCTCGTAGATTTCTTCATTTGACTTTAGTCAACTCTAGTTCAACTACTCTTTCGTGGGCTATTTTTAGCTAATATATTTTTTGGCTATTTTTTGATAGGTAATTAGGCAAAATGACTAGTTTAGTCATTTCCTCTAAATAATATTCTTTATAATTAGAGAAATTAAATATCTTTGTACTTTTGTTCCTACAAATCATCCTACCCAATTAAATGATGACACGTGTCATTTTAGTATATTAAAATATCATTAATTGAACATGAAATGTGGCACGTGTCATCATTTAATTGGATAGAAAGATTTGTTGGAAGATATTTAATTTCTCAATTAATTAGTGTATTTTACATTTAACTATATAATATTATACATAATTAATATTCATTATATTTAATTATAATAATATTTTTTATAATTAATATTTCAGTTAATGACATCCATTAAAAAAATCCCTACCTAAATATCTCAAATAATCATGAAACACTGTAACCTAACTATTTTAAAATACGTTACTAAAAAGTATTATATATCTAATCCAAATATAGTAATATACCATAAAGTATTCGCAATTTGTCTAAAATACATATCAAAAACTTAAACAAAACACCTGGACCAATGGAACGAAGCATGTCTCTGAAAGTATTCAACGTGGCCCCTCTTACAAAGTGGCAGAATCTTACCATTAATATTCGCATATTATATTTTGATATATTTGAACCATAACCACAAATAATTACGTATACACTTGTCCTTCATGGCTTCATAAAATTCTATTCTCTCCCAATTGATTGGGTTGGATACTTGGATTGGTTTTCGAGTGAATTGCTAAAATGGTCCTAACTGGTTTAGGTTGACAAAAAACACTTCTGTTTGTTATTAGATCAAGATTTTATTTTGGAATTCATCCATGTATTGTCGAAAATGTAATTAGTAAACCATTAGATTAATGTAGGTTGTTAAAAAAACTACGAATCTAATTTGTAAATTACTAATAGTGTTATTGTTAAACTATTTTTTAATTATGAAACAGATTTAATATTTTTATATATGTAGGTTTAATCTCGTATACAAAACTTATATCAGCCATTTAATAAATAGAAAATAAACAATTCTCATATTTTCTAATATAAATTTTTTATATAATTAATTTTTGTCCCATAACTTATAACTTATAGAAATAACAATATATTTTGAGTTTTATCTCATTTTCATCAACTACTTCGTACCATCATAATCAATCCGTTTACTTCACATGTTATGTATACATAACATGACTTGTCTTATATGATTCATAAAAATATAGACATGTTACCTTTCTTTTGTTTCATTAGAGTTTCCATCTTTTTGTCCCAAACATTCAAAGAATTTACATATTGTTACGCAATCTAGCATGCATTGAAATTATCATTTAGTATACCTTGGTCGGTCACTAGATAAAGTTTGGGCACCATAAAGGATGTCTTTGAGTTCAAAACTTGAGGTTTTCAATTAGAAATATACCATGATGGTGTACGCAATGTTGAGGCTATGGTGAGGCTATGTATAAGTAAGGTAGCTCCAATAACCCACCTAATTTTTCTAATTTATGTAAAATTTCTATTGAAAATTTTTTGTGAACTACCATAAAAAAAATTAGGCCCTATCTTACCAATAAAATCTTTGAATTTGTATAGAAAATTTTCTATAGAAAATTTAATGAAACATGTGGTTTTCTATTCTACACTCGTCACTGGGTGTACGACACAGTTTTGAAAAAGATTGCTTAGTATCATCACCATACAGTGTTGTAAAACTCGTCGAGTTTGTCGATTACTTCTCCGAGTACTCGCTATTCGGCCTCTTACCGAGACGAGTTACAGAATCTCGAGTACTCTCCGATCGGCCTCTTACTGAACTGAGTACTATTATAAAACTTGGTCAACTCGGTGATTAATACATATAATATACTTAACGATTTATTATTTAACACACACACATGTGATTATTACTATATATATATATATATATATATATATATATATATATATATATATATATATATATATATATCTTAGACTAGTTTATAACCCGTAGGAAATACGGTTACAAAATTAATTAAATTTTTATAGTAAAACTCAAAATTATTAATTAATTATTTTAAATAAATTATTAATTAAGAGTTTTTTTAGTTATATAAATTTTAATCAATGATTTAAATAAATATGTGAAATTATATTATTTGTATTATTTTTATTTTAATTTTTATTCTAATGTTATTAATTTAATGTAATTAAAGTGAAAATTTTAAATTTTGAAATTTGAAATTGAGTTGACAAATGGCATATATTAATTAGGAGACATAATAAGGTGACACATGACAAAAGGAGAATAAAATATGCATTAATTAGGAGGCCTAATAGGATGACACATGTCAAAAGGAAAATAAAACTATTATTTTATTAGAATAGGGATTTTCAGTAATTGTTCACGAAGTGAGACCATTATGTGTTTTCAGTTTTTATGTATTCACATGTATCTAATTTTGTTATATGTTTCAATCAACTTAAGATTTAACTTATGATTTTGACATATATAAGTTCCCTGAAAATATTTATGCATGAATTATTGAATCCGAGTACTCCCCGAGTACTCCTGAGTACTCGCTACTCGGTAGTCGGCCGAACAGGTACCGAGTAACGAGTTCTACAACCTTGTCACCATATATTGGTCATCTTGTATATCCACGTAGAGTCGCGAGCCAAAATGGGCAGTGGGTAAACCATTGATTATGTTTTCCTCATAGTTATAGATAACACACATACCTCCTAACTCATATGTTACAAACCTCTTTATTACACGTTCTCATTATTACAATGTACTTTTCTAAAATGTTCATTTAATAAATCCATCATCATTGAAACATATTTTATCACTTGATCATATTTCATATATCATTTTAGATTTATTCTGACCTTTTACAACATCAGTAAATCATTTCATTAAAAATTCCACCCCGAATCCTTATATTATGCTCATTTTGCATGATAAGACATCCTATTTTCCTCGCACCCACTTATACACATCGCCAAGTTAGTTATTATAATCATAATATTTTTTAAATTATCATATTGTTTGGGTGTTTCACTTCCATTTACATTTCACTCATATTATGTCATTGTTTCTTGTCCCCAATACTTACATAGGACAACACACTTTCATTTGTATTCCATATTTATGACTTCCTCATACTTGTACATAACAATTCCACATAGTTTCATATTTTACATTTACATTCTATAGTACAAGCTTAATAAAATTTTTGGATGTTACATAGATATAGATTATCACCAAAGAATTCCACATAAATTTCATATTTTACATTTACATTATATACCACAAGCTTAAAGTATTGCCTAATCGTGGCATTGAATGTCCAACTTCTAAAAATACGTAGTGTTAAAGTTTTTGAAAACATTGTACAATTAAGCCTATATTGTGTTTATCGGATGAGAGACAGTACATACGCACATTTATTAAGGAGCCTACTTTTGGAGGAAAAAACGGATGTTGATAAGATAGTAAGGAACCATTCCCTTGTGTTTCAAAAGGGGCCTTTATTTAGTGAAATTGATAAAAATTGATAAAATTAAGAAGATAGAAATTATTTTATGGAATGATTCAAGATATGGCTTCAATATACTAATATTAATAATGAGA
Organism: Lactuca sativa; assembly: GCF_002870075.4. NCBI lineage: Eukaryota > Viridiplantae > Streptophyta > Magnoliopsida > Asterales > Asteraceae > Lactuca > Lactuca sativa. The sequence continues at coordinate 40,761,058 of NC_056625.2, forward strand.
AATAGCTGAAATAGTAGATTCACCTACAAAAGTTTATTTTCGGATAATATCAAGGTTGTAAAAATCGTTTAATTGTAGCTAGTTAGTGGAGTAGGGTTAATGATTAATCGATATATGTGGGGATTAATTAGAGAACCTAAATTATAATATATATATATATATATATATATATATATATATATATATATATATATATATATATATATAAAATGAATATAACAAAATAGCAAATTTTTATTCATTTTATGCTTAGATACATATAAAATAGTATAGTTTTGACCATTTGACATTTTATATTTTTTTTGACTTATTTTGAATTTTTTGATAATTTTGACCATTTTACATTTTAATTAATTTTGACCCCCAAGCCAGATTAACCGGCCACCAAGCACTGCCAAGATCGACTTTTAACCAAGCCGACTAGCCTGACTGACTACCACTAATCGCGATCGATTGCAAACCGCCAACCGATTAATCCCCAATTCATCGGCCACCAAGGCTGATTTCTGCAACACACCTATATTGATAAGAAATTTGTCTTAAGTTTGGGTATATAATAAATTGCAAATTTTGACAAGCAAGTTTTATGGAGAAAGTGAAAGGTAATCCAAGCATCCATTTTAGAGCTTTACGAGAAGAGTTATGAAAATATACGAAGAATATCTTAGTTCAAAAGCACTGCTATAATTTTACTATTTTAGAGTATCATAAATAATAGATACCACTGAGAGATTATATTATTAAGCAATAGATGATGGTACAACAATCAAGCATCATATATAAAATGAACCAAACCATTCATTTTAAACTAAGATTTTTATAAGAATATATGTTTGTTTTAAGACCAAAGAAAATGGTTAAAGGGAAGGATAAGGGGTCTATTTAGGTTAGATTAGGTATTTATGAAATATACATTACTTAGACAAATCCTTTCAATAGTGTGCATAAATGGAACAAATAGAACATACCTCGCAAAGTATGCTGTTGTGGAGGCGTAAACAACTAGTTTTTAGAGTCAGTTTAAAACATCCATCGTTATAGATAGTTTTAAAATACTTATAAAAATCATTTGATATTAAACTAAAAAAACATTTTTAAGTTCAAAGAGTCTAGAATAATGGTCTCAAATACCAAAAAAGTTAATAGTTTCACAACGCAAGGTTGTGATAACTCGATATCGTAACATAGATCAAATATCACCCACATACCATGGCCTTCACAATATTCTTTCTATTCACAAAGAAACATCCCCATGCCTTCAATCTTAGCACATATCAAAATAGGTTAGGCAATGTAATATCTGGTGAGAATTGTAACATCCCGACTCCTAGGTATGCAATTTTAAGGATTTTGTACATCACATAAGAACTACTCGACGAGTTGGAGGCCCCAACTCGTCATGTAGAAACTAACAAGGTCATGTGGTTTATGGAGCCTACTCGACGAGTTGGAGGACCCCAACTCGACGAGTTGAGGCTGTGCATGAAAACCCTATTTTTTAGGGTTTGCACCTTATTTAAAGGACCTTAAGTTCCCTGACCAGCCTCCCTAACCACATTATTGTCCAGAGAAACCCTAAAATCGTGCTAACCTTCCATTTTGAGAGTGTGCAAGCCTAAACGTGTTTGCTGGTGCATTTCTTGAAGAAGCTTGAAGAGCCTAGCGCATAACCGAAGGAGGAGGTTGTAGATTCGACATCTACGCTGTAGTAGCAACCATTTGGAGTTAAAAAGTCTTTACATTGACCTCTTGTTTCTTAGATCTTCTCCCATGGAAGTTTAGTGCATTTTAAACCCATTTTGGAACCATTTTCGGAGTTGAGCATAATTTGAAGTTATGACTTCATATCTAGACACCTTTAGGCCTCCTTGGGCCTAAAGATTCAAGCTTTATCAAGCTTTGTCCATCCTCCACGCCCTAAACCCCTTATTAAGTTCCATATTAGTGTTTTAACCCCTTTGAAGCCATGCATGGACATAAAGTTAACAACTTTACGTGGTATCTTAACCCTAGGGTACTAGATCTATAGTTTGGGGCTTTGGATTCGACTAGAAAGGGATGAATGTGAAAAGGTTGAAGGAACTCGACCAGTTGAGTCAGGTTTTCCCGCTTTCTAGATGAATAAACTCGGCGAGTTGATGAGATAACTTGACGAATTAGTTTGGGTTTTTACCGGTTTTCTGAGTTCTAAAGGAACTCGACGAGTTACTAGCTGCACTCGACGAGTTGGGTCAACATGGACTGTTGACCTTGAATGTTGACTGTTGACTTTGACCGGGGTTGACCAAGTTTGACTTATGAGGGTATTTTGGTAATTTGGGTCTTGATGGAATTGGTCTTATGGTGGTTGTAGGTGTTTGATTTTGGAGCCGTGATTCGGGAGCTTGATCTTTTCAGTTCAGTTCGACATTGTGAGGCGAGTTCTTCTCACTATACTAACAGGTCGAAGGCACCAAGGCCGACCCTTTTGGATTGTATTATGGTTAAAGTGTTGGAATAGTGTCTAAGGCTGCAACTATATTAGACAAGTATTTGACCCGGTTGTGCATGGTCCTTTTGGGTTGCCTTCACCATAGCAACCTGACAGGATGATTTGTAATGAGAGAAGAAATATTATTAATATATATTATGAGAATAATATAAGGAATAATAATATTATTATTTTATTAATATAAGTCATAAATTAATTAGGAATTAATTTGGTGACTTAAAGAGATTAATTAAATAGAAGGGCATAAACTGTCAATTGTATGATAGTTGTACTTTGGGCTATAATCCCTTATGGATAGGGGGGGGGGGGTTTGGGGCTTAGGATAGACCTTGAAATCGTCCAAGGCTTATCATTAGGGTATTGGATTGCTTAGGGCTTAAGTTATCCAATTATGGTTTAAGGGTGAAACCCTAGGAGTCTCACTAGTATAAATAGACCCTAAGGGTTAAGGAAATTCTGCACTCTTGTCTCTAAAGAAACCCTGGCCGATTTCTAGTCCCCTGTCCTCTCTCGATAATCATCCTCTTGCTATTTGGTGTTTGTAAGCCATTAGAGGAGTGACACTTGTGACTCTAAAGCTCCAAGGACAAGAAGATTCAAGCAAGTGATTCAAGGTAATCATCTAAATCTGATTTCTTATGTTATTATACTAGAATTGTCATTAGAAGTCTTGGATTCAATGCATGTTCAATTAGAGAAACCTAGATCCAAGCATTAGGGTTTGTATGTGCACATAGGAATGTTCATATGGCTAAATCCCATCCGTGGTATCAAAGCCATTATTGGTTTCTATTGAATTGATGCATTGGTTGCTTGTTTGTTGCTTGCAAAATTCGAATTTTGTCATTCTGCCTGATGAACTCGGCGAGTTCCATAGTGGACTCGGCAAGTAGGCCTCAACTCGGCGAGTCCATTGTGGTACTCGGTATGTTCGAGCGTCAGAAAGAGCTAATTTCGGGATTTCTCGCTGTTTATCTTTTGGATACTTACCTTAATCTTAATAGGTCAATATAAATCCGATTTTGTGATATATTTGAGTATATTCTTGACCTAATTGAAGATATTTATCAATTAATTAAATATTAATTTCCTTATGTGATAATTGATTAATTATTTTAATTAAATTGGTAAATTGTTTTGCAAGAAATAATTAAATAAATCAAATATGGATAATTATGTGATTAAATGTTAATTTGGATTATTTGTTATTTGATTCCCCTATGTTTTGAAAAGTTTAAAACTTGCCCTCAAGTTTTGAAATTTATATTTTGTGATTAAAAGTTTAATTTAGACAATTTAAATTTCAAACCCTAGAATTTTACAAGTTTAAAATTCAACCCTATACTAATATAATATTACAAGATTAATATGTATATATATGTATAACTAAAAAATGCTAGTCTTACCGTTAGTAGGCCTCATTCACGAAGTCGGTCTATAAGGTGGGTATAAGGTTGCGACCTATAAAATGACGCTTAATGGGTGTACACTCACACCCACCGCTTGCTTGATTGCTTCAAAAAAAAAATCTCAATCCTAGTTACTTTAGGAAAAGTGAATTGATGCAATCTCATGAAATTACACTTTGGACCCTTGCTAAGAAGTTAGTGGAGCGTGTGTGGTTTACCAGCACACTAATTGGTTCTAAGCAAAGGTGGCAAAGGGTGATTCATTGTTTATCATAGTTCGATGGAGCGTGTGTGGTTTACCGGCACATCGAATAGGTGATTGTTACAATGAAGGCACTGTGTAAGTTTGCATAGTAATTCACACCCACTTTGTGATCCTCGGTATCCCAGTCACAAACGAGAGGGGCATATCGAGATTTAAACATGTCATTGAAAAGTTCAATGAATCTCATCAAAACCTAGGAATTCTCAATACATTTAGAACTTAAAGTTATGTTTTCATGGTGGAGAATTAGTGAATCATCATTCACTTACCTTCAAATTGTTTGCATGTTAGATTACGACATCCCTTTTCTAATATGTATATATTGTTGTTGGATCCTAGCCCTAATTTTTTCTTATTGGGTGATAATTAGGATTCAAATTCTAATCTATCTTTGTCCTTTCTATTTGTAGATGTCAAACGCGAACAACGTTGCTGCTAGCTCGTTCACATTAATGAGCCTTTGCCAAAAGTTGACTTTCGATGGGACGAACTTTAGCGAATAGATAAGATACATTCGCACGATTGCTCGTTACGAAGACAAGGAGTATGTCCTCGATGAGAAGCTCAAGAAAATTAACCCAGAAATCGCTACTCCGGCTGAAATGACTGCTTTCGAGACTCATGAACGTGACGCAACGAAGGTTCATTGCATCATGATAGCCACTATGAACGCTGAATTCCAAAAGTCCTACGAGGACATGTATCCGTACGAAATGCACCAAGACTTGTTGGAGAGATACCACCAAAACGCGAGGCAGGAACGTTACGAGATCTTCACTAACATGATCTCCTCTAAGATGGGTCATGGAGAATCTCTAACTGTGCACCTGCAAAAGATGCAAAGGTATGTCGATCGTCTTCGCAAGTTGAATGTTGACTTTGGGGAAGACTTGGCTATCGACATGGTGCTTCACTCCTTGCCTCTGTGTTACAATCAATTTAGGATGACCTACCACAGGAACAAAGAGGAGGTCACCCTAAGTAAGCTCCAAGGTCTCCTTAGGGTTGCTGAGAGAAACCTCAAGGACAAGTCTGTTGCACCAACTCCCAATCCACCAGCTGCTCCTGTTTTAGCAATTGGGCAAGGTAGGGGTAAGAAGTGGAAGGCTCCGTCTAAGAGCTACCGCAAGGGAAAGTCTCGAGATGGTTCCTCTTCTACTGCGACCAAAGTTGATCCTGCTAAGCCCAACCCTAACCCAAAGGAGGCAGAGTGCCACCATTGCCACAAAATAGGGCATTGGAAGAGAAGCTGCCCAGACTACCTGCAAGCCATCAGGGAAGGAAAGATCAAGCCGTCTTTCGCAGGTATATACACAATTAAATCTAATGATTCATCTCATGTTATTTCTTGAGTACTAGATACCGGGTGTGGTTACCACATTTGTTCTGGATTGCAGGGACTAAAAAGAAATAGGGATGTGGAGCATGGAAGAATAAATCTAATCATGGGGAACAGAAGATCGTCGCCTGTGACCAAGATTGGAGTGTATTCTCTAGTGCTTAGGAATGGTTTATGTTTAGATTTGAACAATTGTTGCTATTCGCCAGAAATGGCAAGAAACATCATTTCATTTCATGGTTTGTTTAGACAAGGATTTAGATTTTCTTTTAATAATGAGAATGGTTGTATTTATGCTTATCTAAATGGTGTCTTATATTTTGAAGCAATACCATGTAATGGAATTTATGAAACTGTTATGATTGTAGATAACCTAGGAAATGATGTTTTATGCATGGATTCTTCCAATAGTATGGATAGAGCATCCTTGTGGCATTGTCATCTTGGACATGTCAACAAGAAGCGCATAGCCCAACTCCAAAAGGATGGAGTGTTGGAGTCATTCAACCTTAGGGAAGATGACACATGCGAGTCTTGTTTACTTAGAAAGATGACTAAGTTACCCTTCACTAGTACATGTGAAAGGGGTGAGGGTCTATTAGACCTCATACATACCGATGTATGTGGACCGTTTAGATCAACCACAAAGGATGGGAACCGCTTCTATGTGACTTTTACCGATGACTATAGTAGATATGGGTATATCTATTTAATCAAGCAAAAGTCAGAAACGTTTGAAAAGTTCAAAGAGTTCAAGAATGAAGTGGAGAATCAATTGGGCAGGAAAATCAAGATGCTTCGATCCGATCGAGGAGGAGAGTACCTAAGTCTTGAATTCCACGACTATCTCAAAGAGTGTGGAATAGTTTCACAATTGACGCCACCTAGTACACCACAACTAAATGGTGTGGTAGAAAGGCGTAATCGAACCTTGTTAGACATGGTCCGCTCTATGATAAGTCGTGCTTCACTACCTATCTCGTTCTGGGGGTATGCCTTAGAGACTGCCGCCCATATCCTTAACCGAGTCCCTACTAAGAAGGTTTCCAAAACACCTCACGAGATGTGGACAGGGAAAGCTCCCTCGTTAGCACATATCAAGGTTTGGGGTTGTGAGGCTTTCGTCAGACGAGATACTCATGACAAGCTTGAACCTCGTAGTGAGCGATGTATTTTCATCGGCTACCCGCATAAATCCTTTGGATATCTCTTCTATAGACCGAAGGACAATGTTGTCTTTGTTGCGAGGAGAGGAGTTTTCCGAGAGCGAGAACTCATAAGCCAAGGAGACAGTGGGAGGCAAATCGAGCTTGAAGAGATTCAAGAGTCGATTGATGAAGGAACCTATACCGCTGGCACTCAACCCGAGGAGGAAACTCTGGTTGAACCGATTGACGAGTCATTACCTCTTAGACGTTCCGAAAGAGTTAGAGTTCAACCCCAGTTATATGGTTTTCATATTACTACCGAAGGGGACACGTATATTAGTGATAGTACACTAATAAATCTAGATGAACCTAATAACTATAAGGAAGCCATGGCAGGCCCGGAGTCTGCGAAATGGAAAGAGACAATGGACAGCGAGATCCAATCCATGTATGATAACCAAGTTTGGAATTTGGTTGATAATGTGCCCGGACGTAAGACCGTTGGGTGCAAATGGATCTTCAAGAAGAAGACCGACGTGGATGGAAACGTACACACATATAAGGCGCGATTGGTTGCGAAGGGCTTTACTCAAACTCCCGGAGTTGACTATGATGAGACCTTCTCACCTGTTGTGAAGATAAAATCTATTAGAGTGATGCTAGCGATTGCCGCATTTCATGATTATGAGATTTGGAAAATGGATGTCAAGACCGCTTTCCTTAATGGGAATTTGGCTGAGGATGTTTACATGGCTCAGCCAGAGGGTTTTGTTGATCCGAAGCATCCGAATAGAGTGTGTAAGCTTAAGAAGTCCATTTATGGACTTAATCAAGCGTCTCGCAGATGGAATCTTTGCTTCGATGAGAAAGTCAAAGAGTTTGGATTTGTACGAAGCGAAGATGAATCATGTGTATATGTCAAAGCCAGTGGGAGTATAGTAAGCTTCCTCGTTTTGTATGTCGATGACATACTACTCATAGGAAACGACGTCCCGACTCTGCAGGAGGTTAAGTCCTGGCTCGGGAAGTGCTTCGCTATGAAGGACCTCAGAGAGGCTTCCTATATTCTGGGAATAAGGATAGTGAGAGAACGAAGTAAGAGACTAATAGGACTTAGTCAGAACACTTACTTAGATAAAGTACTGGAACATTTTAGTATGGAAAACTCGAAGAAGGGAGAATTACCAATACAAAGTAATGCCAAGTTGAGTAAGACTCAGAGTCTGAGTACCGAAGCTGAAATAGCAGAAATGAGTCGAGTCCCATACGCTTCCGCAGTTGGCTCAATCATGTACGCTATGACTTGTACTCGCCCTGATGTAGCCTTTGCTTTGAGCATGGTTAGTAGATATCAAGGGAACCCTGGCAGAGCCCATTGGATTGCGGTCAAGAATATCCTTAAGTACCTTCGGAGGACCAAGGAATTGTTTTTAGTCCTAGGAGGGAGTGATGACTTAAAGGTGTGAGGGTATAGTGACGCCAGCTTTCAGACCGACAGGGACAACTACCGTTCGCAGTCGGGCTGGGTCTTTACCCTGATGGAGGAGCAGTGACTTGGAAAAGTTCCAAGCAGGAAACCGTAGCTGATTCAACGTGCGAATCAGATTACATTGCAGCGAGCGAAGCGTCGAAGGAGGCAATATGGTTGAAGAACTTCATCGGTGATCTTGGAGTTGTACCTACCATAAAGGAGCCCATGGAGATTTTCTGTGATAATGAAGGAGCGGTTGCCTTGACCAAGGAACCGAGGGATCATGGTAGATCTAGACATATCGACAGAAAATATCACTTTATTAGACATCGTGTAGAAGAAGGACAACTCGTGGTTAAGAGGATATCATCAGAAGATAACCCAGCAGATCCGCTTACGAAGGGACTGAGCAGGGTTAAGCACTTGCAGCATGCTAGGAGTATTGGGCTGAAGGATGATATTAGTATAGATTAGATAGTATTAGAAACGTGTAATAGATAAATGTAATTAACATTTGATGATTAAATAAAGGAGTATTATTTATGAGTAATGTTACTGTCTTATGTTAATTGTTTAACTATTGTTTCACTTTGCATGTTTTGACTTCCAGAATAATTGAGTTTATTAAGAATAACCGAATTATTCAAATTGTCCACAATTGTTCATATGTTGGAAGTAGATATGAATGAAGATTGTCATGAATTGGTGTGTAGATTGTCTAAATGGTTATAGACATAGCAAAAGTTTGCTACAGCGTTCATGAGTGCTTATGAACTAGTTTTGAGCATTGGAATAAACCTGTGCTTGCTGGAATCACCTTATGGAATGTGATAAAAAGAGTAATCGCAAGACGATAATATCATATGGTCTTAAAACCTAGATATATGGTTTGTTATTTGTTAATTGGTTGTACATTGATAATGCGAAACCGCATCAGTAACTTGGTGTTATAAAACTCATTGTTGTGTATACTTGATTAATGAGTAAGTAAATGCATATAAGTCGAAGTTTATCTGTTACTTTTATCCTAAGAGGGTAAAAGCGATATCTCAGCCGCTCGATGATTTGATTTGACTTATGTGCTGGGCCCGGTCAGAACTGAATTGATGTGTTCAATTAAGTTCTATGTCGAATAAATCTGAGATCGAGAAACCAATTGTTGGACAAATTGGTTCCATAGAATTGTCAGCATGATATCTAAACAGAGGACTATACGATCCCTTATCTAAAGGACAGATTGATAAGATCAGAGTTTGATAGTGTCTTTGAGAGCTACGGTTGCTAATCGGATTATACTTGTGCATATAGTTACTAGACTTATCCAAGTGGGAGACTGTTGGAATAGTGTCTAAGGCTGCAACTATATTAGGCAAGTATTTGACCCGGTTGTGCATGGTCCTTTTGGGTTGCCTTCACCATAGCAACTTGACATGATGATTTGTAATGAGAGAAGAAACATTATTAATATATATTATGAGAATAATATAAGGAATAATAATATTATTATTTGATTAATATAAGTCATAAATTAATTAGGAATTAATTTGGTGACTTAAAGAGATTAATTAAATAGAAGGGCATAAACTGTCAATTGTATGATAGTTGTACTTTGGGCTATAATCCCTTATGGATAAGGGGGGACGGTTTTGGGGTTTAGGATAGACCTTGAAATCGTCCAAGGCTTATCATTAGGGTATTGGATTGCTTAGGGATTAAGTTATCCAATTAGGGTTTAAGGGTGAAACCCTAGGAGCCTCACTAGTATAAATAGACCCTAAGGGCTAAGGAAATTCGACACTCTTGTCTCTAAAGAAACCCTGGCCAATTTCTAGTCCCCTCTCCTCTCTCTATAATCATCCTCTTGCTAGTTGGTGTTTGTAAGCCATTAGAGGAGTGACACTTGTGACTCTAAAGCTCCAAGGACAAGAAGATTCAAGCAAGTGATTCAAGGTAATCATCTAAATCTGATTTCTTATGTTATTATACTAGAATTGTCATTAGAAGTCTTGGATTCAATGCATGTTCAATTAGAGAAACCTAGATCCAAGCATTAGGGTTTGTATGTGCACATAGGAATGTTCATATGGCTAAAACCCATCATAAAGGATGATGTTATGTTTAGTGATCTGTTAGATCTGTATCTTGGTTATAGGATGGTGTTATGTTAGTGATCTGTCAGATAGGTATCCTGGTATATAGGATGATGCTATAATTAGTGAGTTGTAGATCTGTATAATTGTCTGTACATGCTAGCTAGCGTATGATATTTATGTGTTGATTGTGTGATTGCGGGTGTGTTGAGGCGGTCTTGCTTTGTGCTCTATGCCAAGAGACCCAAGGCGGCCCGGATAGACTGAAGGCCCATCGGGGTGTACCAATGAGGCCGAAGCCTGGAGAACGGTCCAGACAGGCTGAAGGCCCGATAAGGTGGACCAGACATGATGAAGGTTCTGAGAGTGGGCCAGATAGACTAAAGGCTCGACGAGGGCGGTCCAGTCATATTGAAGACTCTATATGCATGTTGTTTGTTATGATATTGTTCTTATTTGTGACAACCCGAAATTTCTATTATGTACAACCATTCACTTCAATAGAAGTCAGAACAGTTTCTGCTAACTTTTGAGTTGTGTAGAGTCAGTTTGAGTGTTCCAAAGCCTATTATTGTAACAAATAACTGGAGAGATGATGCCCTAGGGTTTATTGTGCAAAACTAAAGTCTCAAAACTCCAAGAGTTTGGAGTTTACGGCCTAAACATGGAGTTTACGGCCGTAAACTCCAAACAGTATAAATATGACACTTAGTCATTTTACTCATTTATTTCACAATTTCAAAGCTAGAACATCAAATCCTCTCAAGTATCATTTGATTTTCCTTCTTGATCTTTAACTTTGTAAGTGTTTCTTGCCCTAATTAGTTGATATCTTACTTAATCTAGTGATCTTACATGATTTCATCCGTGAAATCATTCAATTTGTGTAGATCTTCAAGTGTTCTTAGTTTCACCAAGAACACCAAGAACACACACTAGTGTTCTTGGACTTTTAACACCCTTTAAAGCTTATCTATTGTAAGTACTCTTACCCTAGTGTGTTATAAGACTTGTTACACTTCTTAATCAACTAGAAAACACAAAGAAACACAAGATCAAAGGTGTTTACGGTCCAACATGTTCTTGGATCGTAAACCCTAATGAATGGGACATTGTGTGCCCTATTCCCTTACCAAGCCTTGGATACTAGTCTAGATCATATCCTTGATGTGCTTAGGACCTTAAACATCAAAAAGACCATGAACCATTAGAGTTTACGGCTGTAAACACATGGAGAAATGGTCCATGGGATGTAAACTCCACAAAGGGGTGAAGTGATGCCACAATCACTTCCAAAGGCTTAGACATGAAGTAGGAATGCTTCTTTATGACTTATAGGCTTCAAAACACAAAATGGTAGAAGTACCATGAGTTTACGGCCGTAAAATCATGGGTTTAAAACCGTAAACTCATAAAGAGTTTACCCTTGGACCCTAAACCCAAAAGCCAAGTCCTACAACCCTTAGATGAAATCCTTAGGACTTATAGCACTTAAATCAAGTGTTTTACATGTCTTAGGATGTCTTAACTTGGTTAATTAGTTGTTAAACGACTAACTAGATACATATATGTATTATTATATGTTAACTAGGATCCTTGTGTGTGTTCAAGTCTTCACTTGACACTCAACATCCTATACTATCCGTTCATCCAAACCACTCACTACAGGTGAGTTCATACCCCTTAATCAACCTTTTAAATGATTTTAAATGCTTTTATGGGGGGGGGATACAAGTTGAACTATTATAATTATTATATCAATCACATGTGATTAATAACTACCAAACAAGTGGATTTCTTACTTTTCAAACTGTGTTATCAAACAAACTATTTCAAACGGTTTTATTAAACTCTTTTACATGTCAAATACTTTTATTAAACTTATATTCTGTTAAATGTGTATCCATATAGATATAGTTATATAAGTAGGATTGAAAGGACTTAGGACTGATAGCTCACCTTACTTCTTGTTCCTTGTTTGGTTGTGGACTTAGGGTATTCAGGTTATTTGTCCGAAGGTCGTTTGAATCCTAGTTATATATTATGTATATGTATATAGATATAAAAGTTCCTTCTTTCAATTCAATACCTTTGGGTAGCAAGGGTATACAAACATGTTCATACATACAAACAACATTACTAGTAAACTATAATAGGTATAGTTTAGGGAGATACTAATACTATTACTAGAACAGTGAAACATATAAAGAGTCAGTTCATACATGAGTCAATACCATGCAGAGAGAATATAACATACAGATAGAGAATACTATGATGAGAAACAAACAATACCATACAGAGAGAACATACAATACCATACAGAGAGAACATACATACATGTTAGACAGAGAGAGAACACATAATACAGCTAGCACATACATATACAAGAACATTACTACAGTTATGCGAGCCACGTAACGGGGCATAGCATCACCTGTCATGGCCCGTTTTGTATCCAGAATCTCCTTAAAATGGAGAGAGTTGAGTTTGTGTATAGATCTATACTGGATTGACTATCCTACACCTTGCTGCTCGCTACAGTGGGACTTGCAAGTCTACGGGTGCCAAACGTCATTTCTTTCGACGTCTTACATCGTCGGGTTTTTAGTCAGTAGTATGGTACATGCCGATCACATGGTACTCTAAATAACAATTGGTTTAAGGTAGTTAGTACAACAGTAGTCACTTAATACAACACTACAATACTATTTTATTTCCCCATTGCATTCACTTTGTGATCTTCACACAATGAACAGTAATGTAAAAACTATATTTTTGGTTAATGATAGTCAGATTTGGGAAAATACATACTCTTACAAGAGTCTTACATACAAACAGTTGATGCCTTGGTAGAAGGCTACTTTTAGTAGGAAACATAGGGCTTTCTAGGAGAGTTCAAACAATTACAAACTTATACATCACATACTTACAAAAACTTTCATACAAGCAATGACACTAATATACTTATGATCTCACCAGATTTAAAGTTGATAAACTCTTTCAAAATAGCTTGTATTCTCAGGTTACCAGTAGATAGGTACCGGTGCCAGGTTTTGAGAAGATGGAGCTTGTTCAAGACTCATCTTTTATTTTGATTCATATTTTTGGTGTCTATACAACTTGACAGAACACACTTGTATGAAATTATACAATTAATGCAATGGATGATGTTGTTGCTTGTTTACTACTTTGCATTGTTATGATACTGAACATGACGTCCTCCACCCCCGAACGATTCCGCCGTTCCGGTTTTGGGGTGTGACAGATTGGTATCAGAGCATTGTTTATAGTGAATCGAGTATATCAACCCATAAAAGATATACGAACTATAAACATAACGGGACTAAAATACTCTGATAAAGAGTTACTTTTAAATAATAAAATATTTAACCAAGTATACATACCTGCATTCATACTAAAATCAATGTCACTAGGACAGAACAAAAGTATTACGATTGTTGGGCAACACAAGTAGACTTAGAGACATATAGTCAAAGCTGGGAAGTTATAGCCTGATCAACTATATTATTTGAGGATTGACTAGCATGTGCCTAAGGGTGGTTGTGAGGTTGCAACAAGTCTAAAAACTTACCAACACTACTACAATGAAAACATTAGAACAAAACATAAACTTAAAATACTATAGGAGTATTTTGTGTTACTATAACTATTTATCTGAGAACTAAAGGTCTTTATTAGTATATCAATAGTTGTTGAGTGGATACGCTAAGGTTATATGTATCTAGGATATCATAGACTTAGAATCTGTGATCTTTGCTTTACTTCCTGTTCCTTGTTTGGTTGTGGACTTAGAGTTAGGGTTACTTATTCGAAGGTCTATCTTGTCTTGGTTACATATGATTGGTATGCACTACGCAAATGGTGAAGTAACTGATAAAGATCATCTTATAATTATCTAATTAGTGCGTCTATTTAGTTATTTCTTTATCCCTTTTCTCGCGTAGATATCATGGCTGGATTTTATATCCCCGGAGACCCGTACTACCCCAACAATGACAATGCAGGATGGCTGGGAGAAGATCCAGAAGATGATCACCCAATTCCATTGGATGATCACGAAGCTGAAGGCTTTTCTGATGGATCTGACTCAGAGCCAGAAGTTAACAACCAATCCCCAGCTGCTCAAAACCCAAAACCTCGTCCAACATTTCAAGGACCCACACCTATGTAGGCCACAAACTTGAATAAATGGAGTTAGGATCAGGGTCAACCCATTCCCTACAATGGAGACAGAAGCTTCTACAACCTCACAGGGTCCTACCCATCATGGTTCGTAGGATTTCTCGGAACACCGAACAAGGTCGAGCAACTATCGACCGAGTCGTGGAGATTGACGCCAACTCTAGCGTTAACACAATCCGCATTCGCCAGCTAGAGTCTGCTAATGAAAGTACTCAGGTCCGCAATGCAGCTCTGCAGAGGGAACTTGCTGAAACCGAAGCTGAAGTCAGAGAACTTCGAGCTCAGCAAGCAAGATCTGATAGGCGCGTGAGGGACATAGAGCGCCTTCTGTCGGATTCAAGGAATCACTCTAGTAGTTCTCGTCGCCGATAGAGTCTCATCGACTTCTCTTTTGGATATAACCTAGTTTATGTAAAAATTCTAGTCTAATTTCCTATCTTTGTAAATCTTAGACCGGTTAGGTCTGGATTAGGTCGTAGTTCTGTTAAAATTTTTCCTATCTTGGTTGATGTAAGACCTACTTCTAGGTCATTTTTTTCCCGAACTTGTTAGATATGTAATACCAATATTATTAACAGATACCTAATCTCATGGAAATTATTATCCAAATGATATCATCTGTTAGTACTAGATCTACATTCAATTGTGTTGTTGGGCTATGGAGAGTTAGTCCATGAGTCGTTCTCATCAAACTTTCCCTATTAAATTCTTATCAATATCTTCATCTTTCTAAACTTATATTGAAAGATGCCTCCACGTCGATCAACAAGACGCGATCCTCCGATAACCGTAATACCACCTGCTCCTCAAATCGATACGGCAACTCTGAATGCTGCTGTAGCTGCGGCTGTGGTAACAACCATGGCTTAATATCGTTCTTCTGGTTCCACTGGAGGAGGAACCTGTAACATCCCGGAATATCAAGAGTAGAGTTGAAGGGCTAAATGTGTAAATGGGAAAGGGCAACTCGGCGAGTATGGTCGCGACTCTAGTCGCGTGTTAAGTGACCAACTCGGCGAGTAGCATGGATGGACTCGGCGAGTTGGTGCTGAGTGGAGAAAACCCTAATTTGAGGGGTTAAGCCCTATATAAAGAACATCATATCTTCTCCCCAACCTCTTTACCATTCCTTGAGTTCCAGAAGCCCTAAATTCGTGAGGAGACCCCATTGTTGAGTGACTTAGAGCTTGGAGAAGGATCTTTGGTGCTTTAAGCTTGAAGATTGGAGGCTTGTATCAGGAAGCTTGGGGAGATCAGGAATCTACAGTTGGTTGGGCTCATTCTAGGGGTAAGGAACCATTTCCGTAAGCTGTTTTCTTCATGGGTTCATGTATGGTGGTTGATATGACATCTAAATTGAGATAGAAGCTTGGATCTGAGGATGTTACTTCAGATCTAAGCTTGTGATGGTCCTATATGTCATAAAGTACCAATTCTTGAGTGGTTGGTGAAGCTCTTTTGTCCCAAACCCTAGCCCTAGAGTGTAAAATGCCTAGATCTCTTTGGATCCACGTAAAGTTTGCCGCTTTACGTGATGGATGGCTTTTAAAAGAGTAGATCTATGGTTTAGAGCTTCTGCATGGCTTGGAAAGCCTCTGTATGGTTTCAGATCTAGGGGTACTCGGCGAGTCACAAGGGTGTACTCGGCGAGTTGCTTGAAGATAGGCTGGAAGTCGACGAGTTGGAAGAACAACTCGGCAAGTTGGTTGAATATGAGCAGGAACTCGACGAGTTGGAAGAACAACTCGACGAGTTGGTTGAAGATAGCCTTGGACTCGGCGAGTCTGTTCTTGGACTCTGCGAGTCTGGTCGTGAGGTCCTAACCTTTCTTCTGGTTGAGCTGTGAATCGGTGAGTCAAGGGATGACTCGGTGAGTCGAGTGTGAAAGGACTCAGAGTTGTTGGACTCGGCGAGTCTCGGGGTGACTCGGCGAGTTGAGTCGCGGATTGGGGAAGTTCTGTGCATGGGGACTCGGCGAGTCATCGGGTTGACTCGGCGAGTAGATTCATTCAGGGGTTGACTTTGACTTTGACTTTGACCAAGGGTTGACTAGTTGAATTCCAGGGGCATTTTGGTAATTGTTGGCTTTTGTTTTGAGTTCAGAGTTTTGGTGTTGGCCAGTGTTGGAGATCGTATCAGTGGTCGAAGCAGCTTGGGTTTATCTGTTTAGTCGGCAGTTGCGAGGTGAGTTATCCTCACTATATCAACAGGGTCTACGGCACCAAGGTCGGCCCTTTATCGGATTGTGATCTAGGTATCGTTGCTATGTCATTGCTTTTCTATGTTGCATCCTGGTAGTTAGGATGGTATATGTTAGAGACCTGGTTAAGGTCGGAATCCTGGCATATAGGATGATGCTATGCTAGTGACCGGTTAGGTCGGTATCCTGGTTAGGACGATGATATGTTATGTGATCTGCTAGATCGGCTTGTTGACTATGAATTGTTATATGATTGTATGTTTATGTGAACATGGTTGTTGGACTGGGGTTGGGTTGAGGCGGGTCCTGCTTTGTGCTGTAGGCCAACATACCCAGGGCAGACCGGTTATCCCGAAGGCCCAACGAGCGATCCGGATAGGCTACAGGCCCCAAGAGGGCGGACCAGACGTGCCAAGGCTCGGAGAGTGGACCAGACAGACTGAAGGCCCAGTGCGGGTGGACCCGTCATACTGAAGACTCAGAGAGTGGACCAGGTGGATTGAAGGCCCGGTGCGGGCGGATCAATCACACTGTAGACTCGATGTATATGGCTAGACTCGGAGGGTGGACCAGGTGGACTGTTGGCCGGTGCGGCGGACCAGTCACACAGTAGACCCGAAGTGCATGGCTGTTCTGTGATCTGTTATGTTATGGCATGTTATGCGTGTATGGTATATGTGGTTGGTATTTTGGGGATATCTCACTAAGCTTTCGGGCTTACAGTTGTGGTTTAATGTTTTTTAGGTTCTTCAGGAGACCGTGGCAAGGCAAAGGCGTGATCGTACCGCTCCTCATGATTATGTTTTGTGATGTGATTATGGGGAATACTCTGAAATAATTGTATTGAAAACCTTTTTGTAATAATTTTATGAAATCGGGTTGTTTTTGAAAAAGTTTAAATTGGTTGGAATTTTATGGTCGTTACAGAACCCCTATTCAATCTACTCATAGTGAAGCTCTTGTACGCTTGAGAGAGTGATCCTATAAGGACTTCACTAACTGCAAGCCCAAGTCCTTTAGAGGGACTGGCGAAGTCATTGCCCTCTCGCAATGGTTCGAGAAGACCGAATCGGTTTTCGAAATCTGCTCCTGTCCAGAGGGGAGCAAGATCAAGTTCTTTGCTTGCAACTTTGAGGAGAAAGACCTAACATGGTGGAATAGCCATGTCAAGTCACTATCTCTAATAGTGGCTAATGCTATGGGTTGGGAAGCTCTGAGAGAGCTAATGATCGAAGAGTACTGCCCGAGGGGAGAAATCCAAAAACTGGAGGAAGAACTGTGAAGCCTAACCATGAAGGGCTCCGACATAGTCTCCTACACCGCCAGGTTCTATGAACTGGTGGCCCTCTGTCCCAACATGGTTCATACAGAGGGAAAGAAGATTGAAAGATACATATGGGGGCTGGTGCCTCCATTCCAGGGAAATGTTTTGGCTTCAAACCCCACTACATTCGATAGTGCCAAGCGATTGGCACAACGGCTAATAGACCATGGGGTTCGTACCCCGGCCGCAACAACAACCCTGGCCATCTCAGAACCTTCCAAAACCACTGATTCCAAGCGGAAGTTCTGGGATGACAAAAAAAGAAGAAGGCTGCCAAAAAGCAGCAGGTCGTGGCAGTTCATGCTGCGATAGCACCTGCCATTGTTGCTCCGGTAAAGTAGTACGCTGGAAGTTTGCCTAAGTGCAACAAATGCAACTCTTACCACACGAGAGCCTGCCGGGAAATGCAGTCTTCAAACTGCAACAGGAAGGGGCACACAGCCCGTTTCTGCAAAGCACCGGCGAGGCCACTCAACCAAGTTCTTGACACAGGAGTGGGCCAATCTTGCTACGGTTGTGGCGAGGTGGGCCGCTACAAGAGGGGCTGCCCTAAGGCAAGTAATGCAGGTGGAGTAGGAAGGGTTCTGGCCATAGGCCACGAGGAGGCGGTTGCCAACCCCACAGTGGTCATTGGTACGTTTCTCCTCAATAACTCTTATGCATGCATTCTGTTTGATAGTGGAGCGGAGAGGAGTTTCGAGAACCAAAAATTTGCTCTTTTACTTAAGCAAAAATCATGAGCTCTTAAAGAACCGTTCACTGTAGAAATGACTAATGGAAAGACAGAGAGCACTAGCAGTATATACATAGGGTGTACCTTAACACTAGATAGCCATTCATTTGCGATCGACCTCATGCCGGTCTCAATTAAAAGTTTCGACGTCATTATCGGCATGGATTGGTTGAGTCTTCATCGTGTCGACATCATGTGTTACGAACATGGTTGCAGAAATCAGGATTAATCGACGATTAATCGTGGATTAATCGCTTGGCGTTCTCCAACCGTCGAGGATTAGGGCATTAATCGGAAATTTAGGATTCATCGGGTTTGGCGGGATTCATCGGCCTTGGCGGGATTAATCGGTCAACAAAAGTCAAAAAAGTCGAAAAAATTCAAAAAAAGTTAACAAAGTAAAAAAAATGTCAAAGAAATTCAAAAAAACACCTTTTTTTTACTCCAAAATTTTCAAATTTTTAAAATTTCAAATATTATATCAAAATGTTCATATTTTTGTATTTCCAAATTTCCAAATTACATTTTTTCTTATTTTCTAATTTTGAAGTACTTGTTTTTCTTAAGATATATAAATATTTAATTAATTTTAATATTTTATTAATAATATATGGTCCCCGATTAATCCTCAATTAATCCCCGCTAAAACCGGTTAATCCCTTAACACCAGTCGACCGTCGAGCTACCGTCAAACGATTTTTACAACCTTGACGATAAGTAATTATAATCAATAATTTTAAAATAGGCAACATTATACCTGTTGAATTCATCAAGGTTGGATATCAAATTGAAATACTCTTCTATAACAGGCCGTTTAGGCAACCGCTCATTGAAAACCTTCTTTAACAGGTATAAGATACATACAAAGACTGCATCCTCGTCCAATAACTCATCAAGTGATTGTTTAAACACCTTAATAACATCGTCTAATTTGGCCGAGATATTCCTCGAGATCATAGGAAAGGCACGGGGAATCGTAACACCCAATCTCAAAAACCATTTCATGTACTTGGCTTTTGGGGGTCGGTGACAACTTCGTGGAAAAAGACGTAATGTAGAAGTAAAAGATCTCTACCTATATTAGCAATGTCTAACCACCTCCCAAAACATGTATTATGGAACATGGTCTCGCATTCGGGTCTATCTCTGAATGTCGCAAGAATTTTCCCGCCGATTTTGGGTTTACAAGAGAGTGTAACGAATGCATCAAAAATCATGTCGTGCTGCACAAATAAAAAAGGTGTTATCACTTCATTCTGAAACGAAAATGACCAATATTCCAGACCAGTTCTGGAGCAGTTTCAGACTAGTTCCTCATGTTTCGGATTAGTTCATCGTGTTTTGGAACAATTCCTCGCATTCTATAGGCTTCCGGAATGAACTTTTAAGATCCATAACACTACATTTCGATGTAAATTAATAATACCTAAACAGCTAAACTACTATTCGGTTGGTCCTACAATAATGATATCTTTAATTTAAATTCTGAAGCATTTTCAGTTCATTCCGGATGTGTTCTACGCATTCCGGAACAATAACTATAGATGAATAGGCACCTTATACAAACAAGTAAACCGTGTAAAGAGAAAGCGAAGAACATACTCGTAAAATAATGGGGTCGTAGTGCTCTTCTTCAATGACGAAGTTGCGTGTCGGAGACCGGACTTGCGTGTCGGGGATCGAAATAACGATCAAAATTGAAAGTCAAAAGATCCGAAATTGCATGTCGGAATCGGAATCAAAAGTCAGAGCAAGATCCAGAACTCGCCTCCAAAATTTTCAAATAATACTCCGGAATTTTTTAAAAACACCGAAAAATGATTATATTATTCAATTTCCCTTTAAAAAAATTGTATTATATCAATAATTATCAACTTTAATCGACGAACCAAAGTTAAGAATGGGTTACTCATGCATGGTTTGAACACGATTCCCCATAATAATTGTGTATTTAAACTTTTATTTGACTAATTCATATTACGAACAATAATCCAAATGGTTGACCTTGATAAACAACAAGAAAGTTGACTTTTATGACATTCCAAGATTGTTGAGGGGTGTTAATGTAATGTTTTTAAAGTTGGAGGTCAAGGTCATAACATTTATGTTTCCGTTAAGTGGGCCGAAATTATCTGTGAGCGACGCGCACAAGTTATGTATGTACCCAGTCCTTAAAACGACGCGTTTCCTTAACTCGCCTTGTTTTCCTATTTTGACCTTTCTGCCCCTCACCTAGGTCCGTTACAAAATAATAATCCAATATCTAAAATACTTTTTTAATAACAACCAGTGAATTTATATTTTATTGAAAACGTTTATTTTTTAATAAGTACAACTTTTTTCAATTTTGTTCCATCTGAAAATAAACACAAACATTTTTTGCATTATATTGATTATTTAATCATAATCAATATAAAAATACAATGTTTATTATAGCTCCAGATTTATTTTAACTCCATCAATATTATCTTTATTGTAAAAATTGATAAGTATATATTTTGTGTATAAAACTTTATATATTTATAGACCACTTGAAACTTTTACTATCTGTCCATAATGTTATTCAAATAACAAAACTTAGTATTCTGTGTCTTTTAGCTTATCATGTAAAATATTTAATTTGGATATCTATATATAGTTGTTGTTTTTTTACCTTAATCTATACATAAATACTAAATGAATTACTGTTCTAAAAACACAACTTAACGGCACGGTATTAAGGCATTAACTTTTTACATATTTGTCTTTTCTGTCTTGTCTTTTACTTTTAACATCTTGCATGTTAAAACTAATACATAATTTTAAATTTTATGAATATTATGAAATTTGTCTAAGGATAAAATAATTATTTAGACTTAATGATTATTGAGTTTTAAAAATCAAACCTCATATACAATATGTTATTCTGACAATGATCATTATTTATTTAGACGTTTTTCTTGTTAAAAACTTAATTTTTTTAACATAGTTATTTAACTTGTAGTGGAAACGATGACTGAAGAACAAGTTTTTATTTGGGATTGAAAATGTCTAATGGCAAGGTTAGTTTTGTCAATTCAAAAAATATTTTAATTAATTATATAATTTCAAAGATAATTGGGGGGTCGACAACCAAAACGGCTTCTTGTAGAGCGATGCACAACTGCCACCCGTTAACCAGAGAAAGAGAGAGAAATCCAAAGAAAACAATTCCTTCTCACACGCAGGCTTAAGGCTTTCTTTCTCTCTTTCTCTCTCTCTAAAAAGAAAATACTAATACACCTCACAACAGCTTTTTCCACATCCCCTATGCTCTTGCTCTAATCTTTCTACATTTCTTTCTTTTTTTCCATTTGGGTTTTTGTTTCTATTCCCAAATCAAATCTTCCCGTTTCTTTGCAACGATATAGGGTTATCTACTTCTCCGGTTTCTCTCACTCTCCACCGATAAAGAAGAATCACTCGTCTTCTTCCATTGAGATCTTACGGGTGCGAAAAAGTTCATTCATTTTTTTTTATTGATTTGGGTCTACCCTCGATTGATTTGAGGGTGATCTGTTTGTTTAATCGATTGGGGGGAGTTTTAGATTTGGATGACGTCTACTTTATCAAAATATCTCGATAAAGTCTATACGATGGCAGAAGGGGGATCTCGTTATTGCTCTAAAAAATCTGACGATATCTGTGGTGATATTTGCGATGAGGTAATTTATATTCCTTTTTCTCAATTCGAATTAGTTTCTGGGTTTGATGAATGCATTGTCGGCTTGGATTTGCTGATTTCATCGTTGGTTTAGCCGTTTAGGTTTTACCTTTTCGAAATCCGGACCAAATCAACTTTTAATGTTTTGCTTTATTTACAAATTCGGAAATTAGAATTTTCTACTTTCAAATCGTTATCGTTGAAATCGTAACCTTTTTTGTTTTCCCCCTTTCGTTTATGGTCGTTACGAGCTTCAGTCTTCTAATTGAAAATCGAACGTTTTGATTTGCAGGATTCAGGAAAGCCTTCCACCATGGCAAGATTACGATGCATTCTACGAGGACTCGAGCTCAAAACCATCATCTTCCTTTTCGTAATGGTCCCAAGCATCATCCTCGGTTTATACATCCACGGACAAAAAGTCTCCTACTTTTTACGACCCTTATGGGAATCACCACCAAAACCCTTCCACGAAATCCCCCACTACTATCACGAAAACGTATCAATGGAAAATCTCTGCAAACTCCATGGCTGGGGCACACGAGAGTTCCCAAGGCGTGTATTTGATGCAGTATTATTCAGTAATGAAGTCGACCTTTTAACAATAAGATGGCACGAATTATACCCTTATGTCACCGAATTTGTCCTCCTTGAATCAAACTCCACATTCACAGGAATCCCAAAGCCTCTAGTGTTCGCCAGTCAACAAGATAAGTTCAAATTCGTGGCCCCACGTTTAACATATGGTCAAATTCCAGGAAGATTTCAAAAGGGTGAAAACCCTTTTGTTGAAGAAGCATACCAAAGACTTGCATTGGATTTTCTCTTGAAGAAAGCCGGGATTCAAGATGATGATTTGTTGATCATGTCAGATGTTGATGAGATTCCAAGTCGACATACAATCAATCTGTTGAGATGGTGTGATGACATCCCTCAAATTCTTCATCTTCGATTAAAAAATTACTTATATTCGTTTGAATTTCTGTTGGATAACAATAGTTGGAGGGCATCTGTTCACAGATATCAATCGGGAAAAACAACGTATGCTCATTATCGACAATCTGACATAATGTTGGCGGATGCAGGGTGGCATTGTAGCTTTTGTTTTCGCCACATCAGCGAGTTCATCTTCAAAATGAAAGCTTATAGTCATGTCGATAGAGTGAGGTTCAATAAGTTTTTGAATCCTACGAGGGTTCAAAAGGTAATTTGCAAAGGGTCGGATCTTTTCGATATGCTTCCGGAAGAGTACACGTTTAAAGAAATCATCGGGAAAATGGGACCCATTCCACATTCCTATTCAGCTGTTCATCTTCCTGCACATCTTATAGAAAACGCAGATAAATACAGATTTCTTTTACCTGGGAATTGTATAAGAGAAAGTGGGTGATAATTAATGTCTTCTTCTTCTTCTTCTTTTTTTTTTCTTCTTCTTCTTCTTCTTCTGTGTAAAGATTTGAGCTTTGAAGTTGAAAGAGGTGGTGTCTTGCAACTTTGACCAAACAATAGTCAACTCTGGTATGTGTTTTCTTGCTATTGTTTAGTGTGGGGCCGGATGGGTTGATGGAGTGTACATAGTGATGTTTATCTTTTCGCTTGTTTATTGGTAGAAGAACTTTATTTTCAGAATCTTGGCATAGTGATTTGCTGAGTTTTTGTGGGTTGGAGGTTGTGCTTTCATGGAGATGAGATTCATGGGGTTGTTTGTTTAAAACTTGGCAATGGTCATGAGAGATGTTTTTGAGGTTTGTTTGCCTTCCCTCCCCCCAGAGAGATAGTTAAGTTCAGGAAGTTTCGGGATTCTGTTATATTAGGAAATTTTGAATCTGAGACTTATATGTTATTAATAATTATTATTATTATTATTCAAGTTTGTGTTTAAGTTTTAACTTTGTATCTTGGGTTGTGTGGATTTTGAAGATGGTGGGATTGTGTTTTTAGTTCATGTGGAGTGTGTGAAGTTGATTTTACATGGAAAACACATGCTAATCATGAATTTTGGATGATTAAAAGACAGTTTGGAAGTGTTCTAAAGATCTAGATACATCTAGAAGAGCATGGAGTTTATTTATTTATGTCTGATTGGCTTTTGGGTATTCATTCTTTCATGTGGCTTAATTCTTTAAGTCTTTGATCTTTTATTGGACCATTCTTAATTAGTTTTCTTTCAAAGCTTCTTAATTTGTCAAATGTTTGGTTATTAATCAAAGAATCCTGTTAAAACCGAATGTTATGTAGCCAGTGGTGGTATACTTTTGACCTTGATCGACTCCAAGCGATCTTTTGATTCACTTTTGATCCAGATTGAATAGAGCAAAATTTTAAAAATCAAACGAATTTTCGAACACCATGATGATTGATGAGACAATTGTGGGATATTTAAAGGTGACTGATAATTAGACACCTAATTGTATTATAATGTGGCAATTGATTTTTTTTCTTCATGTTTATGATTAATCTGATCAATATCTTATAAACAAATGAATATATTGGTGGAATCTTTTGCAAAAGTAAACATGAAAAAAAATAAAGTGTTGCACTCGGTTTGAAAAGTCTAAAGTGTTACTGAAAAGTAAATAATAAAAAGTTAACAATTTTTTTTGGATGGTTTGATGAAAGGTGAACCATTGCCTCGTTTCTTCTTGAAGAAGATAACTACTTTTAACTGACGATGACGACGATTGACGACATTACTCACTATTTTTATTACTTAATTGGTTTATATTTATTAAAAATAAAATTTCATTTACTTTATTTAATTTTCAATAGTTTATTTCATTAGATGTCGTGTTTCACGTTTTGTTTAGCATGTGAAATATGTTTTACTCATAATCTAACTATAAAATAATTACTATATTTGTTGAAATGCACAAATAGGGTATCTTGAAAACCAAATAATGAGTTTAAGGGTTGGCTAAGCTTTACAAAAACAATTGGGTTTTCAAGATTTAGACTATATTTGAGAGAATGATTGAAAAACTTGTTGTCAGCTCATAAAAAAAAAAAAAACATTCTTTTAAATTTAACGGATGAGCTAGCTCAGAATGCAAATGACAAAAAAACATATAAAATAATGATTTAATATTATAAGACAAATACGTATGAAACTCAACAAATACATGGAAAATCTAATCTACTCGTAAATTACTCTTCATCCACCTATGTCCTAGATTTAAACTCTCGATCTCAAAGAGTGATGCCAACACCTAATACTCCTTTGGATATACTCTCTTCAAGTATTGTCCATCGATCCTTTTACCATAAATGGTTCTAAACTTCAAATTTCAGTTAATTATTTATCTGAATTATTCGTCATGTGGGAAGTTGTTCCAGTTTCGGCATGCCAGTTTGTATCAGGTAGGTGGAGCGACATCGTATGGAAAGCCTGCTCCAAATCTATTGGCGTATAGTTATTGTCAAAGGTAGCATAGGTCTGTTGGGGTCGGCTTCCAAGAATACCATGTAACGCCCACATATTTGGGATAATCAATTTAGAGACAATAAGTGTCAAAATGACTTTTTGATAGAAGATTACTTAGAATGAATAATCTTAATCAGGTTATAGTATATGTCACAAGGGTTTCGTACATCTAAAGAACGCTGAAATCCGACTTATAACGAAAAAGTTATGACCCGACGAAGTTTTGCGACAAAACCGGCACAACGCTGTGTGATGTAAAAAGTGAGTTTGCGGTAAAATACTTTTTAGCCTTAGCGATCTAAATGAAAGTCGTAGTATATGTTAAATCGATAGCACGCATAAAAAGAATGTCCAACTCTGACTTCGTATGAGGAAGTTATGATTTTTCTAAGATTTGACATAGCAGTATACAGCTCGGAAATCGAATTTTAGATCAGTCAATTTTTAGCCAAAATGATGTAAATGAGAATTGAAGATCTCATTAATAGGAGTTAAACGATAAAAAGACAGTCGAAAACGGAGTTCGTATGTAGAAGTTACGAATTTTACACGGTCGTTAACATTGTAATCTTCTAAGACTGTTAAATTAAAAAATGGTCAAGAGTTAGCTAATGGGGTCAAAAGGAAAGTTGTAGATCTAGTCAATACCTACCCGTGTATATAAAGAACATAAAAAACGGAGCTCGTATGCGAAAGTTATGATTTTTTTTTTAAAATTGACTGTTTTACCTGTGTCCGGTGCCACGTGTCAGCACCAGGTGAAGCCTTGGTGCCTACGCAAGGTTATGAAGTGAATCGCCTCCATAAATCCTTACAATAGAGGCGCAAATCATCCATTTTCTTCACACATTTCCCATTCTTTCTCTCTCAATACTCCCAAACTCTCCATCCCATTCCCTAACACTTCTTAAGTGTTAGAGGCGAGTCCCGGAGCGCCAGAAGGCTCCGAGAAGAAGAGTTTTCGGCTCGGAAGTTCTACCCCGCAGAGTCTGGTTCCTAGCTAAACATTGTAAGTGAGTTATGCTTACCGTACTTTAAGTATAGCTTACGTTTAAGTTTTTTTTTATCGTTATTATGAACCTATAAACAATATAAAATATACAAAGTGTTATTATAATACATTATAGCTGCTCGTGGTACGAGGAATATGGTTCGAAGCGCCACATAGGGTTGTTGGATTTCAGGACAGCTTAAATGCCAAAATGGTCCTGCCCTCCGGTGTTTCATATCTGTCCCCTGTCTGTACATAGTACTTGAAAAGTATTGTTTAACACTTATAAAACAATATCGCTCGTAAGTCTAGACTAATAATTAGTCGCAATAAATATTAGACTAAAATCTAGTGGTAATAATACTACGTTTCGTCGAAGAAAAGACAATTGTTAGAAACGAAGCGTTGTCCGAATTTCGATTCATCACTTTAACAAGTGAGTGCATAGTTATTTTCATCCTACACATAGATATGAATTATTTAATATAAATTATGTGCTATGTGTGTATATTATCTGTGTTCTATATATCTATGATGGATGAACAAAATATACATGTGTTTATTTCATTTAAACTGTATATATATTTTATACCTATAATTATGATGGGTAAATATGGATAGATGAACGATGATATGATAGATGAAAGATGCTACAGATGATGAGAGGTGAAAGATGATGAGAAGCGATGACCCAAGCGATAGACCAGTCATCTAACATAGTATAGATGACAACCACAGACTATTCTAGACAGTTTAGTGGAACCGCAGGCTCGCAACCTGTAGGTGTTATGAACGATGTGTTTACCAGATGTACTCTAAAAACCCTTGCAGCTATGGACTTAGTGCCTGATAGATGAACATTGACAGCAATGGACTTAGTGCCTTACAAATGAACATTGGCAGCTATAGAGTTAGTGCCTAACAAATAACATCGACAACTATGGACTTATTGCCTATTATATAAACCCTGGCAGCTATGGAATTCATGCCTATTCCTTAGGACAATCATCATGAATAAATATTGAGGGATATATGATTCTTAGGGAAGATACTTAAGAATAAAGAAGATAATGGGGATGGGTAATTGGGTTAACTGTTTGATGATGAAACATAATAACTTTATTATTGTGGGTTGAAAACCCTATGTACTCACCAAGTTTCCCAATCCGACCCACTCTGTTTATTTGTATCACAGGTGTCGATACGAGACTACATTACACTAAGAGATTAAAGGAGATGTAGATCATTAGTGTAAATGAAAATAACGCCTGTTTATGATTATGTTTCTGTATTGACGATGACATCCCAAAGTTTTAATATAAACAAAATACATTTCTTCGAAAAGGCTTTGATAATATCTTTATCATGTTTCTGGGAACAAATTCCACAATAACATTCTTTAAAATGGATACTCTGATTTTTTAAATAAGCATAAATAAAATTTTTAAAATGACCGTGAATTTGAGGATGTCACATACCATGTCCGTTAGATGGAGCTCTAGGATTACCAAGTTGTGTAGGATAAGGACATGGTGGATAGGCCCACGGTGAGTAGTTTTAGAATGTCGAAGAAGGTGGTGTATGATGGGTTTTGGTCATAAGACATCCTATGTGCTCATACAAACCCTAAAGCTCGGATCTAGGTTTCTCTATTGTACATACTTTGAATCCAAGACTTGAACCCTAATTCTAGCATATGGAAATCAGAATTCACATGTAAATAGGTTTAAAAACATACCTTGATTGTTATGTAGTAATAACAATCCAATTCCTCCTTGAATTGACCTTGGAAAGCAGAGAGTCACAAGTGTCACTCCTCTAATGGCTTACAAACACCATAAGCAAGTGGAGAAGGTATAAAGAGAGAGGAGGGAAGTTAGAATTCGTATTTGGGACCTCTTGGGAAGGGATACACGAATTCATGACCTTGGGGTTGTTTATATAGGTGTAGAGATAGGGTTTCAGTCATTATCCTTATCTAGTTGATTATCCATTAAGCAACCAATAAGATAATCCTTGAATCCTTATCATACTCGAATTCTAAGGCTTTCCAACCTTAAATTCGTTCACCATACTTATAAGATAATCCTTACCTTATTTTGTAACTATCACATAATTACAAATCAGCCCCTCTAGTTTAATTAATTACATTTGATCACAAAACTAATTCTTAATTAATTATCGACCAATATTAATTAAACAAATATGATTTCTCCTTTAATATATTATTCTTATAACATATTAATAAATCATATTATCCTCTCTCTTTATTCATTTCTCCAATCAAGTTGCTTTGGTGAAGGCAACCCAAAAGGACCATGCACCATCGGGTCAAGTACATACCAAAATAGTTATGGACTTAGACACTAATCCAACAGTCTCCCACTTGGATAAGTCTAATAACTATTCTGCGTATGACTTCGGATCCCGATCTGCAATCGTAGCTTTCCAAAGTCGCTGTTAACTCTGATCATATCAAATACGCGTGTCCTTAGATAAGGGATCATATATTCCTCCATTCTAGATATCATATGAGATATGATTTCAAATCATTCTCTTTGTACTATATCTCGATTTCCGATTTATGACGACAGACTAATTGAACAAATCAAATTAGCCCTAGCCCGGCCGAGCATTTACGTTTGTCATCACTAAACCATCGAGGGGCCCAAAGATATCGCTTTTATCCTACTTTGAATAAAAGGAACGGATAAACTTTGATACAATGCTCGCTTGCACTCACGCACCGAATCACACACAACAATATGTTTTATAACACCAAGTTACTGGTGCGTTTACATATTATCAATGTGCAACCGATTTGCAAGATACAACTCACACATCTTGGTTTCAAGAATATAAGATGTTATCGTCTCACCAATCACTCGTGATACAATCCATGGAATGATCCAAGTGAGCGTGGGTCTAATCCAATGCTCAAATCTCATTCATAAGCACTCATGAACGTTGCAGCAAACATTTGCCTATGTCTAATACTCTTTTAGACATTCCACACACCAATTCACGACAGTCTTTATTCATATCTACTTCCAACATATGAACGACTGTGGCCCGTTCGAATAATTCGATTATTCTTAATAAACTCAATTATTCTGGAAGTCAAAACATGCAAATGTGAAACACAAGAATAATACTAATCCCATATGGCCTCAAACCTTTGAGTATAAATAAAACTCCTTTTATTTATCACCATATCGATTACTCATTATTTGTTGTTTCGGGTAATCAACTTCTTACTTGAATTCCAACACTTGTCCCATGCTCCTAGCATGCACACAATGTTTACCTATGGTTCTTACTTTGTGAAATAGATCACATTGAACACATTTCCAATCCTTCTCATTTCACAACTCCAAATCCGTTTTTCATAAGTTAAAGAATATCAAATTCTTGCTACTTATAAAATATGCTAGATTCTAACATTTTATGCAATGATCTCTTTTGTAATGTCACTGCACCAAAGTCACAAAGACTATTGCCAATGATATTACGAAGTCCTCTATCGGAGATTGTTACAAGACAATTCCATAGATGTGATGTCTCTCACTCAAAGTACTTTCTTTGAACATCCTTTTGCATAGAAGTTTCTAATCTAGTCATAGATTTCTCAATATTCAATTCCCAATATGGACACACTTCCATATGTTCCATATGACAACTCATTCTTAATAGAATCTTATCTATTCATAATGATGTCGATATGGTCCATCCAATATGGAAACATTTCCATATTTTCCATACTATACTTCCAACTACTCACAAGCGACCAATCCTCGTCGAACTTTGGATTGTCCTTTGATAGTTGTTTAATTGTTTTAGTCAAAACCAATTCTAGTTCCTTTTCCCTCTAAATGCGCTCGACATTTGGAAAATTTTTAGAATGGTCAAACATTAAGCATTTGTAATCGATCCTATACCCGAAGCGTATGGGACACGACGCATAATGTTTTATTTGCTATGTTCTCAAAATTCGAATTGTGAAAAGGGATGCCGTAATCATAATCGAAATTTTAAGAACACACTATGTAACTTTGACTAAATTTATTAACATTTCTCAACCTAATCCTTTAGATTTGAAATGAAGCATAATATTCTCTCCCTTAATTATAGCAAAACAACCTTTCAACTCTTACAACTTTGCAAAGTATGACTCTTGTTTTCTATAATTAATATTGCTAACCTTGCAATACTTTCCTTAATAATCATACAATCATAACATTTATGCTCCCACTATCTTGATGATTATTATAACACATAACACTTATGCTCCCACTAGCTTCGACATGTATTCTTAAACATCTTAACTTCCAGAAAGACAATACCTATTGAATTTCTTGAGTCCATGTTTCTAATACATAGTGCTTTGATAATCTTTTATCAAGGTTTCTTGAACTTATACACATTTGCCTTCGATAGTCCATATGTGTGTCTTAAACAATTAAGACTAATTGCCAAACCTCACAATTCAAATTATGGAAAGGGATGCCGTAACCATAATTGAATTCGAGAATGCAATTTTACAATCACTATCTTCTTCAAATCTGTCTTAGTGAAAGCATTTCCTCACAATCATTTTCATGAAGGAGGAAATCTTATGACACTTAGATTTAAACAGTGTATTTGTTCCTATCCATGTGAATTTATCAAAACCAAAGTTTACGACAAATTCAAACTCTTATGGATCGAACTTTCTTGATCTCGATTTCTTGCCTTTATGGTAGCACAGCTGCCCACCATGTCTTCCAAGTAGTTAAGCAGCTCACCTTTTCCTATCAATGTACCTTTCATTGATTAAGGTGCTTTGCCTTTTATGCGTTCAAAATGAGAACTCATAGAACTCACATGCATAATTAACTTGATTGGATTGGCACAAAATCAAAATAATGTCAATACGATAGGTTGTAAACCTCAACTCGTGTGCTAGTGATGATCGATAAGGTTTATTTGATTTGTTCTTGAAACCTTTCAAGACCATTAAGACTCCCACTGACTCCTTGACATACAAATATTCAAGAGTTAGTGTAGCTCTTATCAAAAGACTTCATAAATTGGTTCTAGTTGGTCTTTGTCTTATCGAAGACATCACAACTTTCCACATTTAATGAAAGTTACAAACCTTCAATACTTTTTCACTCATTGTCACAATCTTAACTTTAAGATTTGTTATTGGAACGAAGTATGATTGACTTATTGATTTAACCATTTCTTCAATTCTTGATTCCTCTTCTAAGACATACAATTGTACTAAGACTCACTTAGAGGATCAATTGAGATATGGTTCTTAATCATTAAGACCTATCATAAAGCATAAAATGTACTCTCCCATCTTCTTAGAATGGAGAAACTTTTATCTTTCTGCCTACTTGATTCTTCTTATTCGTTCTGCTATTGATCTAAACCCTTTAATCAATTCAGAATTACACTTAATCTTGTAAGTATAATCATATTTACTAAACCTTTAATAAATCATGACGAATATCATTGTTACTCTTATGGTGGTCTTGATCAACACGCAACTTTGTGTATTCGATCTCCTAGTCCTTCACTTGACACTTTGTCAACGAATTGGTCTAATTTCCAAATATGAATTTCTCATTCATCATGCAACCAAGTTGTGTGATTCCAAATTTCTGTCCAATTGAAACTTTGGGCGATGAGAAACTCTCCCTATTTGGTAAATTCTTGACATTTCCATAAATAACATAAACAAGAATCATATCCATTCGTTGTAGAAATATTCAAACATCGATTTTCATAATGATTTCATTGTAAGGAAATAAACAATTAAATAAATAAGTCAAACAAAATTTATTTTATTTATAAAAGCAGCGGAAAAAATTTGTCCTTACAATGCAAAATCCATTGAAAACTATGTACAATAGAAAATTTCTAACAACTCTATCATAACTTTCTAAGCTCAAAATCTAATCTTCAAGTCCGTGCGATCGAGATCCATCTCTTGTGATTAGATTCATCTTGCTTTCTCTTATCAAGCTTCCTTTCAAAACATTCAAATGCAATCTTATTACATCATGTATTAATAATCAATGAATAGGAACTTAATGGAGTTAGATAGTGGATTTTTGCCTAAAGTAGAGTCATATGTTTGACTCTCCCATCTCTTAGATCTCTTAGGTAATTAGGGCAACTTCGTCTCCAATGCCCCTTCTCTTGGCAATAAAAGCAAATTGACTCTTTTGGAACAACACATGGAACTACTTCAGACATCGCCTTTCTCTTATGATCAAACTTTTCGATCATCGCATGTCTTTCATTGCCATTGTCTATATCTATAGAGGTCTTGAAGGCAGATTCACCAATCAACTTTGCTTTTCTATTGCGCCAAACCATTGCTGATTCGGCAGCAATAAGCATATAGGTGAGATCTCTAAGGGTCATGTTGTGGTTCGTCATATAGTACTCTCTTACGAACTTACTATATGAGTTGGGAAGTGACTGAAGAACCCAATCAACAGCCATCCCTTCACTAACAACGGATCCCATCATTCTTAGTCTATCAATGCGCGACTTCATCCCTAGGACGTGTGCACACATCGACTTTCCTTCTGTATGTTTACTTGCCAAAAGGGCTTGAGTGATATTGAACCTTTCAATTTTACAATCTTGTGGGTTAGGGAGAATAATTGGAGGAGGAGGAGGAAGTGAAGCATGATTTCTTGATCCTCGATCGAATCGTGGAATATCATCTTCATGTGGAATGCTTGTTCCACGGGATTTGGGAATACCATAGTTGTCGAACTTTGACAAAACGGGAGAAAACGAATTCAAGTTAGTTGATAGATTGAGTCCTTGGTAAATCACCCAAATGAAATTCCAAGGCTAGGACCCAACATAATATTCTACAACTCGGGAGAGGGATGCCGTAACCCTAATTGCAGAATATTTGAAGGTAAGTGAATGACGATTCACTAATTTCCACCACGAAAAACGAAAAAGAAATTTAAGTTTTAAATCTATGAAAACTCCTAGATCCTTTGAGATACATTGAACTTTCAATGGCATGTTTATATCTCGATATGCCCCTCTTGTTTGTGACTGGGATGCCGAGGATCACAAAGCGGGTGTGAATAACCATGCAAACTTACATGGTGCCCTTACATGTTACAGTCACCTATTCGATGTGCCGGTAAGCCACACACGCTCCACCGAACTATGACAAACATTGAGTCACCCTTTGCTACCTTTGCTTAGACCCATTTAGTGTGCCGGTTAACCACACACGCTCCACTAACGTCTTCGCAAGGGCACAAAGTGTAATTTCATGGAATTGCATCAATTCACTTTTGCCTAAGTAACTAAGATTGGGAATTTTTGAAAACATTTAGTTACTTTTATAATTCATTATACTTATAATGGAAGGTTTCGTCCTATCCTACCCGTTCGGCTAACGACTCTCCACTAGTCAAGAGTGCGGTGGGTAAGAGTGGATACCCATTCAATCGCCATTTTATAGGCAATTTCCTTAAACACCCCTTATAGACCAGCTTCGTGAATGAGGCCTACTAACGGTAAGACTGACTTTTAGTTATACATATATATAATGTTAGACTTTTAATGTTATATATAGTATAGGGTGTATTTTATAACTTTAAAATACTATGTGGTTAACAATTATACTATTAATTAAATGGTTAACCTAAACTTTTATGGATTTATTAAATCTCTTTTAATTATACACCTTAATTAATTAATAAAACCATAAGGGTGTATTTGAACTTTTTCAAAACTAGGGTTTTAGAATTTAACATTCCTAATTAACTTTTAATCAACTTCAAAATTCCAAAACTTGAGGGCAAGTTTTGAAACATTTCAACACATTAGGGATTAGAATTTAAATATGCATCAAAATTAAACTATTTAATCAAAATTTAAATTCCAAAACTTGAGGGCAAGTTTTGAAACCTTTTTCAAAACATTAGGGTTTCAACTATTTAAATTTCAAAACAACAAAACCTTTTGGGGTTCAAATTTTAAACTATAAAACCTAGAGGGCCAAATATGAAACTTTTCACAACAACAAGGATCAAATAACAAATAATTCAAATTAACATTTAATCACATAATTATCCATATTTGATGATTTCTTGCAAAACAATTTATCAATTTACTTAAAATAATTAATCAATTATCTTATAAGGAAACAATTATCTTATTAATTGATAAATATCTTCAATTAGATTAAAATTATAGTCAAATATATCATATAATCGGATTAATATTAATCTAACATGATAAGGTAATTATCCCAATGCAAAAACAGCAAGAAATCCCGAGATAAGCACTGTCTGACGAGTTGACTCGTCGAGTCACCTTGGACTCGGCGAGTTCAGCTATGGACTCGGCGAGTCCAGCCTCCAAAATACCAAAAATCGAATTTTTCAGATATATCAAGCATTAATACAATAGAAACCAATCATGGCTCTGATACCACTGATGGGTTTTGGTCATAAGACATCCTATGTGCTCATACAAACCCTAAAGCTCGGATCTAGGTTTCTCTATTGTACATACTTTGAATCCAAGACTTGAACCCTAATTCTAGCATATGGAAATCAGAATTCACATGTAAATAGGTTTAAAAACATACCTTGATTGTTATGTAGTAATAACAATCCAATTCCTC
The DNA here is from genome assembly GCF_002870075.4 of Lactuca sativa. Lineage (NCBI taxonomy): Eukaryota > Viridiplantae > Streptophyta > Magnoliopsida > Asterales > Asteraceae > Lactuca > Lactuca sativa. Next base: position 40,796,490 of record NC_056625.2, read on the forward strand.
CTTGAATTGACCTTGGAAAGCAGAGAGTCACAAGTGTCACTCCTCTAATGGCTTACAAACACCATAAGCAAGTGGAGAAGGTATAAAGAGAGAGGAGGGAAGTTAGAATTCGTATTTGGGACCTCTTGGGAAGGGATACACGAATTCATGACCTTGGGGTTGTTTATATAGGTGTAGAGATAGGGTTTCAGTCATTATCCTTATCTAGTTGATTATCCATTAAGCAACCAATAAGATAATCCTTGAATCCTTATCATACTCGAATTCTAAGGCTTTCCAACCTTAAATTCGTTCACCATACTTATAAGATAATCCTTACCTTATTTTGTAACTATCACATAATTACAAATCAGCCCCTCTAGTTTAATTAATTACATTTGATCACAAAACTAATTCTTAATTAATTATCGACCAATATTAGTTAAACAAATATGATTTCTCCTTTAATATATTATTCTTATAACATATTAATAAATCATATTATCCTCTCTCTTTATTCATTTCTCCAATCAAGTTGCTTTGGTGAAGGCAACCCAAAAGGACCATGCACCATCGGGTCAAGTACATACCAAAATAGTTATGGACTTAGACACTAATCCAACAGTGTAGTCCATAGTTGATAAGAGCCTGTACCAAAAGTGTGTTGAGGTTGATACGAACTATTGTTGAAGCCTCATCCCCTGTTGTTGTTCGATCTACCTCGACCACGACCTCCTCTGCCATGACCCCGTCCACGAGAATTGATAAAATCATATTGTTGTCGGTTGAATTGGTTGTTGTTGTAATTGTTTATGGGGTCATAGGTGTCGTGGAGGTTGTTAAACCAGTGGCGTTGGCGCTAATGTTAGGTGATGTTGCGGTGGTGGCAACTTGATGAGCTTTACGAGATTCTTCCATGATTACTTTGGATCAGAATTCATATAAATTAGGAAGAGGAGTGGTTTGTTGTATGAGCATGGCGACGCCTTCCTAACTGTCATTAAGACCGACAATCAATTGTAACACGAATCTTTGATTTGACATTGGGTTTCCCACATTAGCAAGTTAATCTGCCAATATCTTCATAGCTTAGCAGGAGGAGGAGATGTTAGGATGATGATCAAGATGGGTTGAGACAAACTTGCTGTCAAGATAGACAACCCTTAAACTTTGATTATCTTGAAAGAGGTTTTCGAGAGCTTGCCAAACCTATGAGGCGGTAGTGTTAGATTTTAGGATAGTGTGAAGATCATTAGAGATGGTACTGTATATCCATTAGAGAAAAATGGCATCTAGAGGAGACCAAATTTCAGATTCAGAAGTTACCCTAGCCTTCTCTTCCTTGGTAGATGTAGAGGAAGAGTGTAACACCCAACCAAATAAGCTAATTTCCTTCTTGACTCAAAATGTAAATTTGTTGCAAAAATGGTCCCTACGTCAGACATACATTGGGTGTAGGTCATTAAAAGGTGACGTGGATGCCTTTGAGTACGCATGACGTATACAAGGAGTACGCAGGGCGTACTCGGCTAGTGAGAAAACCCTAATATTCAGGGTTTGAGCCATATTTAAACAACCTTAACTCCCTTAAACACTTCTACCTTTAGCCTCCATCCTCCTAAACGACCCCTAGCAAACCCTAGTATTTATTTGAGAGTTTTTTTTGAGCTATTTGAGTGTTTTGTGCTCATCCTTGAAGAAGAAGATCATTAGAGTGCACTTGGAAAGCTTCAAGCATTGTAGATCCGCGATTTACACCACTCAAAGAACATCTAGAAGGTGTAAAGTTCTGAACTTTATAAATGCTTCACTAGATCTTGTTAGTTCTTAATTTTTGTGCATTTTGGTCCCGTAATCTTGGTCTAGTTGAGTATGAGCTACTCCAGATCATATGATTAGCCTTTTCAGATGTTTTAAAGTGTATGGAGTCATAAAAATGTGATCCTAATCCTTTCCTTTCATCCATGCATGAGTATTGGGGCTTAGAATCTTGTGATATGTTAGGGTTTTTAGATTTGGACACTTTCTAGTTATGCAAAGTCATAAAGTTGGAAAGTTTATGATTAAGGAGGTTATTTGGGGTCAGATATGAGATGTGGATGTAAGAACTTAAAGGAATAAGTGCATAATGAACAGTGTAATATGGACGTAAGTATGCAAGACGTACCTTAGGAGTACGCATTGCATACTGATTGGGAGTATCGTAATCTGGGAAGGCACTCTTTACGCCATGCATATAGATGGAGTATGCAACGCTTACTCAGCCTGGTTTGAGATTTTGACTTTTGACTCTTGACCATTGACCATTGACTTTGACTAAGTTTGACTTGAGGTTATTTTGGGAAATTTAGATAGTAGTTTGAGATTGGGTCGCTGTTATTGTATAGGTGATATGTAGAGGCAGTATTTAGAGTAGTGTTCTGTTTAGCTATTTTTCAGACTGTGAGGTGAGTTTTCCTTACTATACTTGTGGGTTGAAGGCACCAATGCCGACCCACGAGGTTATATATCCTAGTATAATAGATGTTTCTATGTTGTAGTGATCTGTTAGATCCACATGATTATTTGTTTGATGTTATATGTTTTATCTGTTGCATATGTCGTGCGGTTTGGGTTGAGGTTTTACTACTATGTACGTAAGTCAACAGATTGGTGCATTCCAGTTCAATGACTGACTGGGCCGAGACATTCCAGTCGGATGACTGATTGGACCTGTTGTATGTTGGCATTCCAGTCTGATGAATGATTGGACCCGTTGTATGCTGGCATTCCAGTCTGATGACTGATTGGGCCGAGACATTTTAGTCCGATGATTGAGTAGGTCGGGTATTCCAGTCCGATGACTAATTGGAACCATTACATGTTTTATTTATCTTAATGCATGTGGTATTTTGGGGAAACTCACTAAACTTTGGCTTACAGTTTGAATTTATGGTTTCAGCTACTTTAGAGGACAGGGGCAAGGCGAAGGCCTGCTCATGCACATCATCTTGGACTTTTATATGATTTTATGATTTTGCGATACTCTGATATATGATTGTGACTCTTGGAAACTTTGTTTTTTTTGTAAAACTTATGGATTGAAATGGTTTTTGGAAAATAAAATTTTTTGTCTCGATTTTGGGATGTTACAAAGAGGGGGCAGATGGTGGTGGTTTGACTTGGGGGTCAATGTGATTTCCAACTTTGAAGGCACGACAGTGAATTTTGAATAACTCAACCCATGAAGTGTATTGACTATTTTCCATTTCGGGAGAGAATGGAATGAAGTTTCCGATGATTGTAACAGTGATGGCAGGGTGATTTTTGGAATCCATTGAAGAAGAAGATCCAAAAGAAGAAAAAAAGAGGAGAAGATCGGCGGCGGAGAAAGGTTTTCAGAGGATTATGGGCTTTGATACCTTGCAAATAATTATAATGAATCCGTGTGTATTATCATTGATAATACAAGTATATATAAAGGTTGTGATACACTATTTTCGGTATCCATGTGTACAAAATCTTCACTAACTAATATCCCAAAATACTAGGAAAGATAATTTTATTGTAATGATAAGATAATCCCCGCTAATATACACGAACAAACATAAACAATATAATTTGTTAAATCAACGAATATAAACAAGCCATCGTTTTAGTTCATTCGGTTCATTTACGACCTTAGAAATGAGGTCAAAGAAAAGTAAATGACAAACAAATACCATATGCGATCGCGTTTGCGGAATGGATATTTAATTTTTTTAAATACAGAAAGATAAAAATTATGTTATACTAGTGGGTACTGTTTGCCGTTTTTAGGATTAAAAGATATTAATTATTGAGGATGTCGATGACAGATTATTCAAAAGCCTTGGACATGTTATGCCATGCCTCTTAGTGACGGCGACTATTTATTTTAATCAAAATACAAAAAAAAAAGGAAATATACTAAATCTTAATATAATAAAAGAGAAGTCTACTTATAAAGAGTAAATTTCTGAAATCGTCTCTATGCTTTGGTAAGTCTACTCATAAATAGTAAATTACTGAAATCGTCTCTATGGTTTGGTAAAAATTGCATGTTTTGTCCCTAATGTTTTTTTTGCACTCAGATCGTCGCTGTGGTTTGATTTTGTTGCGTTTTTCGTCCCTATGGTTTGGTCAAAATTACACGTTTGGTCCCTAAGTTTATGTATGTAAGAGACGAAAAACGCAACAAAATCAAACCACAGGGACCATCCGAGTGCAAAAAAAAAAGTTAGGGACCAAACGTGCAACTTTGACCAAACCATATGGACGGTTTCCGTAATTTACTCCATAAAATAAAATAAGATTGGCTAAAAAGACATCTTATTTTTCTATCTATACTTTAGTTTTGATGTAATTACAAACTAATCATGATTGTCCTATCCAAGCAGCTGCGGGTCCCATATGATCTCATTTCTTTTGGAAAGGATGAAGTTGAAGCAGTACTTTCTGGAGGTGAAGGCATAGATTGGAATGTAGGCAAACAACCATGGGAGGCAAGTCCAAAAAAAATGTCATCAATGGCGGAATATACTAAGAAATTGATAGTTTCCTTGTGTTGTCATCTTGCTTATGGAAATACTTGCCAAACAACTACATTAAATCCAAGACAAACAAATGGACCTCAAATTTCACAACTCGAAGCAACGAGGAAGCATACCTTTGCAAGATGACGAATGCACAACTTTGGATCAAATAACACAAATATATTTGAGAAAATGATTGAAAGCATGGCAAGACATAAAAAAAAAATTAGGGCAAATTTGTGATAAGTTAAGATTTAGTGTGGAAAGCTTTAATTTCACTGACTTTCTAATTTAGTAAAAATATACATCCACATACAACAGATTAAGTCGTTTCCCATAAAGTCCATTAAATATAATAAAAACACCTTACTTTTTTAGTCATGTTAGTGATTCTTTGGGTATTATCGATGGGAGATTAATGACGCAAAATTCATTCATATAAGAAAACAGCTAAGGGGTTGTAGTGTTATTATGTTAACATGATATTCAAGATATTATACTAGGTAAGCATGTTTTTATTTAAATATATCATATTATCTAAACGTTTTCTTAGGTTTCAGTTGAATACATTTGCAACAAGATCATGGTTTCTCCAAGGATTAATAGCATGATAATACCAAGGTAGTAGTATCCCAATAAAGTTCATGGATCAAATTGCTTTCTATTAAGACGTCTCTTTTTGGTTATGCGGTGAAATTAATTTAAGGCCCAAAGCCACAAAAAAACAAAAAGCCTTAATATAGCAAAAGCCCAAGAACTTGGGAGGGGCAAGGGTCGGGAGTTAGGACACTCGACCCAACTTTATAGTGTGATGAGATGAGATGAGTGATACTGTCGAGAGTCTTTTGCAGCAGGGGTTTTTAAAAGATACGAAACTTAAACCGAAAAATCATACTGAATTTTAGGTTAACTGGACAAGTTGTCTTTTTGGTTCGGTTCACCGAAAAGTCAGAATCTTGGATTTTTATTTTTGCAATGTACGGTCAATTGAAAATTTTGTGTTATTTTTTAGGTGAATCTAAATATTATTACAAGAGAACCCTTAATTCATCAATGAAACAATCAGGGTCCTTGATTGTACTTCAATTATATGTTTTCCACCCTTAGATCAAATTGTTGACATCACCTTCCCAAAAAAAATCAAACAGAATTACATTTAATTATAGAATCTTTAAATTCAGCAATTATGTTATCAATTGAAGTATATATCATTCTATTTATATACGAGATATCATATTTTATAATTAATATTGTTTCTAATTTAACTCCCTTATTTATAGCTTTTGGCTTCATTTTTTTTTTTTGAAAAAACTCATTAAATATGCATATCAATAATCTGGTTATTAACCCACAAAATCTAATCTAATCTCATTAAATCAGCAAAATATTTGTGAGTTAAAATTAAAGTCAATATTGTTCATAATTTATTTCCCAGTATATCCCACGTAAAATGAATCAATTTGAGATAACGGTTTGAATTTTAAAACTCATTAAATAAGCAAGTTAATTAATTTGAAATTTTGAATCAATATAACTGATATCTTTTTTTTTCCAGATGCATTGTTGAAAATCTCCAAGTTGATATTTTAGGATCCCAATTTTTTGGAAGATAATGATTTCCTTATTCAAAAATACTATATATATATATATATATATATATATATATATATATATATATATACACACACACACACACACACACACATTGAATTTTTTATTCTTACGATTTTAGATTGACTTGTACGGTTTAAAAATACTCTTCTTCAATGGTCTTCTTCTCCATTTCTTCTTTCCAAGTTCTTTCTTTACTCTGTCTCCTTCTTTTTCTCTAATTTCATGAATTTACTCTGTTCTTATTATTACCTGTTATTACTATATTCTTGTTGAGATGTCATAAAAAAATTAATCAATCTACTAGAGGAAAGATACGTGCTAACATTTTGAATTTGTATTGCCCTCCAGAAACCAACTGTAGTCTCATAGACCATTCCCACATATCTTAATAGGTCTTAGCATTCCCCCAAATTCAGGTACAAGAAGTTATGGATGCACTTCTTGAATCAATCCTCTAAACTAAAATTCATTTGTTAGTTAGATGCATTGACCAAAATGCAAGATTTTTGAAAGTTCATTATTATTTATTAGTGTTAACCTTTGGCAAATTATGAAACTAATATTATATTTTTGTTCATAACAAGGTTTTTTTTGTAATAATTTCTTTGATCGGAAGATATGCATATCTGATTAGGTGTAGTCTGAAAAATCATATTTTAATTTTTATAAGGAAAATATACTTTAGAAATTGACTAAATTACAATGTCTGAGTTTGATGTTTATGGCTATGACAATGCACTTTAATTGTAATGTTTATCAAATTTCTTTACAGAATTTAACGTTGCTGGTACATATAACAACTTATTGTTGTTTTTGGTTTTACATGACCAATATGAAAAGTGTCGTATAAGCCTCCATGGGAGTTTGTATATTGAACAAAGTTATTTCATAAAGCTACTATAGAACATGTTTTAATCAATGAATCGCATCATGTTGTGATAAAACAAATATCACGTGGATCATTTATGTTAAAAATTACTGTACTAAAACACCAAATTGCTCTAATATAGATATTAAATATTTTAATTTAATAAGTTTGGTTCTAAAACTCAAAATGAATCTGAACAATACCATCTATTAATGTGATTAGTATTTAATTTATATTATCCGCGTTTAACGCGGGTCATAATCTAGTAAAGTTAATAGTACAACTTATTACAAAATGCCAATTTCATTCAATAGCAATAATCGTTTTCTTACTTGAATATCAACTATTTAAAGTACATGCTTGAACAAGGCCGGTTCAACACAATTTAGGGCCCAGGGTAAAGTAAAAAAATGGGCCATATAACCTTTTTTTTTTTGTTAAGGATAGTCGATAAATGACAAATTCATAATATGAAATTTTATTAATTAAAAAAATAATACAAATGTAGGCCGGGGACATCCCATCTATGAAAAAGTAAAAGATCAACAATCATAGATAACACTAACTGATGTTGTGCTGTGCTGTTGACTGTAAAAAAAAAACCTCTAAGAATTACTGGTTGTAGCGCTGATTGTGTTGTTGGCTGTTAAAAAAGAAATCACATATTAAACAATAATAGGCAATAACATTAAAAAACCGATTAAAACAGAAATTGATTTCACTTTTCAAGTTGACTGTCAAGAGATATTAAAACATATTAAAATCGATTAAAATGATATTTCTAAACAGATTAAAACTTGATTTCACAAAAGAAAAACCTCTAATCAGATTAAACAGATTAAGCAATTCAACAAATAAAGTTCAAAATCGATTTCAAGTTTGACTTTTAAAAACCTCTAATCAGATTTTTGAGAATTTCACAAAAGAAAAAAAAAGATTATAAGAAGGCTAGAACTTACATAGATTATTAGAAGTCGATTGTGTCTAAATTCTTATTGCCTCTAAAAAAGAGAAGGTTGACTTACATAGATTAACAATCAGAAGATTCATGAAATTCTAAAGTCGTTCATGTCTGAATTCTGAAGCAACACAACATAAACTTCTGAATTCTGATTATCACAAAAACTCATATTCTCATATAGATTCTACAATAACACAACCTAAAATTCAGAAGTTCATAAAAAGATTCATAAAAAAACTGAATTTCACAAAAAGAATAAGATATTAGAAATTTGAAATTACAACTTACAAATAGCAATCAAATTCTCATATTATACTCACGATTTCGAGTGAGTTTTAAGAATTATAGAAGCCTGTGACTCTCGATTTTTATTCAATGGTGCTATTCCAGAAAAAGGAAACGGGAAAACAAGAATCAGAAGGGCAAAAAAAAGTTTTAGTTTTCACTTCACTACTTAAGAGATAAGAAGTGAAAAAAAAAAGGTGAAGCAAATATCAATGAGACTGTCGAATCACTGTCAATTCTTGTATGATACACTGTCACACCCCCGAACCAGACGGCGGAAACGTCCGGGGGCTGTCGTGACTCAATTGAATACCATAACATTGAATATATATGAAACATAACAACATTCGTCACCATTCATCAACATAGTACAACCAGTAGTGTTTACATATCATCCATTGTTTAAACATTACATTCCCCAAAAATTAATTTGTTCAATTCATACAAAAATAAACTGCAACCGTCACTGAGTATGATTTCCCTTGATTCACTGGTTCCCTGAGAATACAAGTATTTTGGAAAATCGTCAACATATGAAATGTTGGTGAGTTCATAAGTAGTGTTTGAAATCGAATATTTGTATTGTTTGAAAAACCGCCAGAAAATCCGATATTTTCTGAAAAGGTAAGCTTTTGAAAACATTTGTGAAGATCCATAGGTATGCTTGTTTGTTTCTATACTTGTAAAAAAAATGTTCATTGAAAATGTATGCATTTCAAATCTGTACGTATTGAAAACCCTAGGAAAACCCGATGTTCCCCTAGTTCCTTTGGAATCCATTAAGTTGCGTTGAAACCATTACGAAGATAGCAGTGTCAGTCCCAGGCGACGTTGGAAGGTTCTCGAGCAGGATTATTTACTACAAACCCGCGTTACGCAAACGCCCAGTTTGTAGATATACTAACGATTCCCGAAGGCGTCGTCAGTACTAATCGCGTTATCCAATCGCCCGGACAAGGTGTAGTCCCACATCCGAAGAGAAAGAGGTCACGAAGACCCCGATGACTCCATTAACCGGTTGGGGAAAATATGCGTGCGAGGGGTCCCCGACCCGCCTCGTAAAATATGCAGACTCTTCTAGCAATACCATGGACCCTTGGGGACCAGTGGTACAAGCCATTGAAAGTCACTCTACGTTGTGCCAAGTCGGTGAAACTCAACACTTCGTAGAAAATATGTGTCTTCGGGCCTTAAGATCAGGTCATTGGGCTAGCTAAGCCCAACAAGCAAGATTTTACACTTTTGGGGCCCGAAGATGGTGCGTAGACGTCTGTGCACACTCGTATGTATATGTATTACCAAACGTTATTTGTATGATTCGTAGTGTCGAAGAGTTAGTAGTTGTAGATTTCCATTGGCTCGAGACCGAGCCAATTCGTTTAACAACGACTTTTGGTATTGTAATGAGTTGTATTTCGTTGATAGTCGAGGTGTCATTATTTGATCAAATTGTACATATTGAATTAGCCTTGAAATATTTCTGTTTTCAGCCCCTCATTATTTGTAAAATTTACATTTTCAACCCTTTTTATGTAATATTCCCCGGTTTGGTCCTTAAACTATTTTTCTTGACATTTTAACACCAAAAATTATTGAAATTAATATTTTCCAGCATATTTTTCATAGAAAACAGTTTAAGTCCCTGAAAATGCAGTTTTTCTCGGTTTTAGCCCTTCTTTTCGCAATTTTGACAATTTTGGCCCAAATTGGAAAAATTTTGCAACTTTGGTCCTTTTTAAATTTAAAAAAGCATTTTAAACCTTTGAAAAGGATTTGGGACACTTATAGTCCACTGTTTTACAGAAATTCACAGTTTTGGCCCTTCAAAACAGAAAAATTCGCATAATGGGCCTCCTTGGGCCGAAATTTTCATTTTTAGCCCAATAAGCTTGAAATTTATGTTTTTAATCCTCTAATTGAATATAATTCCAGAAATAGTTTTATGGAAACTGTTTTGGCACATTTCAACCATCAGAATCTGTGAAATGTCAATTTGGGCCCTTAATTTTGTATTTTTCACATTTTTGGCCCAAAATGTGTGTTTTTAGCTTAAAGAAAATTGTTGCTAACCACTTAGCTATTTTTCTTGTATCACTTTATATGTAGAAATATATTTGAAGCTAAAATCATAAAACATAAGTTATATCTCGGTTTTGAGGGGTTTAATGGCTAGATCCAACATTAAAACACATATAAGCATACATATAAGCATGGAAATCATACAAGGCATACAAACACATATAGATCTACACTTTCACTTGTATTCCCCCCCCCCCCCCCCACAAAACTCATAAAAACAGAAAATAGGGGTATGAATCTCACCTTGGGGTGTTGATTCGGTTTTGCAAGGAAGAATGGAAGGAAAAATGAAGTGTTTTTGGCCTTGGCTCCCTTTGATGAAGATCTTGAGTTTTGAGATGGTTCTAGGGTGTAAGATCACGATTTTTGCATAGGTTAGGAAAGGATTTTGATAACAAAAGAATTTAAACCATAGATCTATGCATAATCTTACCTTAGATGAAGAATTTTGTGGAGATTTCTTCTTGAATGCTTCCTAGAACTCGAGATTTTTGAGTGGAGAGGGAGAGTTGTTCTTGAGTGATCTAGAGAGTGTTTGAGAGATTTTTGGTGTGTGTAGGTGTGTATGGCCGAGAGTGAGAGAGGAGAGAAGAAGAGATGTGATCTTGAAGTGATATGCATGGAAGAATGGGAAATAATGCATGGATATCCTTTGGATATTAATGAGGTGGCACACTTAAGTCAACTATCTTCAAATCCTCTTGGGCTTGGGTATTGGGCCGAAACATGGAGGAAAAAAAAAAGAAATTTGGGCCTTTTGCTCCTAAGCCCAATATTAGAGTTAGCCTTAGGTATGTTTTTAGTCTAAAAGAATGTAGTAGGATTTTTATATTTTTATTGGACTAGTTTAGGTTATTCATGTATCAAGGCTTTTAATTTATTTAATTCTAGGCCCAATATGGCCCAAAATGTTAAAATAAATAAGTGTGGGTCCAATTAGAGCCCAATTAGGGTTCTAAGCCCATGATAGTCTAATTGGAAGCTTATTGGCCCATTTGGATCCAATAAGGAAGTTCTAGCCTAAATTAGACTTAACAAGAACTTCTAGGGTCTCCAATTGTTTGATGACTATTTGTAGTCCTAGCATGTTGTATTTGATTGAAGTTTTTGATTCACATTAACTTGAATGTATAGATTACATGGCTCAAAATTTACAGTTGTGACATCATCCCCCCGTTAGAGGGAATTTCGTCCCGAAATTCTGTTTGAAAGCTAGATTTGAGAATTGCTAGAATAGGTGAGGGTACTTCTGCTTCATTTGATCTTCGCGTTCCCACGTGAATTCTGGCCCACGCTTTGCGTTCCACCGTACCTTCACGATCGGGATGCGACTTTGTTTAGTACGCTTCACCTCCCTGTCCATGATTTCGATTGGTTCTTCGACGAACAGGAGATTCTCATTGATTTCGATTTCGTCCAGAGGAATGACGAGAGTTTCATCTGATAGGCACTTTTTCAGATTAGAAACATGAAACACGGGGTGTACACCGTTTAGCTCCGTGGGTAGTTGTAGTCTGTAGGCTACCGGACCTATTCGGGCGACGATTTCGAAAGGTCCAATGTACCGTGGGTTTAGCTTTCCTCGTTTTCCGAAACGTATAACTCCTTTCCAGGGTGAGACCTTCAACAATACTCGATCACCGACCTGGAACTCTAAGGGCTTTCGTCGTCTATCAGCATAGCTCCTTTGCCGGTCACGCGATGCTTGTAATCGAGCTTTGATCTGGACAATCTTTTCTGTGGTCTCGCGAATGATTTCCGGTCCTGTCATTGCCCTATCCGACGTATGTGTTCTTGCTAGCTGGGTGTCACCTACTTCAGCCCAACATAACGGTGATCTACATTTACGCCCGTACAGTGCTTCGAAAGGGGCCACCTTAATGCTCGAATGATAACTATTGTTATATGAAAACTCGATCAACGGTAGGTGGGTATCCCAAGACTTTCTGAAGTCTATCACGCATGCACGAAGCATGTCTTCAAGCGTCTGAATGGTTCGCTCGCTTTGACCGTCCGTTTGTGGGTGATACGCGGTGCTCATATCAAGATGAGTTCCCATGGCCTTGTGGAGCGACTGCCAAAAGCGTGACGTGAACCTACTGTCCCTATCCGAGATGATAGATTTTGGCACTCCATGAAGTCTTACAATCTCTCGTAGGTACAAACGCGTCAGCCTCTCCATCTTGTAGGACTCTTTGATTGGCAGGAAATGGGCAGATTTCGTCAGTCGGTCGATTATTACCCATATGGTGTCCAATCCGTCCGACGTCTTGGGCAGCTTGGTCACGAAGTCCATAGAAATCCCCTCCCATTTCCACTCAGGGATTTCCGGTTGTTGTAACAATCCGGAAGGTTTCTGGTACTCCACTTTCACTTTGGCACACGTAAGGCACTTACTAACATAAGTTGCGATTTCCGCCTTCATGTTAGGCCACCAATAGTGCTGCTTAATGTCCAAATACATCTTGTCCGAACCAGGATGAATGGAGTATCGTGTCTTGTGGGCTTCCTTCATAACGGTCTCTCTGAATCCTCCGATTTTTGGAACCCAAATACGGTTCATGAAGTAGTATACCCCATTCTCTTTGACTTCTAGGTTCTTCTCCATTCCGCGCAATGCCTCGCTAGTTCTATTTTCCGCTTTCATAGCCTCTGCCTGGACTGATGCAATTTGAGCGGTCAGATGAGACTGAATGGTTATCGAGTGCGTCTTCGTACGGCGGTTTGTGTATTCCTTCCGACTTAATGCGTCAGCTACCACGTTGGCCTTGCCTGGATGGTACTTGATCTCGCATTCGTAGTCGTTTAACAACTCCACCCATCTTCGTTGTCTCATGTTCAGCTCCTTCTGATTCAAGATGTGTTGGAGGCTCTTGTGGTCTGTGAAGATGGTGCACTTAGTACCGTACAGGTAGTGCCTCCAAATTTTTAGGGCGAAGACCACGGCTCCCAGTTCTAGGTCATGGGTCGTGTAATTTACTTCGTGCGTCTTTAGTTGACGGGACGCATATGCTATCACTCTTCCATGCTGCATGAGAACGCAACCTAAGCCTTGATTTGACGCGTCACAGTAAACTACAAAATCTTCCGTTCCTTCAGGTAGAGATAGTACAGGAGCGCTGCAAAGAGCTTGCTTCAAGGTTCGAAACGCAATCTCTTGTCGGTCTGTCCACTTGAATGGCACGCCCTTTTGCGTAAGCAAGGTAAGCGGCTTGGCGATCTTAGAGAAGTTTTGGATGAATCTCCTATAGTACCCTGCTAGGCCTAAGAACTGACGAATTTCTGTGGGCGTAGTCGGAGTTGCCCATCCTTCCACAGCTTTGACCTTAGAGGGATCCACATGAATTCCATCTTGGCTAACTACGTGGCCTAAGAAATTCACACTCTGAAGCCAGAACTCGCACTTGGAGAGTTTGGCGTAAAGCTTTTCCGTGCGCAGAGTCTCTAAAATTTGTCGGAGATGACGGCCATGCTCCTCTTTTCTTCGAGAATAGACGAGGATGTCATCGATAAACACAATGACAAAGTTGTCCAGGAACGGTCGACAGATTCGATTCATTAGGTCCATAAATGCGGCAGGTGCATTTGTTAGACCGAAGGGCATTACGACGAATTCATAATGTCCATAGCGGGTTCGAAAAGCGGTTTTTGGAATATCCTCTTCTCGGACTTTGAGTTGGTGGTATCCGGACCGTAAGTCTATTTTAGAAAAATAGCTAGCTCCTTGGAGCTGGTCGAATAGATCATCGATTCGCGGGAGTGGGTAGCGGTTTTTGACAGTGAGTTTGTTTAACTCTCTGTAATCGATGCACATTCTGAAAGATCCATCCTTCTTTTTGACAAAGAGCACCGGAGCTCCCCATGGCGAGTAGCTAGGTCGGATAAATCCCTTGTCCAGAAGCTCACTGAGTTGGCTGGATAATTCCTGCATTTCAGCAGGTGCCAACCGATATGGTGATTTAGCGAGGGGAGTTGCTCCTGGAACGAGGTCGATTCGGAATTCAACCTGTCTCTCTGGGGGTACTCCTGGAAGATCTTCGGGAAATACGTCCGGAAATTCACACGCTACCGGAATGTCTTGGATGTTAGTTTCTTCTTTGGTCTTGTCCACTATGTGAGCCAAGAACGCCAAATTGTTCTTTCGCAAGTGTTTTTGCGCTTTGATGCACGAGATGAGGCGGAGATTCGTACTGGGTTTGTCTCCGTAGATTACTAGGGTTTCGTGATTTGGGAGACGAAGGCGAACGGCCTTCTCGTGGCACATAATCTCAGCATGGTGGGGGCTTAACCAATCCATGCCGATAATCACATCAAAACTCCTAATTGATACTGGCATTAGGTCTATTCGAAAGACGTGCTGGTTAAGGGTTAGGGTACATCCGATGTAGATCTCCCTAGTGGATTCGGTTTTCCCATTGGCCATTTCCACCGTATAGGTTTCATTTAGCTTCTGGGGTTGTTGTTTTAGTAAATGTTTAAACTTTTCGCTTACGAAACTTCGCTCCGCTCCGGTATCAAATAAGATGCATGCATAAGTGTGGTTTAGGAGAAACGTACCGGTCACAACTGCGGGATCTTGAACTGCATCACTCTGACCCATAGTCAGCATTCTTCCTGCTCCTCTGTTTCCTGAGTTGTTGTTGTTGTTAGGGCAATCTCGACGGAAATGTCCCGTCCTTCCACACCCGAAACAGGTGTGGCTAGGCCCTGCGTTGTTGCCGCCGGCATTGGTGTTGTTGATGTTGCGGTGGTTGTTGTTGTTGTTCTGGTTGTTTCCCTGACTCTGGTTCTGAGAAGGATAAGTCCTGCAGAACTTTGCAGTGTGTCCCCTTCGGTTGCAACTGGTGCAATGGAACTCCTTACATTCTCCATGATGATGGAAACTGCACTTATTGCACTTGGGAGCGCTACCAGAATAGGGCCTTGAAGCATTTGAAGCAGCTGAGGCTGGAGCATGTGAGGTGACTGGAACCGGCGCAGTAACAGCGTTAGCTGCCACTGTTTGTTGCCTTTTTGAGGTCTCGGGGCCCTGACGCCCCTTTCTTTTGTGGTTCCATCCCTTCTTACCATCCCCCTCCTTCTTCTTCTCGGTCTCCACTGGTTTTTCGCCCTTTTTGTGGTTATGATCATATAGCCTCTTTGCCAATCTCTTCGCGCTGTCAAACGTTTCAGGGTTAGCAGCTATCACATTCCCTTGAATGGGGGATGTCAGTCCCCAGATGAATCGTTCAATCTTCTTTCCCTCTGATGTGATCATACCCGGGCACAACAGGGATAGTTCGCTGAATCTCGATATGTAAGCATCGATGTTCCCATTCTGCACCGTGAGATTCCACAGCTCCTGCTCCATCTTCTGTATTTCACCTCGGGGGCAGTACTCAGCCGTCAACATCTCTTTCATTTCTGTCCAGGGTATAGAGTTGGCAACAGGGAGTGTCATAGCTTCTATGTGACCATTCCACCAAGTGAGTGCTTGGTCCACAAAAGTGCAGGCCGCGAACTTCACCTTCATCTGCTCGGGGCACTCGCATATCTCGAACACCGACTCTACCTTCTCGATCCATCGCTTTAGAGCGATCACTCCCCCAGTGCCGTTGAAAGTTCGGGGTTTAGCGTTCGCAAAATCCTTGTAGGTGCACGTTTTAGTGAGCCCTTGGTTCGTCCCGTTGTTCGAACTTCCGGAGCCTTGACCATTGCCTCCTCCATTGTTTCCTCGGTGAAGTTGTGCCATAGCTGCCGTGACCGCAGCAGACACGGCTGCCTGGAAAGCAGTGGAGTCAACTTCGGGCGGGGTTGGTTCGGGATTTCCGCGAGTAGCTGGGCGAGGCATCTTTCTGTCATGAAACGGAAAGATGTTGAGTGTACGTGGTTTCGGTGAGGTGATGATCCTACTAACTAGGTGTAGGGTACGAACCTAAACATTACTATCATCAAGCATACAATCATAACGCCTCAACATATAACAACTGAGAATATCATAGCAAAACACACAAAAGTTTATTAATATTATCCGTGTTTAGTACAAGAAAATTTGCTCGTAAGAGCATACATAAGTAACACTAATCCGACAGCATAACGGCTCCATGAGTAGTGTAGTCACTTAAACATAGAGCCGGAGTACATAACATAGTTACTAATATCCTACTACGATAGGTCTATCCCTAACCGCGATGAGCTGCGTCAGGAGGTGGTGCCGAAGATGTGGACGCTCCCTGAAGACGAGCCACCAAGCGTTCTGCATCCTGGAGTCGAGATTCCCACCTTACCTGCCTCATGTGAAACTCCCGGAGGACGTCACGCGTCTCCTGTTCCGCACGCTCGACCCTAGTCCACAGCTGGCGTACTTGATCAGCAGTGTCCTGAGCAAGGTCGCCGGTGTCCCGTAACCGTCTCACCATGACCGGTAGGGCTCGGTCGGCCGGTCCTCCGTCCCTCAAGTCAAAGAACTCACGTGACATGCCGAACGGGGGTCGTTGTCCCTGATGTCTGCTCCATCTCCAAAGATCAATGCCCCAAGGAGGGGTAGGTCCAGTGGGTCCCACACGATAAGCGGGCACCCTGATCGGGTAAGGGGGATTGATGACCTCGGACTCTACGTCCGAATCACCCCCTTCGCTGTCATCGAGCTCCTCTCCGAAAGGTTCTTCGTCTTCTTCGGGTTCGGCAGGCTCGCCCTCGACTTCTGCCTCCGGTTCCCCGTCAGATTCCTCTTCGGGGTCCTCCTCAGGTTCTTCTTCAGGCTCTTCCTCAGGCTCCTCCTCCTCTAGCCACCCATTGTTTCCCTGATTAGGGAAGTAGGGGTCTCCCGGGAGATGAAAACCAGCCATGCTGTCTGCGCGAGTACGTAATTATGCTACATTATTCCTAAGGTACTATGACTATTGTACAGACTAAGCAAACATTCTTTGTTTGGGTGATAAAGGGTATAGTTTTAGGTTCCCTGGCTATTCCGATCTCATCAAGACGTGTGTTAGTTTTACCTTGGAGAGAATGTAGTTGATCAGGCTACATTCACTCCTTGGTATCACTAAGAACAGTCCCGAGTTAACCGAGATACCAGCATTATGGTGTTTGATTCAGCGTTAGGTCCTTACTCCTAATGCAAGCAAGTGTATTTTATTTATTTGTTTTGTTCAGAGTTATGTTAGTCCTTCTTTTTGGTTTATAGTTGCATATCAATGTATGGCTCGACATGCTAGTTCACTATAAACAAAGCTCTGATACCAACCTGTCACACCCCCGAACCAGACGGCGGAAACGTCCGGGGGCTGTCGTGACTCAATTGAATACCATAACATTGAATATATATGAAACATAACAACATTCGTCACCATTCATCAACATAGTACAACCAGTAGTGTTTACATATCATCCATTGTTTAAACATTACATTCCCCAAAAATTAATTTGTTCAATTCATACAAAAATAAACTGCAACCGTCACTGAGTATGATTTCCCTTGATTCACTGGTTCCCTGAGAATACAAGTATTTTGGAAAATCGTCAACATATGAAATGTTGGTGAGTTCATAAGTAGTGTTTGAAATCGAATATTTGTATTGTTTGAAAAACCACCAGAAAATCCGATATTTTCTGAAAAGGTAAGCTTTTGAAAACATTTGTGAAGATCCATAGGTATGCTTGTTTGTTTCTATACTTGTAAAAAAAATGTTCATTGAAAATGTATGCATTTCAAATCTGTACGTATTGAAAACCCTAGGAAAACCCGATGTTCCCCTAGTTCCTTTGGAATCCATTAAGTTGCGTTGAAACCATTACGAAGATAGCAGTGTCAGTCCCAGGCGACGTTGGAAGGTTCTCGAGCAGGATTATTTACTACAAACCCGCGTTACGCAAACGCCCAGTTTGTAGATATACTAACGATTCCCGAAGGCGTCGTCAGTACTAATCGCGTTATCCAATCGCCCGGACAAGGTGTAGTCCCACATCCGAAGAGAAAGAGGTCACGAAGACCCCGATGACTCCATTAACCGGTTGGGGAAAATATGCGTGCGAGGGGTCCCCGACCCGCCTCGTAAAATATGCAGACTCTTCTAGCAATACCATGGACCCTTGGGGACCAGTGGTACAAGCCATTGAAAGTCACTCTACGTTGTGCCAAGTCGGTGAAACTCAACACTTCGTAGAAAATATGTGTCTTCGGGCCTTAAGATCAGGTCATTGGGCTAGCTAAGCCCAACAAGCAAGATTTTACACTTTTGGGGCCCGAAGATGGTGCGTAGACGTCTGTGCACACTCGTATGTATATGTATTACCAAACGTTATTTGTATGATTCGTAGTGTCGAAGAGTTAGTAGTTGTAGATTTCCATTGGCTCGAGACCGAGCCAATTCGTTTAACAACGACTTTTGGTATTGTAATGAGTTGTATTTCGTTGATAGTCGAGGTGTCATTATTTGATCAAATTGTACATATTGAATTAGCCTTGAAATATTTCTGTTTTCAGCCCCTCATTATTTGTAAAATTTACATTTTCAACCCTTTTTATGTAATATTCCCCGGTTTGGTCCTTAAACTATTTTTCTTGACATTTTAACACCAAAAATTATTGAAATTAATATTTTCCAGCATATTTTTCATAGAAAACAGTTTAAGTCCCTGAAAATGCAGTTTTTCTCGGTTTTAGCCCTTCTTTTCGCAATTTTGACAATTTTGGCCCAAATTGGAAAAATTTTGCAACTTTGGTCCTTTTTAAATTTAAAAAAGCATTTTAAACCTTTGAAAAGGATTTGGGACACTTATAGTCCACTGTTTTACAGAAATTCACAGTTTTGGCCCTTCAAAACAGAAAAATTCGCATAATGGGCCTCCTTGGGCCGAAATTTTCATTTTTAGCCCAATAAGCTTGAAATTTATGTTTTTAATCCTCTAATTGAATATAATTCCAGAAATAGTTTTATGGAAACTGTTTTGGCACATTTCAACCATCAGAATCTGTGAAATGTCAATTTGGGCCCTTAATTTTGTATTTTTCACATTTTTGGCCCAAAATGTGTGTTTTTAGCTTAAAGAAAATTGTTGCTAACCACTTAGCTATTTTTCTTGTATCACTTTATATGTAGAAATATATTTGAAGCTAAAATCATAAAACATAAGTTATATCTCGGTTTTGAGGGGTTTAATGGCTAGATCCAACATTAAAACACATATAAGCATACATATAAGCATGGAAATCATACAAGGCATACAAACACATATAGATCTACACTTTCACTTGTATTCCCCCCCCCCCCCCACAAAACTCATAAAAACAGAAAATAGGGGTATGAATCTCACCTTGGGGTGTTGATTCGGTTTTGCAAGGAAGAATGGAAGGAAAAATGAAGTGTTTTTGGCCTTGGCTCCCTTTGATGAAGATCTTGAGTTTTGAGATGGTTCTAGGGTGTAAGATCACGATTTTTGCATAGGTTAGGAAAGGATTTTGATAACAAAAGAATTTAAACCATAGATCTATGCATAATCTTACCTTAGATGAAGAATTTTGTGGAGATTTCTTCTTGAATGCTTCCTAGAACTCGAGATTTTTGAGTGGAGAGGGAGAGTTGTTCTTGAGTGATCTAGAGAGTGTTTGAGAGATTTTTGGTGTGTGTAGGTGTGTATGGCCGAGAGTGAGAGAGGAGAGAAGAAGAGATGTGATCTTGAAGTGATATGCATGGAAGAATGGGAAATAATGCATGGATATCCTTTGGATATTAATGAGGTGGCACACTTAAGTCAACTATCTTTAAATCCTCTTGGGCTTGGGTATTGGGCCGAAACATGGAGGAAAAAAAAAGAAATTTGGGCCTTTTGCTCCTAAGCCCAATATTAGAGTTAGCCTTAGGTATGTTTTTAGTCTAAAAGAATGTAGTAGGATTTTTATATTTTTATTGGACTAGTTTAGGTTATTCATGTATCAAGGCTTTTAATTTATTTAATTCTAGGCCCAATATGGCCCAAAATGTTAAAATAAATAAGTGTGGGTCCAATTAGAGCCCAATTAGGGTTCTAAGCCCATGATAGTCTAATTGGAAGCTTATTGGCCCATTTGGATCCAATAAGGAAGTTCTAGCCTAAATTAGACTTAACAAGAACTTCTAGGGTCTCCAATTGTTTGATGACTATTTGTAGTCCTAGCATGTTGTATTTGATTGAAGTTTTTGATTCACATTAACTTGAATGTATAGATTACATGGCTCAAAATTTACAGTTGTGACATACACTTATTCTAAGTTGTTGTGGAGAAGAAATCAATTTCACTTGAAATTAGAATAAGAAATAGAACAAATCAACTAATTGTTGGTGTTGCTTTGGAGAATCAGGAAGACGTTTGGATTTTCCATAAAAATTAATTGACTAAGAGTTATTGCGCCTTGGTAATCGAAAAACGCATTTGCATAACACGCCAGGTATCTTGCTTCATCTTTTAGATTGGTGGGCATTGGGCTTTCGATAATTAGTCCAACATGCTTATATTTAATGGGCTACTACTATACAACCAATATAAGAGTTATAAAATGGGGGCCCTTTGGCAGTTGGGGGCCCGGGGCGGTCGCCCAGCTTGCCCAGGCCCATGGGCCGACCCTGTGTTTGAAAACGTTTTAGATGGCGAACTTTTGATAACTTTTAGCTTTTACGAAAAATACTTAAACTAAAAAGATTGAATTTAATAATAGTTCATGTGTTTAGCTTATCCAAAGTTTTGGAATAGCACCTCTAGTCCAAAATATGATTTTATTGCGTTTTTGGCTCCTATGAAATTGAAATGACCAATCTTTGGTATTTTCTTTTTATATATTTTTATTTACTTTAATATTTCTTTTAAAAAAACAAAAAATATTAAACCCAATCTCCTATTAACACATCCACCCATCTTTTACTCTTAAATACATTAAATCTCTCTCTCTCTCTCTCTCACTCTCTCTCTCTCTCTCTCTCACTCTCTCCAATTTTGTCGGACCATCACTGCCCCTCAGACCATCCTAGTCACCAAAGACTTCTCTTTTCCTGAACCACCCAAACCACCTCTGGCGACCTAGATCTGAACTACCTATGTAGTCATCGTTGTCAAGATCCATCAAAACCTTACCTTCTTAGATCTCCACCTCGAGCATATGAATCCGCTGTTAGAAACAACGTTGGATTCTACCTCCAACGTAAGAAACCACGAGAGCCACCTTCATGCCGACGTCCTTTATTTTCTTCGCTTTATTCGTTGAAGTCGCTGCCCTATCTGTAACATCCCAAAATTCATGACCAAAAATTTTATTTTTAATTACATAATTATAAAAACCAGTAGTCTGAAAACATCAATAGTGTCATCCTATATCATAATCAAAAACCAATATTCAAAACATGTCATAAGAAAACAACATTAGAGTACAACTTCCAAAGATCTCATGTGCGAAAAATCATAGTGTGATGCGTTGCGATCATGTCGGCTCCTTTTCCTTTCGAAGAAGAAGTACCTGAAACCAAAACTGAAAACTGTAAGAACGAAGCTTAGTAAGTTCCCCCGTCATACCACATACAATACAATAAACATACCGCCTAGCATATCCGGGTGCTGGCCTACCCCTTCGGTCTCTTTCAACTGGTAACTGCCTAGCATATCAGGGTGCTGGCTTACCCCTTTGGTCTCTTTCAACTGGTAACCGCCTAGCATATCTGGGTGCTGGCCGACCCCTTCAGTCTCTTTCAACTGGTAACCGCCTAGCATATCTGGGTGCTGCCCTACCACTTCGGTCTCTTTCAACCGGTTATGGGGACTATTTCACCCCTACCACTACCATATAATATCCTAGCATATAAACATATAAATCACATACTGCCTAACATATATGGGTGCTAGCCTACCCCTTCGGTCTCTTTCACCCGGTTACGAGGTGTATTTCACCCCTACCCCTACCACATAATATCATATCATAAACATACAAGCACATAAATCTCTACAGATAGTGGCATACCAGACAATTATCACAAAGACAACCATCTCTACTATAAACAACTACTAGTGGGCCGACATTGGTGCCTTCGACCCACTTATACAGGGAAGGTAACTAACCTCACACTGCTAGAGTTCACTATAAGAAATCCTTAGTTGCTGCACAGGTAACTCCTCGAACTTTCAATACCAATATATCACCCAATTAGCAATTGGGTCCCAAACCATGATCCATAATACATACTTGGGGTAAAATGACCATTTTACCCCTAGCCCAACAAGATTCATAACTAAGGCCCAAGCCCAAAACCAAACAAGTCCAAACTCTAAAATCCGTATAAACCTACTAATGGCCTAATTTTCCAAATTGGGCCCAAACCCTTGCATGGGCCTTACCCTAAAGCCCAATAATTTATTCCCAATCCAAACATCCATCCTTAGCTTGTCCAATAAAGTCCATGCACTTACAAGCCCATAAGAAAGCTCGAACCCGAAATGGGCCACAAGGCCAAGCAAGGTCCAATGTTCAAAAAGGCCTGAAATACTAAATGGTCAACCCTAGTCAACTCCTGGTCCAAGGTCGAAAGCCCAAAAAGTCCACAATCCAAAAAAAGGCCCAACCTGGTCGAGTACGCCCTGCGTACTCATCTGGTACGCTAAGTGTACACCTGTTAGGGCTAGTACGCGTTGTGTACCAGGTGGGTACGCCCAGCGTACTCCCCTATACTCCAAACTTTTCAAATAAGCACTTAATTACTTCAGCCCTTGCTCCAACTCTCCAGTCTAACTCCTTAAGGTGACTTTTCAAGTAAAGTTGGCAACTTCACTAACATGCATGGCTTAATGGGACTCTAGAGCTCAAAAGAGCTTAATGGATGGTTTTAATTCAAGATTAAGCTCAAAATCTCCACAAAGCTTGCACCTTTATAAGAGAGGGAACCTTAGAATGTCCAGATCTACTAGTTTGAGTCCTTAAAACGACCCTAACTCACCAAGACCATGCAAAAGGGACTAAAATCGCCAAAAACTAACCCAAATTAGATCTATGAAATGAATAGACAAGATCAAAGCTTTTTACCTCTAATGGATTGCAAAAGATGAGAACTTTCTGGATCTACAAGCTTCCTCCAGGAATTGAGTCATCAACTTTCTTCTTCTCTTACTCAAACCACCATAAACACTCTTCTCTAAGATCCAAAAGCTCACTCAAGGCATTCTAGGATTTTATGGACGTAAGAAGGGGTGGTGGCTGACTTAAAATGACCTAAGGGGTGGTATAATATTGCTTATACAGGGTAGGAATCCCGAAATTAGGGTTTTGGTCTGAAGGGAGTATGCCCCGCATACCCCTTAGTACGCCCGACGATCATTCACCTTTATACGCTAGGCGTATCCCAGCTTACGCCGGGAGTACCCAGCTAACACGTGCATGCATTCTTGCATGCGTGGGACTGATCTTCCAAGTATTTCCATTAGGGGCTAATTCTACCAAAACCTTCAAAGTACCATAACTTCCTCATTCTAGGTTTGTTTCCATCAAACCTTATATCCACGGAAAGGTGGAGAGAAGCCCGTGGCTCCTAATAACTCACCCATGCCTTAAACCTTCCGAACAAAACCCAAAAACCATAAAAGACCGAGATATCAATTTACAATCTTACCCTTGGCTTTCGAAGACACAATCGAATACATGAATCACTTAAACCATGGAAAATACATCCAAAATAGGCTAAATCCTTCCTTTCCCGAAGCCCTAAACCCTATGGCAACTGATGATCGGGCCGCAACCCCGAGTAACGAAGCACTTTCAAAACCGGGTGACGTTGAAAGTACGACAAACATATACAGTTTTATAGTTTCGGTAAAGGTGGCGTTGCAACTTACAGTCGATTTGTGAAAGGGAGGTCTGGACCACAATAAAATTAGACATCTAGTAAGAGTAGTGTTAATTATATTAATATGTAGAAAAAACAGAAAAACTATTCATTTACAAATAATCAATGAAGATAATTTTATATAAGGATGATAGACTTACAAATAAAACTTCTAATTTTGTATATAAAGAAATTTTTAGAAATTTATAAATAGTTTGTAGAATTTTATTTCTTATAACATCTTTTTTTATTATTTGTAATCAAAATTTAATATTAATTTTCATTTGTAATTTCTTATATATTTTTCATATATGTTTATTTCAACAACTTAATTTATGATTTCCCATATACTAATTTTTTATTTACTTCATTTATTGTGGTTGTTGTACTTTTATAATCAATTTAATATTATTTATACATTATCATTATATTTTTCATTAACTCACAAATAATTATACAATATCATTATATTTTTCATTAACTCACAAATAAAATATGACTCATATATCTTGAAAGGTAATTTTGTAATTTATTTGAATCAATGATTTATAAATTTACATAACTAAGAAAACATAAATCTCTTATTTAATAATTTATTTAAAATATTGATTAATAATTATGTGTGACATCCTCTAATTTTCAGAACAAATTAAAACTTTTCTTTACGCTTTAAAAATTATTTATTTATATTTGCGGAAGATCCCAATACGAAAGATCATTTTGATTACAAATGTTTGTTTCCAAGATGTTAAAACCTTAAGGATGTCATAATCAATACATATACATAAGTTACAGTGTAAATGCCTGATGGTCCTGAATACTATTGTAGGTTGTCTCTTAATCACCCAACATCCTAAACAAGCTACACTGTAACTGATGTATCTATATTGATTATGACATCCTTAAGGTTTTAACATCTTATGTATATTTCATCATTGAATTAATATTACTGGAACGTAGTGAGAAGTGATTTCAAGGATGAAATCTAATTTAAGTGGGGGAGGGTTTTAACATCCAGATTCTTGAGATACATTTCTTTTGTTGATTGATGATTTAACGGTGGCCACGACGTGGTGGAGGAATCACCACGACGTGGCAAAGTCAAATTTAGTCACGTGACTTTTGGACCATTACGACATGGTGTAGGTCACCACGATGTGGCAGCTGATCAGGCCCAAGCCCATGACTCTTTTAGGCTCCCTTCATGTTTAAATCTCTCTAAACCCATTTTAGGGTTCATCATCAGTCTCCAAACCTCCTTTCATGTAACGACCCAAAAATCCAAGGTAAAAATTTCATTTTTAATATACTCAAAACACTATCATAACTTTGTTCAAAACATTAAAAAGCATTTCAGTAAACAATTATCAGAGTCCAATTCCCAAAGATCATGAATTGTAGAAAGCACGGGTGTATGCGTTGCGATCGTCCCGAACTCTTTCAATTGAAAACTGGAGTACTTGAAACAAAAACTGAAAACCGTAAGCACAAAGCTTAGTGAGTTCCCCAAATACCACATACCATACATATCCAACGATTTATACAAGTCATACATAACTGCGAGCCATACATATCATTCATATATCATAATCAATAAAGGTGTTATGTGTCGCACATAGTCTTGCCATTATGCCACGAGCCGCCTCGTGGTCTTCCTTGCCATGCCAGGGGCCATAACCCTAGGTCTTACATACAAGTGCCAGGAGCCACCACCGGGTCTTCAATGCAAGCATCACAAAGATAACTAGCATATAATCTACTCTACTTAACTAATTAGCATACAGTGTGCCAGGAGTCGCCTCCTAATCTTTCATACATAATGCCAAGGTCTAACCCCCGGGTCTTCCTACAATACATAAACCAAATGGACCGGCATTGGTGTCTTCGACCCATAAAACAATGAGGAGACTCACCTCGAATGCAGAAGCTCACTGCACGGAATCCCTAGCTGCTACCCTGGCGATTTCCCAAACTAACAATAACCAAAACAACATCCAATTAGCAACTGAATTCCAAACCATGATCCACAATCCGAACTTAGGTTAAAATGACCATTGTACCCCTGGCCCAACAAGACTCACAACCAAAGCCCAAGCCCCAAAACCAACAAGGCCTAAAACTATAAGATCCATAAAAGTCCATTAATGGCCCAATTTTTTCAAATTGGGCCCAACCCCATGTAGCCTTACCCAAAAGCCTAACAATTCCTAGACCAATAACAAAATCTCAGAAAACCCAAAGGTTCCATAAGGCTCAAGCCCATTGGGCCCACAAAACCCAAAACGATACTGGGTCATTACGCTGGGCGTACCACGAAGACCTCAGTATGCGGGGTGTACTTACTTTTACGCGGGTCATACTCCACAAACTTCCCAAGACTAATTTTATGACTTAATCCGTTAAGTCCTTCCATAATGACCACATAATACCTTCCATTTAAGCTCCTAATGCATAAGGCCAACACCTTTAAGAATTTACATGACCCAATGAGACCCAATAACCATTTTAATCCATTAAAACCCAAAAGAACATGCATAGACCATATCTAAGCATCAAGCAAGCATTTTTATGAGCTTATAACCTTAAATCTGCCAAGAGTAGCAACTCAAAGCTTCTGAAGTGGTGTCCAACCACTAGATCTTGCTCATGAGGTCAAAATGGAACCAAAAACCATAAAATCATAGATCTCAACTTCTGATGATCAAGTTAAGAGCTTTTTACCTTCAATTAGCTGAAAATATAGCAAAGAGTTCAGATCCACTAGCCTTTCCTTGAACCACCGCCTTGCACCAAGCCACCACTTCTGAAATACACTAAAATCCACCAAAAATGCACATACAATGCACACAAACCTCTTGGATGAAGTTATGACTCAAGATTTAGGGTTTAAGACACTAGAGGATGAAAGAGAGATGCACACCCTATACTTAAGGTGCTTAAATAGCGAGTCAACCCTTTCAAATTAAGGTTTTGGGGATCCTGAACATATGTTGGTCGTACGTCTCCCTGCATGCGTTTCACTTATCCAGCACTATGTTGGGCATACCCCAGCTTACGTTGGGCGTACTCACGCGCATGCCACCTTGCATGCATGGGACTGCTTCACCAATTATTTCCATTAGGGACCAAAATTACCAATAACTTCAAAATACCATAACTTCCTCACCCTAGGCATGTTTCCAACGAACCTTATATCCATGAAAAGGTGACGAGAATCCCTACGCTCCTAAAAACACACACAGGCCTTAAAAAATCCTGAACAACACCCTAAATTCATAAAAGACCGAGATATCAAATTGCGATTATACCCTTGGCTTCCGAAGACACATTCGAATACTTAGATCACTTATACCATGGCACCCACATCCGAAATGGGCCAAATACTTCCTTTCCCAAAGCCCTAAGCCTTGAGACAACCAATGACTGGGCTACAACCCCAAACAACGGAGCAAATCCGAAACCGAGTGTTACATTTCACCTCATAAACCCTAACCCTAGCCTCTATTGAAGTTGCGAGCTCATTCTTGGTGCTTTTGGTGAATTTTAAAGGAGAAAGAAACTCTTCGTGAGGTGGTTACTTGGCAAACATCATTCTTCAGCTAACCTTATCTCTTGGACCTTGGTGAGTGCCCAAGACTCAACCTTTTCTTTCCATGTTGCTAGATCTCATGTTTTGTCCCCTTTATCCATGATTTTGATGGACTTAAGTGATGAGATCTCATAAAGTTTGCAACTTTATGAAAATCAAGGTCAAATGGAATATTTAGTGTCTTGGATCTGAATTATAATCAAGTTTTGATGTCATGCATGGGATTTTGGTCATTAAACCATACCTTTAACCTAAAATGGAAAAGGCATGTATTGGACATGCAAGTCCATAAAGCCAGTATTGGACATGCAAGTCCATAAAGCCATAATTTTTAAGGTCACTTTCGAGTATGAAACCTTCTTGAACTTTGGAGGTGTAACTCTAAGGATTTGGTGCTTAATGAGAATATTGATGCATTAAGTTACCATTAGTGGTTGGGATTGAGATTTTGGTAGGAAGGGTTTTGATGGTTAAAGTTGGAAACTTTACCCATCAAGACCATTGAAAGGACTAGATCTAAGCCTTGGAGTTTTTGTAGTTGAGGGAAAAGGACTTAATGGTTTAAGTTGTCCAGACACATCACCACAACATGGTTGAGGTCACACGACGTGGTAACTTGGTTAAGACTCGCTTGTTTTGTGGGGTTAAGGCCACGACGGTAGCCAAGGAGGCCACGACATGGCGACTAGCTGGGTTGACTTTTGACTTTTGACTTTGAGCTGGATTTTAACCAAAGTTTGACCTAAGGGTATTTTGGGTTTTTTTGCATTGTTGTCTGAGTTTTGGTCATTATTTATTGTAAATGTGTTCGGTAGAAATGGTATTTGGAGCAGCATGTGGTTGCAGCTATTTCATTTGTCTGTGAGGTGAGTCTCCTCACTATACTTGTGGGTCGAATGCACCAATGCCGGTCCACTAGGGTCTATTATATACTAGTTGTCTTTGTGACTCTTGCATGGTATGATTGTTGTTATGTGACTTATTTGTGTTTGCGTGCTTAGGTTGAAATATACCTCAGGGCGGGGGCCGTATTTACTACTTAGGTTGAAATATACCCTAGGGCGAGGGACTTGGGTTGAAATATACCCTAAGGCGAGGGCCCATATTTAATGAATGGGTTGAAATAAACCCTAGAGCGAGGCTCTAGTGTGGGGGCCCATATTTACTGATCGCGTTGAAAATAAACCCTATAATGAGGCTCTAGAGCGGGGGACCATATTTGTTTATTGGGTTGGAATATACCCCAGGGTTAGACCCAAGGATATGTATGGTATGTGGTATTTTGGGGAACTCACTAAGCTTTGTGCTTACAGTTTATGTTTATGGTTTCAGGTACTTCCGATTCGAAAAGGAAGGGCTTGACGTAACGGCATAACATCGTCCCCTCATGGTTTCCGCATTTTGATATGATTGTACTCTAATGTCTTGGATATTATATTTGGTGTTGGATTTTGAAACAATTAATGAATGAATTGATAGTCTTTTAAATGAAAAATTGTATCACTGTTTTTAGGCTGTTAGAATGATATTATCTATTTAATCCTAACATAAAATAGAACCCTATCTGGTTCGCACATAGCACAATATATACATATATTAACATGTAATCCATGCAATAAGCATATAATTCATATATGATTCTTAGCAAATATTTAATATTTTAATTAATACTTGTATTAAATCATGTTCATGAAATGGACTATGCACTCACTTGACTTAGGTGGGTGACTGGTGATCGGGCAGAGCTTCGCCTAACACCTCAGATATTCCTTGTTGTAACCTAAGTAATATTAATACAAAGTTTTAGTCCAATGATCTTCGAGACTAATAGTAGTCTAGATCCTTACTAATCATAATGTCTATATCAAGATCTATCAAGTAAGGATCAACGAGGCAGAACAGTTGGGAGGCATGATCATTTCAGCATAATAACTTTTCTAAAATTTAACAACCAAGCCAACGTGACCATTCTAGACACTTCTCCCATAAGTAGATCAATCAATATAACAACTTGGAATTACTAATAAATCTTATTTATATGTTCATAGTAACGAATTATGACCATAAGTATTAGTTACACTGAAAGCAATAGAGTGTAGCTTAACTTACATAGCTTTTAGCGAAAACCAAGAAAAATGCATGAACAGAATCTCGAAACCGAAAGCTTCTATTTTTCGAACCCCTAGAGTTCCCGAGACACTACATAGAAGTTGGGAAAAAACGAATTCGAGGTGGGGAAGGGTTAAAGAGAGTTTTGGAATGAGTTGTTAGGAAATGAGAAGGAAATTTGGAAGCTATATATAGAGATTTGGGAGGCACGTCGTGCAAAGACAAGGCGTGTCGCGTACTCTTATCCTGTTGGCTCCTCCTAGCTTGTGCAACGTGTCGTATGCTGATTCGTCCACACCACCTTTTTCTAGAAGCTGCCACGTGTCACAATTTCGTGGTGCCACATGTCGTGTTTTCCTTGGTCCACGTCGCTTTTTCTTTGCGACAGAGGGGCGTCTGAAACTGCCATGTGTTGCGCCCAGAGAGTGCCACGCCATTGATGCACACGCACGAATTTCTAGATTTTCAAAATGTTGTAACTTCTTCATACAAGCTTCGTTTTTGACGTTCTTTATATCCCTGGAAAGCTCTAGACGATATCTACTGATGGTTTTTGAGCACTACATCATTCCAATGGTGTACATGCAAACCCTAAAGCGTTGAATCTAGTTTGTCTAATGAACATGCAATAATCATCCAAATCCATAAACCCTAGATCTAGCATACAATAATCAATATTATCATAATATAGGGTTTAGATCTTACCTTTGATTGTTATGTAACAATATCAATCTATTCCTTCTTGTAATTGGCTTCTAAAAGCTTAGTGTCACAAGTGTCACACCTCTAATGGCTCATAAACACCAAGAGCAAGAGGATAACTTAGGAGAGGAGAAGGAGGCACCAAAAACGTCCAAGAAACTCCAAGTAATGCTTAGCCTCGTTTTTGGGTGCCCTAGGGGTCTTTATATAGTGAGGCTATTAGGGTTTTGAACTAGGAAACCCTAATCTGACTGCTTAGGCCCTAAGCAGCCCATGGACTCCCTCCTTAGAGGTCTTGGACAAATTCTCATGGGGTTCCCCATAGATTTCGTCAACTCCAACCTTTATGGAGTCCATTAGCCCAATATCCAACTATCAAACAATTGACAGTTCTAGTACCCTTTATTTAATTAATGTCTTTTAGCCACAACATTAATTCTTATTATTTCTTGAGTAATATTAATTAAGCAGTATGATTTATCTTTTAATATATTATTCATATAATATATTAATAAATCATAATTAATCTCCTTGTCCACAAATTATCATATCAAGTTGCTTTGGTGAAGGCAGCCCAAAAGGACCATGCTCACAATCGGGTCAAGTACATACCAAAATAGTTATGGACTTAGACACTAATCCAACATCTACAACTTTAATTTAGACTATGTCGACTAATTTTGATTTTTTTAAAGCTATATTTTAACAGGCTTAGATTGTTAAAGTCTGTTAAAAATTCATAACTTTCTCATATGATATCCGTTCTCGATTGTCTTTATATCGACGAAACCATATGGAAGAGATCTCCAACTCTCATTTAGATTGTTTTTCCTAACAATCAACTGATCTCTACTTCGTTTTCTGAGCCGTATACTGTTGCGCCGAAACTTCGAAAAATCATAACTTCCTTTTACGAAGTTAGATTTGGACGTTCTTTATATGAATGCTTTCGGTTTAGCGACTGGTAAGACTTTCATTTAGATCACTTAGACTAAAAAATAATCTATCGAAAATTCACTTTTTACGATACGTAGAGTCGTGTCGGTTAATCGTGATACTTCAGAGAAGCATAACTTTTCCATACGAAGTCATATTTCAATGTTC
Organism: Lactuca sativa; assembly: GCF_002870075.4. Lineage (NCBI taxonomy): Eukaryota > Viridiplantae > Streptophyta > Magnoliopsida > Asterales > Asteraceae > Lactuca > Lactuca sativa. The sequence goes on from NC_056625.2 coordinate 40,828,130, forward strand.
TTTATATGTATGGAATCCTTATATACAATATAACTTTGGTTAAGTTTATTTATCCTAAATAACCTTTTATCAAAACGTTATTTTTATAGCTTATTATATTTAATTGACTAGTCTGAATCTGCAATTGTTACATTATGATTTTTTACTATAACAACTTAATTAATTTTGTAATCATAGTTCCTACTGATTATAACCTAGTTTTTAATTAATGATTACCAATTTCAGTTAATAGTAATAATAGTTTCCTTACTCGAAATATCAACTATTTAAAGTATTATGTTTAAAAACATATTTGACGGTGATTTTTTTGATAGCTTTTAGTTTTTAGAAATGAAAATTTGAATTAAAAAGACTAAATTCAAAAATGGTTTTGTTTAAAATTATCATTTTAATCCAAAAAGTTTTGAAATGATCAATTTTCCCTTTTGTATTTTTTTATATATTTTTATTTAGTTTAATATTTTTTTAATTTAAAGAAAAAACCAAAAAAATATTAAACCTCATCTGATACTAGTCCACCCACCCATCTGTTACTCTTAAATACATCAATTCTCTCTCTCTCTCTCTCTCTCTCTCTCTCTCTCTCTCCATTATTGTCAGACCACCACCGCCCGTCGGACAACCTTAGTCACCGAAGACTTCTCTTTCGCCGGACCATCCAAACCATCTTTGGTGATATAGATATGAACCACCTCCGTCAAGATCCATCGAAAACCCTATCTTACTAGATCTCCACTTCCAATATAGGAAACCATCACCATAAAAAACTACACTGGATTCCACCCCCAACGTAAGAACCACAAGAGCCACCTTTGTCATCGACGTCCTTCGTTTTCTCCGCGTCATGCATCGTAGTCGCCGCCCTATCAGATATGTTAACCACATATGCTGGTACGATGAACACGACAACGTTGCAAGTATGACGAACAAATCCATATTTGTAGTTCCAGTGAAGGTGGCATTGTAACCTATGGTCGATCTCCGAAAGAGAGGTCCGACGACTATGACTTTTTTACTAGAAGGGGAGGTCTCACTATCTTTTCGGTTGTGATCTTCATCACAATGTGAAACCTTCCTTTGTCTCTCTCATTTTCCGGTTAGTCACTGCCTTTGTTGGAGCAGAAGGTCCGTTGATGACGAATATTTATTTTGTAGGTTTAGGGTTTTAACGTATGTAATGTAGAGAGATAAAATGGGGAGTGGGCGGGGTTGATAACGCATAACGATATTTTTACTTGAAATGGCAATTTTTTCTATTTAAAAAATCTTCTAAAACGAAATTACTAGATTCTAAAATACATTTTCTATTTATCTACATGGATTTACCACGTCATCTTTCTTTTATCTTAATGTGTGTGCTTTATCTTCTCCCCATCCCTATCAAAGAATAAAGCTAATACATTCGACTTAGATAAAATAAATAATTAGAAACCCACATGCCACACTACCATAATCAACATCATAAAGACAAATGATTTTTTATGTTCACCTCTATTTGTTTCTGTTTGCCAATTGTCCACTTTTTTGAATTTCCGAATAACAATATATAAATTTAAGGTTCATCTTTTAAAAGCTTGAGGTACGTACATACATAATTTTCTTATAATATAATTTTATATATTTCACAAACTTGTAGTTAGTTTTGTCGAATATTTATTTACAAATAAAATTTACGGTTTCCAACTATCTGATATTATTTTTCAGTTATTTTTGTCAACTACCTAATTAAGATAAGATACAGTGGTGGATCTTAGTGGAGCCTAGGGATCCCGGACCACTGCCCCAATTCCGGTATGTAGTTTTTTTTTTTTTTTTTTTTTTTTTTTTTTTTTTCCTATTAGGTGCACCGCTTTAAAAAAAATTTAGTATCACCCCTACTAAAACATTTGGTGGCGGCCGCCACCGATAAGATATACAATTAGCTTACATGTTGCTATTTGCATTAAAATGTTTAAATTCAAAGTAAGGAAACCATGATATGTTAATTTCTTTGCATACAATGTTTCGATTTTAAATGACTAGGAGGATTTGCATCTACATATAACGGTTTAATTTAAGAAATCGTGATTATCTTTATCTAATATTGTAATATCTTTCCTAAATCTGTATCGTTATTGCAATTATATTTTACTTCCATACCAAATAAAGATTGGTTACTAATTGACTACTTGTCCTCCATAAAATTCCATGAAACTCCCCACTTTCAAGAAAAACTCAAATCGTAGGCATGAAAGGTTAGTATTGGAGCAACCAAGAATGGAGATTGGTAAAGTTTTAACAGTTCATCTATACACATATCTTTTACACCAGACCCTTTATCTCCTTCAAAAAGTGCTTACCAAACATCCAGCCTCATCAGTTCATCACTATGCAAACATGTTGTTGAGTTTGGAATCTTGTTCACTAATAATTGAATGCACTATCAAGATAATGGTTAGACTGATGATAAGAAATGCATCAGATTCTATGCTAAGATAATAAATACATTTCTTAATCAATACAGCTATCACTAATTCCATATAAATAGAGCAACAAATAAGCATCAAAACCACAGAGCTAACTTCAAATTAAGAAACTTTCCATTACAAGAAAATGGTTCTCCAAACTCAGAGGTGCCCTGGAACTGCCGTCCCACACCACCATGGTCCTACCTGCCAACAGCAAAGCTATTCAACATACCAAGAAACCGGTGGCAGAATCCAGGATGGTGGCTACACCAACTTCTCAACCATAACCGGGCCCACACCTCCATACTTAAACTATTCTCAGGTGTCAACCTACTCATCGGATAATTCTCAGCACCACCAATCCGGTGGTGGCTACCATGGATACGGTGCCCCCCAGTACTCTGGTGGTGGTGTGGTTGCTAGTGGACAGCCACATACCGGAAGATATGAAACTTTTTACCATGGGAATTCACAGAGCCATGGGCATGGAAATGGCCCGACTTATGGTTACCAAAAAGAATCTTGGACTATCAAGGATCTTGATGACTGAATGAGCAGTTAAGAAGAATCGTCTGAATGGAAGGGTGTGGTCTCAAGTTATCTCTTAATAACGTGTGGAGTTTCTCCTTTTACTACATAATGTTATATGTATCAAATTGCATAAGCAGTGAATAATAAGTACCACCAACTCTATTGTCTATTTTAATCTGTGCATATAATTAATGGTGTAGTTATTTAGTTTGACAATGAATTTAGCAGTGTGGAGAAATTGGATGTATCAGGAGACAACCAATGCTCAAATATATCGACTTAATCTCATGGAAATATGCACGAGATGATAACATGGCCATTTATTGATCTAGGAAGGTATATGAAGGGATGTCAGGAGTGATGTTGTAGGCTTTTGAAACTTGAGAAGAAGAAATTCCCCAAAATTAACATGCAAATGATTAGAGACAACCAAAACAATCAAAAATTGGAACTGGTCATTGTAATCTTAAACGATCCTGCTTCTAGTTTAAGTATCGGTTTAAAACTGGATTGAAATCAGTCCTAAATCAAAATTTTCTATTATTATACGTATATTTTAATAGTATAGATTAATATCATTCATATTCATATTTCATAAAGTTGAGTGGTCTTAGAACTTTATGTCTTATTTGATGGTCTTTTGAATACAGTTTTTTCATGGTTGTCATTCATGCCTCAGATCATGATTGAACACAACCTTTTTGACAAAATAGATAATTTGATAACCAAATTTGAATAGATTAATACACTCAACCGACATTAATTTATGATTTTCTCTTATGAATTTATGGTGAACAAAGAAGGTACTAACAAGTTGTTAAGTCTATAGAGGTAGGAGACCCTTTCATTGCTATACATATTATCATTATTATGATTATTATAAATATTATCATTATTCATCACAAGGATTTTTAGCTTGGAGTAGGAGAGGCTTAAATTCATTAAAAAGAGCTCGTGAGAATTATGTTTGGGTGAAGTTTGAAATGGAAGGGAACTGCTTACCTATTTAAGAAATTGTTGATTCATTTCAGTAATTAATTTTGCAGTCACTAATTTTGCAAGAGGAACTTGATGTTTTTTTAGGTATTTTATCTGAATTATAAACCATTACCATGGTCCTAACTTACCTGATGGTAAAAAAAGATTGGGGTGAATGTAAAAGTTGGTCCCTATGGAATGCTTTCGTTTAATAGTTTCCTTTTGATGTATTTTGATTTATTCATAAAATAATTAACAAAATTGGTTATGGTTTTTGTTATTTCTATATAATTAAATCACATGAGTTTTCACTACGTACCGATGCTAAATACATTTATGATTATTAGTTTTCTAATTAAATCACATGAGTTTACACCGGAATGCATAGAAATTGAGATTAGAAATTTAGTGTAATTTCCTTTTTTATTCACTCACGAATCCCCATATGGTTCTTATGTTTTTTTTTATTTGGAAATTTCTTTCTCTTATTTGCTCATTTAACCATTTTATTGTTTGGTTTTGAATCACAAGTAGATGTAGTTTTGTTTTGTGATTTTAGTCATTCTTAAATAATTGAGAGAAATATAAACAACTACAATTTATTTTTTAAATCATTTTTCACATTTTTTATACAGTTACATTATACTACTGTAATTAAAAAAAAAATGATACTTTCATTGTTATTAATTGCCGAAATGATGAAGCCACTAGCATGTTCACGTTCATCACTTTGTCAGACTTCTTGTGCTCAATTGATAAATGGATAGTTGTAAACAAAACATACATCATGTTTGGATCTATAACCATCCAAATGTATATTTGGTAAATTGGATAAGCCTACAACTCCATAAACATCATACGTTAAAGCTCTTTCCATTCCATATTAAGCATTTTTGTTCATTAATTAACTAAATAAAATATAGTAAATTTTTATAAACAAAAGTAGTGCGTAAAAAATCAGATTATATTTATATTTGCATGACTTGGGTGGTAAATACAATACTAACTATCATCTTATCTAACTCTTTGACACCTGTCAATAAACTTATAAGAAGGAGGGCAAATTCGAAAATTTACATGTTCCTCCTCCTTGCTGTTAATTATAACAATATACTTTAAAAATGAATCATATATTCTGTTAATTATAACAATATACTTTAAAAGTGAATCATATATTCAGATCCAATTAGGAAACTTTTGTTGAATAATTTCATTGTTGATAGAATACATATTATAATTTTATTTGAATGCTTCACATGTGAACTAAACAACAATTACAAACATACAACAATTATTATATACAAATTCTTTTAACCATCTATGAAGACACTCACATCAACCCTAAAGATAAGAAAATGGACGTTTATGTCTATTTTTTTGTAGACATTTAATAATTTTAAATAATCAATATTCATTAAAATAATAAAACCATAATTTTAATGAAAATTTAAATAATCAATATCAAAGTCTACACAATACATATATCTTATTAATTTAATAAAAAATTTAAATCTTTATTTTTTCATTACCTTTTTTAATTATCAATATTTTTTTTTCTTATCCATGGTTTCCACGGGTTGTAACCTAGTTTGGTAATCAAGCAAAATTAATGTATAAACATAATATACACACATTGATTAACCATGAAAGCCAACACCAAGAATTGATTAATAAGCGAGTGCTAGAATTTGAATAAATTATTTAATAAATATTTTTCCAAATTTATAATGACAAGTGAATGATTGCTCAAATTTATTAAATGCTTTTAAAATGATGTTATCTTGAAAACTAGATTTTTTTGGAACAATATGCATTAAAAAAGAAAACACCTCACATCAAGACGATGCAAGGGATAGAATACAATACAAAAGGAAAAACAAGAAAATTACATACAAAGAAAAAGACCAAGATTCCAAACTCTCCAATCCATGTTCTTAAATGAACTTCTATGTTTGCATCAAATGAACGTTATTGATTTTATCATCTCCACAATATTCGCGGATACAAAGGGAATGTTTTTGAACACCTTTTGGTTTCTGTCATTCCATATACACCACAAACCTCCATATAAAATCACATTCAACATGGTTTTTTTTTTGCACTTCGACCACCTCGATATAAAAAGTAACATATCTTTCACCGAATCAAATCCATCATATGAGATTTCACACCAAGATAAAATCGAATCCATGACAACTTTCGCCAATGGGCATAAGAGAAGGATGTGATCGCTCGTCTCCTCCTCCAAGTTACATGAACCACACATAGTCGATGGAACTGGGACTCCCCTTAATTTTAACAAAACTGATGATGGGATTCTACCAAGCCTCGCTCTCCAAATAAAGCACAAGATCTTAGACGGTATCACTTTGCTCCATTCAAACGGTCCATCACAGAAAATGTGACTTGCCATTTCGATCCGTTCATGTAACAATCTCACTGAGAAGCGATTATCAATTACGAAGTCAGAAACCCAACGACCTTTGGTTGGTTTCCAATACACAATTTCGTTGGTATCGATATTGAGGTTCTTTAACACCGACCTGATTTTGACTAGATAACGATATATTCTTATGAACTTCTATCCATTACTCTTCTATCTACATAATTTTTCTTGCAAATTAATTTCCAACAATAAATATATTTAATAAGTACTGTTATTTTGCAATTTGGGATCGATTTCAATCAAGCACAACGGTTGCATGTCCTAAATCCTTAGTTGTTGATTAAGTAAATAATCGACCATTTTGAAATTGCAGATTAAATATTTTACATATATTTGAAGATTTAAGAATCAAAAATTTAAGATGTTATAAATTTATTGCTATTATTATATTTTGTAATTGTAAATTATATAAAAAAATTGATAACAACTTGTTGGAGATTTTTTAGTTTTATTTTAATACATTATCCAATAAAACTTTAGGTAAAATTATTAAAAGTTCATTTTTTTTGTCAAAGGTCTTACGACTTTGCGGAGACCTATGTTTTTCTGACATTAATTAAAACTGGACTGGTGGTCCTAAAAATATTGAAAAAAACAAATTAAAATTGGATTGAAACCTTGTCCTAAATAGACTGGTCTTTTTCTATTCATGAAAACAGATTAAAACAGGTCTTTATGCATCTTCATAAATGATTAAGGATATGTGTGATAACTAGTAACTTCCATTAACTCATGTGATGTTGATGTAAACTTTACACTATTACTTCAAATGTTAGCATTATGTCCATGTCTTTCCCGTTTTAATTATATATGAGCTTGAAAGGGCATACAAGACTATATAACATGATTGTTTTTCAACAATGATAAAGCGTTGATTGATGAAGTTACCTCATATAAGCGAAATGGTAACCAATAAAATATCAAGAACATTTACTAAACTAACTACCATCATAAATTGTATGTAGACAGTTGCCATAAAATGGCTGTGCTACCACAAGTAATGACAATGTGACAAATAAGGATGAACTATTTTATAAGTTACAAACACATCCAATAAGTAATAATAATATATATATATACATGTGATATGTAGCTTCAGGCATGCATATAAAATAAAAAAAAAAGAAATCTTGCATGCCAATTGTCAAAAGACAAAAGGAAAAAGGAATGTTCTGAAGAGAATGACTATTAGATATATGATGAAAGTGAAACCATACACTAACAAGAGTAACAAAATGAGTTCTAAAAGAACCTTTCTAACTAACTGTTTTTTTAATTAACAAAAGAAAGTTAAGTTTCATGAAAAAGCTTCATCTCCATGACCCTAAATAAGCCCAGAAAGTAACATCGACACCCACTCCTTTCTTTCTTCACTCTCAAGACTATAAAAAAGATCAAGTTTGGCTTGATCACCAACAATTATAGATGCTGCTCTAAGTCTTGCTTGTAGACCAAGATTTGGTATTCTCTTCAACTCCCCATTCAACCCCGCTCTCTTCTCAGCTGCCGCCTTATCTGCCGCCACCTCCCGCCCTACTAATCCCGCCAGAATCGAATACTGTTCCTCATTCCTCTTAAGCAATGCCTCAAATATCTTGGCTAATTCCATTCCAGACATACAACTTACACTACCTTGACCTTTCTTCTTGTTAGCACTATCTGGAGTCCTTATAATATCATCTATTGAAACATCATCATCATCATCATCATCGTTGTCATCATCATCATCATCATGGTCATGATCATTCAAATCATCAGCTCCCATTTCTTTATGATCATTTCCCTCTTCATGGTCAGACTCATGGTTTTCAGTCTCCAACACTTTCTCATTACTTCTATATGCTTGATCAAATGCTAAATCACTAGTCTCGTATACTGCAAGGGTTTTGTTGCCATTTGATGCATCTTCAACAGTCTTGTGATTGCCTCTGGTTTTTCCAAATATCAGACACAACTCGTCATAGTAAGGAAATGGCTTATTTCTTAAGCCTTTGGCATCTGAATGATCCTACAATGCCAAATATAGAAACATATGAAAATGAGATTGAGAATCGTTAAGTATGTTTGAGAATTGAGATGGATAGATCATAGATGGTTTACCTTCACCCAATCTTCCCATACATCATCATCATAGCATATTAATGTGGAATCTGCACTTTTCCATTCTATACCAAATGCATCTTTCATATCTGTGATTGCATCACAGTGCTTCTTTAAGGTTTTCAGCCTTGACTCGATGTGGGGACTGGCTTTGAGATTGCATCCAGGAAGCTTTGATTTCAGTTCTTTCTCCAGGACAGTTGTGTATCCACTTCTGAAGATGTTATTGTCTCTTTTCCAACCATTTTGACATAGCCCTGTGAGTGCAGATATCAGTGCTTCATCTTCTCTTCTTGTCCATTTATGTTTCTTGATTTTGGAACCTCTTTCAGATACTCTACCCATTCCTGGAAAATACCAAACAATATAAGTTTCCGTTAGCATATGAAACTCAAAACTAACATTGGTTTTGTAAAATTTAAATAACTGCAATTTTCATCTCCGCTGAAACCCTATTCCTTTTCATGAAGTTCCACGCAGATATCAAATTTCTATGGAAGAATGAAGAGCGAATGTTAAAAACCCCCAAAAGTTGAACTGATTTCGCTTCTTTCATTCGGAACAGAGCGAATATGATTGTACACTATCGCATAGTTAATATAACGATCAAATAGTATATGCCGCTTTGGTTTTAAGCCATCATATATAGACTCATACACACGCTTATACATACATATATGAACACGTATAGTGGAGGCGGAGGCTATTAGATAGAAATACCTAGATTTCAGCAGGCTATGGGAAGAAGAGCGAGGCTTCCACGGTCGCCGATGGAGGATATCGACGGATTAGGGATGGTGGAGAGACGGCGGAATCGGATTCCTAATTCTAATCTTCCAATTTCATTAAGAACCGGATTTGGCGATTGAATCGATTCCGGAATCGGGAGACTGTATTCCACCAATGAACTTGTCAAACACGGGAATGGAATGTATCCACTCATTTTCTTCTTTTGATTTTTTTTTTTCCTTCATAGATATCGGATTAATTCCTTGCAAAATAATGTCTTTTCAGTTAATTTTTATTTTTAATAATATTTTTAAAATCAGCTTTAAAATTTTGTGTTAAATTTGTATAATCAAATTGAAGTCCCACTTATCTTAAACTGAAATTGACTTATTGCTGATTAGGTTAAAATTTTATAATATTGTTTTCTATCTATTTATAAACTTATTTCTTCTTGCGTGGCTTATCCAAATAAAATGTTTGTTGGTTATTTGAGTACACGTTTTCTTGTTTAAAATGGCGAAGAAATCGTTTTGCATAGGCAATAATAGGTATGAGAGTCACAAGAGTCGGATTTCATGTTATATAAAAAACTAGGTTACAACCCGTGGAAATCACGGGTCAAAAATTGAAAAACATATTTATATTATTAATAAGAATTAAGTTTGTTTAGCAATATTTGTAATGATTATTTAAAATTAAAATTAATATAATTTTGTAAAAAAATATATAAATTTGAATATATGTTAAATAGAAACACAATCAATCCATCGAAAGTTAAATATGAAGATAACTAAAATAGATCTTTGAATATGTGAATGATTTATGAAGTGTGAGGGCAAATCAATATTTTTTGTAATGAGGGAGGAATCAAGAAACACCATGTGGCGTCTATTAAAGTCTGAAAATGAAATATCAAAACAAACTGAATATTATGGATTACAATGCTATATAAAGAATAAATTATTTAAAAAAAAATGTTACAAAAAAACAAAAAAAAACATAATTGTTAGAATTTAATGGGTAAGAAGCGGTTATAAATTCCTAAAAACTTCCTTATACACAACATTTGAAGTTTTGTTTGTAAGCCTACCATCCTTATCTAAAATTAACAATTTCAGTCCTTCTCTACTTTGAACTCTAGATAAGGCAACATACAGTTGTCCATGTGAAAAAACAGGATCCTTGAGATACAGACCAACCTTTGATAACGACTGCCCCTGACTTTTATTAATTGTCATTGCAAAACATACAGCCAATGGAAATTGTCTTATTTGAAATTTGAAAGGAATTTTTTTTCCAGATGGACTTAAAGACATTCTTGGAATAAATGTTTGCTTTCCGATATTAGTTCCAGATATTATAATTGCCTCAATAACACGTTTGCCAAGAGATTTCACTTGTAGTCTAGTGCCGTTACATAATCCATTTTTCTGATCAATGTTTCTTAGTAACATAACTGGAACACCAACTTTTAGAATTAACTTGTGATTTGGCAAACCTGATACCTTAAGACCATTTAAAATATCAGGGGAGTATAAATTGGGATCAAACTGATCATGAACAAACTCGGATTGGCAAAGAATATCTGAACTTAAATATTCTACTTCTTCTCCGGGAAACAATGCTAACAAACGATCATTGATTTGTTGGACAACTTCATTTTTTGGAGCTAGTATAGCTCTTTCTTGAAAATAACTCGTACCGTTGAAGTTTTCCAAGATTGAAGGATATACAAACTCAATTAATGAACCTATAGGATCATGTGGATCACTAATGAGAATATCATCCGGAACATCAATAATCGTTTCACCAACGTTCAAACCACCAACTTTTCCTTCTCCTATGTCCAAAAGCCAGTTTGCAAAATTTTGTATTTTTCGAATATCAGATGGATCCTTTCCAACGGTTAGTCTCATGTTTTTTGTTAATCTATGGACTTTGCATTGTTGCCATATATATGAAGAGCTTAAAGAAGCATTAACGATATTTTGTCTGCTACCTCCTTGAACAACAGGTAGAATCTGCCTGAAGTCTCCTCCAAAAACAATCGCTTTCCCACCAAATGGAATATATGAGTTGGTAGACTTATCAAACTTACATACATCTCTCAGAGCTCGATCTAAAGCTTCAAATGCATGTTTGTGGACCATAGGTGCTTCATCCCAAATAATCAATGAGCTTTTTCTTACTAATCTGCCGAGTTCACTATCAGGCGGTATCTTACAAACAGAATACTCGGTAAGATTCAACGTAATTATAAACCGAGAGTGTGCTGTCCTACCTCCAGGCAATAATAAAGATGCAATACCACTTGAAGCAACATTTAAAACTATATCACCATTACATCTAATTGTTTCAGATAACGTCTTCCAAAGAAAGGTTTTGCCTGTTCCACCATATCCATAAACAAAAAACACACCTCCTTTATTATCATTGACTGTAGTCATGATATCAAGAAAAATATTGCGTTGCTCGTTTGTTAATGCATGAAACATATTATCAAACTCTTTATTTAAAAGCGTTATGTCATACTCCAGCTCCTCCATGATAAGTCGATTTGTTGAAGAAGAAACTGTGTCGGAATCAGGGTAAGGCATTTGTTTATAATGTTTAAGACTCGTGTTGTTACGAAGTAAAATTTGTTCGATCTCGAACAAAGTCAGGTTTTTGAGTTGATCCTCATTGAGTGATAAAACTGTAAAAAATGAACAATATGTCAAAAAGAATATAATATTAACCAATTTAATGGTAAAAAAAATTATACTGTGCATATTTGTAACGCCCGCAAATCTGGGCTAGTCAAATTAGAGGCAATAGGGGTCGAAAACGAATTTTTGACAAAAGATTATTTAGAATAAATAATCTTAACCAAGTTGTAGAGTATGTTACAAGGTTTTCGTACATATAAAGAACACCGAAACCCGAGTTATAACGAAGAAGTTATGACCCGTTGAAGTTTCGCGACGGAACCAGCACGATACCGGGAAGCGTAAATAGTGAATTTACGATAGAGCGAGATTTAGCCTTAGCGATCTAAACGAAAGTCGTAGAATATGTTAAACTAAGAACATCGATAAAAAGAACGCCCAAATCTGACTTCGTATGAGGAAGTTATGATTTTTCTAAGATTTAGCATAGCAGTGCACAGCCCGAAATCTGAATTTTAGATCGGTCGATTTTTAGCCGACGGGATCTAAATGAAAGTTGTAGTACTCGTAAATACCAACGCGTGGATATAAAGAACATCGATAATAGAGCTCGTATGCGAAAGTTATGGACGAAGCTTAGTCCCTACTTTTCGAGCGCGGCGAATTCGATACAGTTTTGTAAATCCGAGATAGAATGAGAATTAGCCAACGAGTTCTAAATGAAAGTTGAAGATCTCATTAATAGGAACTCAACGGTAAAAAGACAGACAAAAATGGAGCTCGTATGCGAAAGTTATGGACGAAGCTTAGTCCCTACTTTTCGAGCGCGGCGAATTCGATACAGTTTTGTAAATCCGAGATAGAATGAGAATTAGCCAACGAGTTCTAAATGAAAGTTGAAGATCTCATTAATAGGAACTCAACGGTAAAAAGACAGACAAAAACGGAGCTCGTATGCAAAAGTTACGGACGAAGCTTAGAGACTACTTTACTATAAAACTCCTATAAATACAAGGGTGAACTCCTCATATTTTCTTCACACCATAAGCCTCTCTTTCTCTCTCTAACTTCTCTCTAGCCTCCCTAAACCCCTCCCAAGTCTACGGAACCTCTCTATCACGAGAAGAAAGCCCCGGAGCGCCCGACGGCTCCGAGAAGAAAAGCTTTCGGCTCGGAAACGCTGCTCCAGCGAAGCCCGGTTTTTAATAAAAACCCGCTGTAAGTGAGCTACCCCTATAGTATATTTAATATAGATTTTATTTAATTATAGTAACATTGTTAGGACCTTAAAATAATTATTTAGGCTATTATTATGAGTTATATTGAGTGTTATTTAACGCTTATATAATAGTAATAATAGCTAGACTATTAAATTAGTCTCGTCAAGCGTTAGACTAAACTCTAGTGGTAATGATACTAGGTTTCGTCAAGGGATAATTGTTTTAAGAGTAACGAAGTGCTGTCCGAGTGCCGACTCACCACCTTTCAAGTGAGTGCATAGTTACTTTCATCTTACACATAGATATGAAGTATTTTATTATAAATTTACGTGCTATGTGTGCATATTGTCTGAATACTTGCTGTCTATGCTGGTGAAAGATTTTTATACATGTTTTAAATGATGTAAATTGTATAAAGTATTTTATATCTACAAGATATGTTGGGTAAAACATGGGTAGATGAATGATGATGGATAAAAGCTGAAATAGAGGAACATTAGTAGTACGGACCTAGTGCCCTATAGGTATACATTGGCAGCAGTGGACCTAGTACCCTATAGATGAGCACTGGCAGCTGCGCCACAACCCGTAGATGATTTAGATCTACGGTAAACGTCCTAGCAGCTGCGCTCTAAGGATAGTATCGGCAGTTGCGCCTAATAGGGAGCCTTATGACCATGACAGTAGTGTTTAAAGGTCAATACCGGCAGAAGCGCCTCATAGAAAATGTCCTAATTCTGGCAGCTGAGCCTAAGTGACAATATTAGCAGCTGCGCTTGACCAATGTGTCATTGGCAACAATGGACTTCATGTTGTTTCCTTAGGATGATCCTTAGGAATGAATGAATGAGAAATAGTTGATTCTTAGGGTAGATCCTTAAGAATAAAGAAGATAATGGGGATGGGTAATTGGGTTGATTGTTTGATTGTTTAAACATAATAATTATATTATTGTGGGTTGAAAACCCTATGTACTCACCAGGTTTCCCAACCTGACCCACTCAGTTTATTTATATCACAGGTGTTGATATGAAGTGACATTACACTGAGAGATTTAAAGAGATGTAGATCACTAGTGTAAATAATTGTAAGTTCTGTTTATGCTTATGTTTCTGTATTAACGATGACATCCCAAACGTTTTAAAATGAAATAAATACGTTTCTTCGAAAATGTTTTAATAACGTATTTACCATGTTTTTCTGGGAACAAATTCCGCAACATTTTTATAAAATGAAGTACTCTGATTTTTATAAAGCATAAACAACATCGGTCTTTTTTGGCCGTGAAAATGGGGATGTCACAATATTTAAAATATATAAAATCCATTTTTACATATAATGATACGAAATTATAATACCTGGAGACTTTAATCTACGCTGTTGGTTGTAAAGAATACCATCTGACAAGTGTTGCCATGTATTTTCCCAAACAAACTCTGGTCTACCCAAACTGTTAGACATTAACATCGTAGCAAATAAGAAACGAAGATAAAAACCAGTTCCTGAATAACTTGCTTCCTTAATTGCATCAACGTATTCTTTGTCATCATCTAAGAGGCCCAAAGCATAGCATGCATCTCGAAAAGTAGGAAATTCTTCACCGTTTACCGTGCGAATTTCTTCAAATGATTTTGGACCTTTCACTTTTTTTAAAAGAATCCGTAAGAAGTAGACTTCGCCAAGTTTAGGTGAAACAGAGTGAATCCTTCCTATTGAACGTCCAATTTTCCTTGGCTTCCACAACTTATCATCAGGTTTCCAAACAAACTTTGTAGGAAATTCAACATATGTAAGTTTTCGTGCATCTTTGTTAATTTTATTACATTCCATCCAAGATGTGAACATAGAAGAAGCAACTGAAGGTTGTTCAAGAACATCGTCAATATCATCGTCTGCGGCATATATGACTTGTTGTTGATCAGGAAGATGAAAAGGTAGTCGCATCACAGAACGATATCGGTAATGAACATCGTATTTAAATATTCGCCATGATGATTCACATACAGATATATATCTACAATCATAATAATCTTTTATTTCATCGACAACCTTTTCGTGATTAGAATCAGCGTTGATGTCAACAGCAATTGTAGCTCTATCTGGATCTTTGTTTATATATTTAAACAGATACTTTATGGAAGATCCCTGATTGCACCATTCAACATTAATGTGTGCCTGATATCTTTTCAACAGATATTTGTTATATGGAACAACATTTCTATTGTCTAACTTGACACCTGATTTTTCGACAAAATATCCATTGTTTCTTCTCATATATAAGGGATAACCGTTGACATCAACCGAAGAATGATCACAGAATTGCTTTGGAAATTTTTTCGAACATTGCTTGTCAACCATGCATGGACAATTCATATTTTCAGCTCCACAAGGACCATGTATCATGAATTCACTTACAAGTGAATACAATTCTGGATCTTCATTGATATTTGGAATCTCAGCAGAAATAATCGGATCAATATATTCAACAGTAGGCCGCTTGGAGTTAGCATGCATAAACAGACAAATATGACAATGTGGCAAACCTCTTTTTTGAAATTCAATCGTATAGACCACTGCAAATTAATTTTATAAATAAGATAATCTTTGTACTGGATGAAATATATTTGCAAATAACCAAAAATATTAACAAACTAAATAATCATTATAACAAAACTATTAGAAATAAATACAAGTTTTATTACCTCCTTGAACAATGCCGAAAATTTTATTTTCCCGTATGTCTTTAATCAAAGCATCGAGCTTTATTTTGAATAGCCTACATAAGATATCAGGTCTATCTTCTGGATTTAGTGAAGTGTTATGAAGAAACCTTTTAACTTCAGGCCATTTTGGATTACATGTAAAGGTTATGAAGAAATCAGGATATCCAAACCATTTACATAAGGACATGGCATCAAGGTAGTTTTGCATCATATAACGTGCACCACCAGTGAATGAGGAAGGTAAGATTACACGTTGTCCAACGTTGGATATATCTTTATTCCCTAGGTTCTGTTGAGTACGTAACTTTTCATAAGACTCACATCTAAGAATTTGTTGTTTGCTCCTTATGAAATGTAATCTCTCACTTTCAATCATAGTATAAGCATCAACCAAAAACTGTTGGAACAACCTTTTTGAATTAAGAATTAGTGAAAAATATTGATCCCTGTCTTGTATTCTATAAGAAAAAAACTCTCTCATTGTACAGTTGGGCCTCTTGCTGTTACTTATTAGTGTAATACCACGATGGGGTATGTCAACCCTGTAACCATCATCACCATATGGAAACAGTAGTGGATACTGAAGAGGAAGGTATGATGGATGTAATTCACTAATACGCCGTAGAGAACCTGATGACGTTTGAACAACAATATCTCTATTATCAATTGAATCACCAATATCTCCAACAATTAAAGCGGCAACCTCAGAAGCAGATGGTAGGTTGTATATCCTTCCATCTTGGTCCCTTCTTCCAATAAGTCTCAACTTGATATCAACATGAGGGTTTTGATGAAAACAATCCCTAACCATTCTATAAGACTGAACCAAGACATTATTTGAATCCAACATCAACTTCAAATCTTGTATAATATCATTATCAAGGACAGAAGAATTTGACGTAGATCGTTGATTATCTCCACTGCAAGTAACATGAACATATAAACATAAGATAAATAAATAATATAATGTTGATGAATAAGATATCTATTAATGTGATAATTGTGAAAAGTGTACCCAAAACATGCCCGTCTATTCGCGATCTCATTATCAGTATTGTATATGTATAACTGAGAGAATTTTGGTTTTAACCCATGTTCCGGTAAAAGGCTTCCGATACTATGATAATTTTGACCGCTAAGTCTAAAAATGTATGGAGCATTTCCTCTATTGATTGAGGAATCAATCTTTCCACCCATTGACGTAAAAGAAAACATAGAATTGTAAGAACGAATGTTCTTCATGAAGTGTTTGCTTTTAGAATCTCCCGATGTAAAAGGATGGGCATAACTTGAAGGTGCATTCTTTAAAGTTGGTAGTTCAACTTTGCCATAACCACAACATAAAGAATAATTTTGATTCTCATTTTTTTTACATTTGATAGATTCATCTTTCCATAATTTTGCAAAACATGTTTGGCATACAACAATCTGATCACCATGATCCAAATAATCTGTCAATTAAGGTTGACATAAAGATGTTAAATTTGTAAGTTTATATAAGTGAAAAATATTGAATGAACAAATATAAATATTATATTTGTATCAAAATTACCTTTTGATATACCGTTGTATATGTTTTGCTCATTTTGACCATCGATTTTGTCTTGATCGGATCTCAAACCAAATATTGGAATAGGAGTTAAATTTGGCCTTTTTTTCTTTGCTTTATTATTTGGATTAGCTAACAGGACTGAAGACGATTTTGATGTTATTGTAGATGATTTGTTGGATGTGTCGCCATTTGAAAATACAGAGAATTGTTTAATATTTGTTAACGGCGAGTGACAACTATTATTGGAAATATCCATGGCTGCGGAAAAAATTGAAAGTATACATTGTTAAATATGATACAATAATAATATATGTTACAAATTAAAATGGTAAAATAAATGAGTTACCGTTGGAAATGTTAGATAACGGAGTTCTAACATTTAAATGTGATGGATGAGGTTGTAACATTGCTTGTTTTGATGTATTTGAACTTGTTTTTGATCGGTATGTGCTTTTATTTCGATGTACAACTCCTTTGAATTCATATAAAAAAAATGGTTATCAGAAATGTAAAATTGTTTAATAATTATTTTAATATTATATGAATATGAATATTGATAAAGAGATGATATAAAAAGACGATGATGTAATAAATTTTATTACATATATTTAAAAAAAAACTTAAAAAGTTTAAAAGCAATCAAGTACGTTACCGTTTGAATCCAATTTCATGTTTGGTAACGGTGTCTGAAAACTGTTATTGGGAATATCGATGACTGAGAAAAGAAGATTGAAATGTAGATTATCAAATATGATACAATAACAACATATATTATAAAAAAATATGGAAAAATAAATGAGTTACCGTTGGAAATGTTAGATAACGGACTTCTAACATTTAAATGTGAAGGAGGAGTACGTAACATTGTTTGTTTTGACATATTTGCGCTTGATGTAGATGTGGATACACTTTTATTTCGATTGACAACTCCTTTTAATTTGATTGGAAATAATATCTTATTAGAAATGGATAAATATTAAATAATCTTGTAAATTTTTAAATAGTATATGAATACTAATAATGATAAATAGATAATATAAAAAAATATGGATGACAGAATTTTTATTTTACAGATTTAAAAGAGAGAAAAAAAAGTGTATAAGCAATCAAGTATGTTACCGTTTGAATTCAATCTGATGTTTGGTAACCGTGATTGAAAATTGTTATCGGAAATATCCGTGACTGGTAAAAGAAGATTGAAGATATACATTATTAAATGTGATACAATAAAAATATATATTATAAGATAAAATGGTAGTATAAATGAGTTACCATTTGAAATGTTAGATAACGGAGTTCTAACATTTAGACGTGAAAGAGAAGTTTGGAAATTTGATTTTTTTGAAACATTGACACTTGATGTAGATGCGGATAGGTTTTTATTTAGATGCACAACTCCTTTGAATTTGGCTGCAAAAAAAATTGTGATAACAAATGGATAAATTTGTAATAATAATGTAAGTCCCCAAAATATTCTATGAATATTAATATACAAACAGACATAATACAAAAAATGAGCATGTGAGAAAATTCAATTTAGATATTTAAATTTAAATTTAAATAAAGAATAAAGAAGAAAAATGTATAACGAATTAAGTAAATTATCATTTTCATTTATTTTAAAAAGATGTGATGTTGATGTAGTTGTATGGATTCATTCGGTCGAACCTTTTTTTTTATTGTCCAAGTATAATTTTCTTATTCTTCTTTTCTCGGTAGCCTGAACATGATAGATATTCCTATTTGAAGCTGCATAATCAAATATACACACATGAAATAGTTATAATTCAGATTAAAAACATTGATAAAGAAAGTTGTAAAATATATAATGAACGTACCGTTATCACCAGGGTTAGTAACATTTGTAGAAGTTGGAATTTGACTGACTGATGTAGTGTACGAATGTAATTGTTTTGTATTATCCAGATAGAAATTATTTAATTCTATCTTCTTAGTAGTCTTAAAGGAGTCCATGTTAGTAGTTGCTATCTAAAATGGAACAAAATATATAACTTTATACAAAAACATTATATATTGAAATTTATTGTCAAATTTAAAAATAAAAAAAAATGTTGTCGATTGAACTTACGTATGACATGAAATACTAAAGTACAATGCCTTACATTCTTTTTTTGTACTGTACTATTGGAACTAATGTTTATTATGTTATAAAAAGATAAGCATTGTTGGAAAAGATACTATTAGGGAGGATGATTTTGATGAATGACTTCCAATTCCATAGTTACAGATTATGATATATCAAGGATATTAGGTCCAAACATATTAAAAGAAACTATATACCCTTGATGTGAAAATTACCAATATGTCCTGGAGTAGTAGGCAGATAAAAAGATAAAAAACAAACAATGACAACATCAGTGGTTCAAGCATATCAGGATCAGAAAAAAACAAAAAAAAGATAAGATTGCGGTAATTGGAGAGGGCATTTTCGTCCATTGAACCTAATTATAAATTGTTAGTTATTGCAAGAGGTAAGCAGTGAAAACAAACATTCATACAAAGAAATGAAAATCTAAAATAAACATGCTAACAAACATTCATGGGATTACATCTTAGTGGTATGTGCTTTAATGGTAAACAAATCTATGTTATTTTGGGCTTCATTTATTACATCACAAGGAATTCCATGGCGAGGGCATTTTCGACCTTAGCATATATAAATGTTGTTATGTGGATTGTTTCGAATTTTATTGCATATATATATTGTTAATAAAAATAAAAGTGTTGAGATATATATAGAGTGACATAACAAAAAACAGAGAATTGGACAAAAATAACAAATGTTTAAGTTTGTCAAATCCATGGCGCATGCATTTTTGACCATTGAAGTTAATTATAAATTTTTACTTATTGCAGGAGGTAAGGTGTCACAACAAACATTCATACAAAAAAATCAAAATCTGAAATAAACATGCTAACAAAAAATATATACCCCTGCAACAGGTAATGCCTTTATATGTATTTTTTTCGAATTTTATTGCATATATATTGTTAATAAAATGTTGAGATAAATAGAGAGTGACATAACAAATCTTTAAGTTTGATAAACCGAGTGAGATAGCAGGAACATAATAAGATCAAACCCACCTAATAATCAAATTCAAACAGGGATTTGTCAAAAAACAGTGATTCAAGCATATCAAACCGACCATAAAGACCCTGTTGAATGTCCATATTCATATTACTGTCCTTAATGCCTGCTGCCATATTCAGATTACTGTCTTTAATGTCCTTTACCGAGCATATAACGAAATTTGATTCAAGCATATCAAGTTCATAAAAAACAAAAAACAGAGCGTTAACTGTTTACCAATCGATAACGTACGTTCAATATTGAGAAAGGGGACCGATAGATGAACATAACATAAGTTTTTTTATCGTTGTTATGATCGTATGTTTGCAATTAACACAGTTTTTTCCCACAATTGATAATAAGAAACTTACAGAATTACTGTCGTTAATGTCCTTAATCGAGCATATAACGAAAATTGATTGAAGCATATCAAGTTTAGAAAAAACAAAAAACAGAGAATTGCATAAAAATAAGAAACTTACAAAAGGATTGAAGTTGCCGATTGAAGAATGATTCTTGATTGCTGGAACACAATGTGTCGATGATGCTTGATTGCTGAAGTGTCGATGATGCTTGATTGCTGAAACACGATGCAGTAAATTCCGAATCTTATTCGTATGTTTCAATTATATATTGAACATAATAAAATCCAATCGACCCAACAATGAAACTTAAATGTAATTGATACTCTTGATATTGATACCATAAAAAGATGTAGTTAATCGGGCATATAAATAAAATTGATTCAAAATTACATTTGATTTTCATCCATAATCGGAATTTCACATTGAAATTGCCATATTGCCATAATGCCATATATATTTGGATTATTAATCAAATCAAAGATTGCAATAGTACGTGAAACCAATCAGGGGTAAAAATGGGATTTAACATTGACAGGAACGTGAATTTTTGGTAGGACAGAAGTCAAAAATTCAAACAATCGTTTTATTTATTAATTTATTTATTTATTTATTATTTATTTATTTATTTATTTATTTATGCTTCCAAAGGACAACGTTAAGGCAAAGAAGTATTTGCCAGTTATAATAACATACCAAAAGAGCAACATACGAATTCAATTCATATTACAAGCCGATTGCAATTTGACTTTCAAAAAAACAAGATTAAAAAACCCAAAAAAAAAAATCCATCATATAATGTCTTCAAATGTGTTTTAGAAACCACAAAACCAGCTCTTCTTTCTTCAAAGGAATACTCAATAACCTCTTCAGGAACAATCTCCTTTATCAAAACAGGGGCAGGTGTAACAGCTGTTTGCATCGCAATAGAACCCGTAGTATATGGGGTGGAGGGTAAAATCGGAATTAAATTTGTTTTTGGAGTTCTATTTGTATTTTCATCCTCTAAACCAAATATCATAGTTTTAGTAGGGGTAGTAAATGGCGACATATTGTTATTGTTATTTTGAAATGTTTTTTGTAGCATGTCGTGTTTTTTCTCAGCTTCTGTTGTGACATTAGGGGTAGTTTTGGAAGAAATGGGAGAAAAAGGCTTGCGTAATCCATCGATTTTTTTGGTAGGACGGGAAGTAGTAGGGGTAGTTTTGGAATTGATATCCGGTTTAGGAGTTGCATGACCTAATGATAATCTTTTGTTGCTTGTAGTATTAATTTATGGAATTTAAATGATTGAAATTTTAGAGCTGATCAAAAGAATTGACAAAGGGCAAAATTGACATCTGATGCATTGTTTATTCTGTTGCGTGTTCAATATTATGAGAAATCTCATTTGACAGCTTGATTACAATTTTTTTTAATACAATACCTCAAATAATATCAAAGCACATTCCCAAGAATGCATGCACCAATATACCATTTTATTGTGAAAATTATGAATATGTCCATGTTTAAAAAATGATCATTATTTTGAATAGGAATTTATTGAATGTATTCAAATTTGAGACATCTTTTTTATAAAGCAAATATACTGATATCTTATAACACGAAAATGAAAAGTAGAATGTTATTGATTGTATTTTTTTTTTTATTTTTATTGCAAATATATTGGTAAAAAAATCTGTAAAAACATAATGGTTTCCTTCAATTAAAGTATCAATAGACACACATAATTTAAAAGAAGATTAATCTAATTACAACCATAACCCAAAAAATAGTTTTTTACAGTGAATGAGAGAATGTTGAATGTGATAGATGAACCTAGAAACAACACACGTTTTAGAGTTATGTTGGGCATTTAGTTGGTTGTGTATTTGATGGAAACTCCATTGTTGCCCATAAATTATTCCAGAGGTATGTACTTTATTTATGTTATCACTTTAATTTCACCAGAAAAATTATTTATGAGGTTAAAATGAATACATCCTTGCCCAGAACCAAAAATATCCCTTATTAGTATCTATGATTGTAAATACAAGTAATGTAATTTAGTTGTATGTAATATACTTATTTGTATATGCTTGAAACGAACTAATACTTGTCAAGACCACCATCGTTAAATAATTAGTATATTTCTGATAAGACTCTTTAGAAACATATTTCTTTGCTTATTTTACACATAAATACACAAACATATATGCCACACATTTATTAAAAGAAGATTAATCTAATTACAATGATAACCATAAAATCATAATCGTATTAAAATATAGAATACCAGCGAAAATAAAGCAAGAAGTATCAATGTTTGAACAGTGGACACCACAAAGAGCAATACTGTGAAAGAGAATCCAAAAAAAATCCAAATTCAAGAACATTGTTGATTAAAAAAAGACAATCTGAAATTACTTTTCAAGCTTTGGTATTAATAGACCTGTGTTGGCATCAACTTTGGAATTCAATCGAGGGACCTTGGTGGACGAATTCACATTATCATAATCATCAACATCAATGGTATCTCCAACATTTCGTTTTTTACTATTGTTGGGGAATTATACTTGAACGGACTTGTAGCTTCAAATTTGTCAGGCAATGTTGGGGTCAAATTATCACCTGTTTGCGATATCGCATCCTTAAAACAAAATGTTGTAAATAGGTTTAGTAATAAAATATCAACAAAAAGTAATTTTTAAAATAGATTATATAAAATTAAATAATGTAAATTTATAATATAACCTTTAAGGTCTTTGTTTCTTGAGATACTTCATGAGATGCGATTTATGTATCATCAGCATTTGCAGGACTACCTGCCTGATTCAGAAATTTAAATATTTATATAATTTGTGGGACATAGCTCTCAATCAATATAGATTTACAATTTATTAGTGAAGATCATTAAAAAAAATATGCATCATAAAAAGTAATATTAAAAAAACAAATAAAAAGTAATATTAAAAAAACAAAATAAAATAGTAAATAGAATGAGTAATATAAAAGACTAAAATAAGGTTGATTGGTATAAAAAATTTACCGTTATAGACATTAATTCTTGCAAATTGCAAAAGGACAATCACACGACCAACTTCTTTATGAGCTTCAAGATAAGAAATTAACTGGTATGCAATATCTCCAAACAACGTAACGTTAACCTGCAAACCTCTGCAAAAATAATAATGGTTAAATGAATATATAATACTAAAATTCTACATGCAAGTTGTAAAGTAATGAATGTAATATATAAGATATAAGATATAAGATATAAGATATAAGATATAATATAAAAAAAGTTTTGGTTACTCTAAGTTTCTTATTTGTAAAGGCAGCCTATGTAGAGATTTGCTGACATCACGGGAATCAAGCTTTCCTAATGAAACAACTTCACCAATAATATCTAAAAAATGATAATAAATAATGTCAAAATGATGTGAATTTAAAGAATTAAATATAATATACAATCAATAAGGAGGGAAATTACCAATTGATTCATTAGATGTAGCTGTTGCAGAGATAATTGTTTCAAAAGAAACAAAAGAAAATCCATATGTTGTTTTGGATTGAAAGTGTAGACACTCGTTAACAGTTGTTCTTCCATGCAAATTTAACTTGGAGGTTACATCACTTATTTTAAAAGTGTATTTGTTAGGAGCGATAGTGGGGGACCGGATGTAAACAACTTGATCTTCTTTCAATTTGGACTCAAACCTTTGAAAATCTCTTGGATACACACTTGCTCGGATTTTTGTACACTATTCACATAGGGTAAGAATATTATATAATGTTAAAAAGGGAATTTTTAATAAATATAAATTGGTCAACATTGAAGATAACATCTTCAATGATTGAGTTTGAATAATATTATTGGAATGATCAAATAAAAAAAATGGTTTTGAATAATGGTATTAAAATAGTAGATTTTACCATTTCATCCATGAGTATCATCTCAATTGATCTGACAATAGTGGGGTTGCCATCTGAAAGCGATTTCCACAGCCGGATGATAGACACTTTTAGTGTGTAATCATCCTTCATATTGTCCAAGTCTCTAATGAAAGTGATCTTTCTTTCTGCCATTGTCACTATAACAGAAAAGTACACAAAATAATTACAATTATGTGTATGGAGTACTAATAATATAAGAACAAACTGAATAATACAATATGGTTATATTGAAACATTCATACGAAGAAAACAAATTCTGAAAGAAACATGCTAACAGAAACTATATACCCCTATACAGCATTCATAATTAAAAATAATAATGATAAGTTTGATCTGTATATGATTCCTTTGTTTGAAAGAAAATTTCAATTTACTAATATACCAAATGTATCCTTATTAGAAAGAGGCCCTTAAGTTGGATTTGTAAAATTTAGTAAAAATAGGTAAAAATGTTAGGAAAATAAGTCAAAATTCTGAAATTGTTAACTGTATATTAAAAAAATATCGATGTAAAATTTTGCAATAGTAATGGATTTAAACAATGATAAAACATAACCTAAACAGGAAAATCAGAAAAATAGGAACCAAGTAAGATGCTAAATTTGACAAAAAACAAAAGTTAAATGCTATAAACAGTGGTTCAAGCATATCAGGATCAGAAAAAAACAAAAAAAAGATAAGATTGCGGTAATTGGAGAGGGCATTTTCGTCCATTGAACCTAATTATAAATTGTTAGTTATTGCAAGAGGTAAACAGTGAAAACAAACATTCATACAAAGAACTGAAAATCTGAAATAAACATGTTAACAAACATTCATGGGATTACATCTTAGTGGTATGTGCTTTAATGGTAAACAGATCTATGTTATTTTGGGCTTCATTTATTACATCACAAGGAATTCCATGGTAATGGATTTATTAAAAAAATATCGATGTAAAATTTTGCAATAGTAATGGATTTAAACAATGATAAAACATAACCTAAACAGGAAAATCAGAAAAATAGGAACCAAGTAAGATGCTAAATTTGATAGAAAACAAAAGTTAAATGCTATAAACAGCCATAAAACAGGAAGTGCAAAGTGTGATTCAAAATTTATATAGCCATTTTATAGAAATTTGACAGAAAATGAAATGCTAGCTGTTTTGTTATAATTACTTGTTTGAAAGAAGCATGCTATAACAGGTAAATAACTGAAAACTAAAATTCTATATTATGGTAGACAAAGGGTGTTAATGGAATTGTAAGTAAAGTTTACTGTCGTTAATGTTTGCTGCCATATTCAGATTACTGTGTCTAATGTCCTTAACCGAGCATATAACGAAATTTGATTAACACAACAATCGAGAATCATGGCCGTACATATACACAACCAGAACCAAAATTGATAATAAGAAACTTACAGAATTACTGTCGTTAATGTCCTTAATCGAGCATATAACGAAAATTGATTGAAGCATATGAAGTTCAGAAAAAAGCAAAAAACTGAGAATTGGAAAAAAATAAGAAACTTACAGAACGATTGAAGTAGCCGATTGAAGAATGATTCTTGATTGCTGGAACAATATGCAGTAAAGAATGATTGTTATTCCTATGTTTCAATTATATATTGAACATAATAACGAAAATTGATCTTGATCTTGATACCATAAAAAGATGCATTTAATCGGCCATATAACGAAAATTGATTCAATAGTCCATTCGATTTCCATCCATAATCGGAATTGCACATTTAAATTGCCATATTGCCATATTCAGATTGATAAATTCCAAATCTAATTTAAATTAAGTTCCGATTCTAATGTTAAGTTCCGATTCTAATTCCGATTCATATGATACGTGAGACCAACCATGGGTATAATTGGGATTTTACATTTGGAGGAAAAGATTTTTTTGTATAACACGTGGGTAACCGGTTTTGTTTATTAAGAAGGGAGATCAGTTTAATCAAGATTTTAGTTTTTATTCTTTTAGATTTAATATGTTATCATTAAGTTTTTGGTTGATTTATGATGTTTCATTATTACTTTTATTTACCATTTAAATTGTGTTTTCTCGCATTGTAGAAAAAATTAAACAGTGTTACCATTTTACGTATCAAATGTGCATAATTACGTATGTTTACAACTCCTAAAAGTATTTATTTCTTTGACACATTTCAAATGTAGAGAAATCTAAAAATCATATGTAAACTGGCATATAGCTATCTTATTATTATTATTTTAATCATTCGTATTAATTATTATTTCACTCTAAATCATTTGGACATAGATAGGTTTTATGATAATAGTCTTATGGGTTGATTTTTTTTCCTTCTTTAAATCATGTTTGGTTCAAATAGTTATATTCAATTTTTAGACGGAATAAATATTTGAAACAATTTTCAGAATATGATTAGGAGTTGGAAGGAAAAATAACGCCAATTGACTTGTAATAAACTTTATCAGCATTTTGACATTTATCCCTCACCTGCCATCAAAAATTGCAATACAAAAATGTTAAAACCGGATACGTTAAAATAAATAAAAATGTAATCTGCAAACATACCCCTTTGTCATGGTGCTTTCCCAATTTATCCTTTACCCTGAACATAGAACAAGAGAGAGTGGTTCATTTTAAACAGGAAATCACACAAACTGACAGGGGCGAATCTGGAAGTTGTTTTTTACCTGGTTCCCAAGAGAAACAAACCAAAATATCTGCAATTTTTTTGCATCAACAACTCCATTTTTTTCGTGCAAAGGCTACAATAGTGAAAAACATAACAAAAGGACAAGAAAAACATTAGTATATATCCCAAAAGGTTTCACCTTTAACAATATTTAATAACATGTGCTGACAATAAGTGAATTTTCAATTTTCTTACTAAATACCACAAATAATTACGAGTCATTAATCCATGTTGTTTGGTAGGTAAGAGAAATGGAATGAAATTAACCGATAATGACAAAAAAAGACCTGCAACACAAAATGCATATATTTTACAATTTTATAACATTATCCTCTAAAAACTATAGATTCTATCATAAAAAAAAATGCATATTTAAATAAACAAATAAACTAGATTTATAACATTAGCACTCAATTTCGCTGTTAGGTCTAGAAACATTTCATTAGCAGCTCCCATGTCAAAATGTTGAGATAGGTTTAACATCACAAACATCAAACATAAAACATATATAGACTGTTTACACAAATACAATCCCAACACTCAGAAATTTCATTGAGGCATTTCATCAAACGGTTTATGCGGTTTATGTGCAATTAAGATCATAAACTAAAATGCATCCTAACCCGATAGAGAAAAATAAAATTGAAGCAAAATGTTAACACGTACCTGTATTCTTCAACAAAAGATAAATGTTAAATAAACATTATTTTTCAACCTAAAATTGTCTTTATGTGTTCTTTAATTTAATTTATTATTTATGTATTATTTTTGTTATATGTGTTGTGTTATTAGTTGAAGGTCTACAGGTAAGTTGAATATATGTTCGCGGGTTGAGACCGGGTTTTGGATAGTCCATGGGTTATTAATTGGATTGTATATACTGTGCAACTGGTCTTTGGGACGAGACATAACAACACACGCACAGTGATCTCTGATCTATGCTCTCTCTCAATTAGGATTTCAGTGTTCTAGTTTTCCATCACATGTGTATTCATCTGTTCTTGATAGTTCTTGTGAGAGTAGATTTAGATGAGAGTAGTGTAGGCATATGTAGTGAGGTTTTTGTGTAAAAGTAGTTCAAACGAACTGATCTATCATTAATAAATAGATTCTTCGTGTTGGGAAATTGATTTTGTCAAGTTTTTCATGGTATCAGAGCGAGGTGATTTCGTCTGAACTGTTCAATCACTCGTTTGGTTTTTCCGCTTTGATCGATGGCGTTTAAAGGTTAGGGTTATATTGTCCCTTCTTCATTTTTTTACCGTTTGTTCTCTTGAATCTTAGGCTTGTTATCAACATCTCTTGTGTTGATCTAAGATTCTGATTGGAATCTTGTAGCTCTAACACCATTTGTGTTCATCTAGGGTTTCACTTTCTTTGTTCCTTTATTTTGGCTTTAAGATCTCGGTTACTGCGACTTTGTGTTCCATTTACAGATTGGTTGCTTCGGTATTTCTTCAATATATCGACGTTCGACGAAATCTGTAAAATCCGATTAACTCTTTAGAGAACGGAACCTAGAAGTTTTGAATAACTCTGAAGAGAATAGATTCATTCTTATCTGATAAACTCTTTTAGAGAACAAAACCAAGAAGTTTTGATATTACTCTAAGAGATTTGTCTCACATTCTCTGGTAATTTGTGGGTATGTGTCTCTGAGCTTTGTTGATTTTTCATTGCAGTTTGTCGAAGACTAAAATTTCATTTAGATTATATAGGATAACACAAAACTTCAATGGATCGCAACTTCTTCATACGAAGTCAGATTTAAACGTTCCTTATACCCATAGAACTGTCATTGCGACATAAGAGTATTATTATTATAAGAATGACTAGCATCCATGTCAAGTTAAAGAATTGTTGATGTTTCTAACTAAGGTGGAGTTTTATTCTATATTCTTCATCAACTTTCTAATTGCTAAAAGGAACAAAAGTCTTCAAAGGTTGTAAATTTCTTTTATCGTTTGGTTATGTTTTAAGTTTTCCAAGTTTTGGAAAATGATCATTGGTGGGTAAAATGGTTTTAGTTTATTCAAATTTATAAAATGCTTATGTTGATAATTATATTAATTTTGTCACTAAAATTAAACTATTTTTGAATACAACCCAACACTTTAAGCTTTCCATATTGATGAAATAAATGAAAATGGATATACAAAGCAATATTAAACTCGATGTAGCCATAGCTTTATGAGACTACAAACTTAACATAACATGGAAGTAGAGAAGGCACAAGCAATACAAATATCATACGTGTTGTTTCCCATTAGATCAATACACTCAAAGATCTTTAAGCACTTCTCCCTTTGCGACATCTAGCTCACATAGTGCACAAAGGGCCTGGGACTTATAGATCACATATGCTCGGAAAGCCATTTGAATCACCATGACGATATCCATACGTGACAACTTCTTCTTCTTCGTCGTCGTCTTTTTCTTTTTCTTTTTCTTCTTATCCTTCTTGTTCTTCCTAAATACATGACTATCATCTACAATGTTAGATGATGGGTTGAAAGTGTACTTGCGTACATACCTCCACCAATTAGTTAGCATAAAAGCGAGCCCAGGCGTCTCCTACAAAAACTTTACAAAGACGTCAAAAACCAAACTAAATAAAAAAAGATACATGGAAACTTAAAGTCATAATATACAACTATAAAAGTGGTAACTCGGGTGATTCCATGGTGAACGTCACATTTGGGGAGTTGTCAAACAAGAAGTTTCTAGTTGCACTACACATTCTTTCTTTGTATGCATCCTCACTCATGTAAGAGTCTATACTCAAGCAAATCAAGTTGCCAAAAAGGTGATGGGAGGTGCGATAAAAAAATCCTGAAATGACGAAATACACTACACACACATGTAATATATTATATACATAAAAATATATACGTACGTACTGAAACGAAATCAACATATATACCTAGTTACCTCAATAACTTCCACATTAAGCGTTAGATATGTGGCACTACAGAGCTCTTGAAGAATGTTAATAATCTTACGAGCATATTTCCTCTTATAAGATCCAAAACGTTGATAACAACCCAAACATATATTGATTTGAATATGTGGCACCACGTTTCTATAACGGATCTAAAAAAACAAAAACCAGAAACCTCTTTGTCTTTTCCGACGATACAGTCCAAAATCATTGGTGGAGATGACGCTTAAAAATTGATTTGAATATTTAAAAATAATGATATTTCTTTGAGGGAACGGAACTCAAGTTGTTACGAAAAATTCGTAGAAGACAGTTATATATCAAGTTTTGAGTCTGTCCGTAGTCTTTTTTTTTTATACAGTAGTATTTACGAATCCTTTATAATTCCATTGTTAGTGTCTAATTTAATTACCAAAACATTGTAATTTATGTAAGAAAAATAGGGTTTGTAGTGTAAATCTGGATACCAACTTGGATCATGTGAACACTTTCTGAACTGACATTTTTACTCTATGCATGTGTTACAAGAAATCCAGCCTAAGATAATCTAAGAGGATACTTACAATTCTAGGCATAGAAAATCATAAGCCAAATTGCTAGAAAGATTCTATGAGTGTTTGAAGAAAATCGAGAGCTAAATTTCGTATGTCTCTTCTAAAAGGAAGATCTGTTTATATATAATAAATGAGATTAGGGTTTCATTAGGGTTGGTCTGTCATCAATTGATTTGCAAGCAAGTCAGCGGGACCCCAGCCAGGGGCTCTGTCCCTTGGACCCCGCTAGGGGCGCTGCCCCTTTGGAAACCCCGGACCCTCGACATATCGTCGAACCGACTTCTAATTCGATCTTATACATGCGTGCACTCCGCACAAACCCCGTACATATATTAGAGTACAAAAAATGAAGCCACTTAGCTCACATGTTAATTCCAGTTACATAAAATGACATGTTGACACTAAAATCACCAATAATTTACTTTTTAATAGGTTTAAAATCTCTATTTTTTTAATCTTTTTTTACTATAGAAATTTTATATTTGACACCAAATAGCATTCAAATTTAAAATTTTTTATTTTATTATGAAATAACATTCTTCTAATTTACATTATATCTCTGTATACATCTTCAAATCTCACAATCATATGTCATCTTATTCAACTCTCTTATTAAATTATCTCTTATTAAATTATGCGATATAACAAAAACTACATAACATAATTTGCTTATGTAAAAGTCTTTCTTGCATGTTACTTTCGCTACCATACAATCAAATTAGGATAACAATTTCAATTGTCACAGGGGACTTAAAAGTTGTTTTTTGGCAATATTGATATTGATGTTTCATATATTTTTGAATTCCAGGTGAGGGATGGAAAGAAAATTTTGTTTTGGCTAGATGATTGGCTAAAGAACGGGACTTTGGCAATGAAATTCCCTTCTTTATATGCGTTAGACAAGAGGAAAACTTGCCTTTTAGGTGACAGATGGGTGAATGGCGTTTTCTCGTGGGCTTGGAAGCGGAAACCCAACAATTTTCGGGAGTTGCTGGAATTGAAATCGATTTTGGATGTTACAAGGATGGATGTGAGATCCAATAGGCCTAACACTTAGAGATCAAGGTTAACTGTCGATGGCTCTTTCCGTGTATGCGATCTTAGGGCCCTCATTGACAGTAAATTGACTATCCCGATAAATAACCCCACGGTTTGGCTTCACTTAGTTCTTATCAAGTGCATTAGTTTTGTTTGGAGGGCTTGTATGGGGCGTATTCCTACTGCAGTGGCTCTTTCCAAGAGAGGTATCATCATATCTTTTATTTCCTGTCAAATGTGCTTTAGTGCTGTGGACACTGCGAATCATATTCTCTTGGATTGTCCGACTGCTTTTGATTCCCTATGTTGGATTTTCAATTGGTGTAGCATTTCTATTCAAAGGTTCCTTTCGATTTCAGATTTTGTTAATTTTGTTGCCTCATGGGGGAACTGTCCAAAAAAGAGAAAAATATTTCTCGCTATCTGTTATGGGTTTTATGGTGTATGTGGAAAGCAAGGAACGACGTTTGGTTTAACAGAACCCAAGTGAACTCTTCAAAGTTGGCGGATAATGTGATTTATATGGTTTTTAGTTGGTTGAAATATAGGGGTAATTTTGGAAATTGAATATGGGAATGTTGGGTTTGTTCCCCTTTTGACATTTTGTAAGTTTTGTTTTGTTTTTTCTTTTGTGCCCGGTCTTTTCTCTTTAGGCCGTGGTTTTAATAATATCCGTCGGTTCCAA
Source organism: Lactuca sativa (assembly GCF_002870075.4). Lineage (NCBI taxonomy): Eukaryota > Viridiplantae > Streptophyta > Magnoliopsida > Asterales > Asteraceae > Lactuca > Lactuca sativa. Next base: position 40,860,787 of record NC_056625.2, read on the forward strand.
AAAAAAGATCGGACCCCAAGTATATCCATAGAAACCCAAATTAATTCAAGAGCTTTTATCTCGAAGATATTGTAACTCAAAATTTTCTAAAAACATGAATAAAGATGTTAGACATAGATTTTGAGCAAAAACAATCTTGGTTTTAAAGATTGTTGCTTTTTAACCAGAAAAGATCTTCGAGTTTTGTGTTGTCAATCCTTTCAATTTATTTGCATTTCCATTCATTAGTTGTATTTATGTAAAAGGCAACAAAATATAATTTCTAATAATCCGAGAATGAAAAATTAACGCTTGTATATATATAGGGTGACGTTCAATAGAGAACCATAATTAATCAAAGAACCAATGAACCAATCTTTTTTTCAACTTTTAGAACTTATTTTTTATCAAAAAAAAACTAAAAATACAGAAATACATAACTTTTTATCATTTTTCCAATGATATCAAATTCGATTTTTTTTACGTCAAATTCACAACGTGAATTTGTGAAAATTCACAATGTGAATCCGAAAAATATTTTTCACATTCACAATGTTAATATATAAATTTAGATATTTTTAGATTTTTTTCGATAAAGAATAAGCTCTAAAAATTGAAAAAAAGATTTGGTTCCTTGAAGAACCAATAATTATGGTTCTCTATTGAACTTTTCCCTATATATATATATATATATATATATATATATATATATATATATATATATATATATATATATATATATATATATATATATATATATATAGAAGTAAGTTCATGCGAAAATATAAATATCTTGCGAAAATGCGAAAATGCGAAAACAGATTTTATCTTATGAAAATCAAACACATGTACTATAAAAAAATAATTTACTAGAAATAAATTAAATATAGTAAGTTTACATGGGATGGTGTTATGGTAGTATAGATTTAAAGACGGTTTTAATAAATAAAAAAATTTCACGTCCTTAATCATTTTTAAATTCATGTTTTCATAATAAAAATGTTAAAAATCATAATTTGCTAATATGAAATAATTTCTCAGCTATCATTGATTATCATCATGTATTTCAAAATTTGGATGAATTATTTTCCAAAATATAATGTTGAGGTGACACAATATCATTGGTTTTTCTTGTTTTCGCATTTTCACAAATTATTTGCATTTTCGCATTAACCCTATATATATATATATATATATATATATATATATATATATATATATATATATATATATATATATATATATATATATATATATATATATATATATATATATATATAACTCTCTCTCTCTCTCTCTCTCTCTCTCTCTCTCTATATATATATATATATATATATATATATATATATATATATATATATATATATATATATATATATATATAGAGAGAGAGAGAGAGAGAGAGAGAGAGAGTTATGTTAAAATGAGAATATTTTTGAGATTGAGAACAATTTTATAATTTAAAAAGAAAACACATCCCACCCACCCCACCCACCATTTTATCTAGACGTATCGTTTCTCACCGGACCACCATTGAGGCCACCAGACAACCATTGAGGTCACCTGACCTCTCCCAAACCAATCGATTTCCGATTTCACCCACCAACATCAAGCTCAAAATTAACTATCTGTTCCACAACCCCCAATCGACACCAGAGTTGATCTCTACAGACACGATCGATGGGAGCTTCTAGGTAGGGTTCGTTCAAGTCTATACATCTATGTTTTTCAACCGAAATAGACTCGATTTTATCATGGAATTCATGAAATTAAGCTTATGATGAACGACAAATCGAGTGTCTGATACTTAATCTCACATCATAGGAGACATTCTATCTGAATCGCAATCCGATTTAGGTATTTTACAAGAATGTTTTGGATTTCACTGGTTGTGTATTGATATTGCCATATTTATACCTATTTTTAGGCGATATTTATTGACATTTTTATTAATAAGTTGGTAATATGTTTAGAATAATGGTACTTATGACTTTAAATTGTTATTTGTAGTCAATTAGAAGTATTTTCGAAGAAAGGGACCAGATTTGACAATTCATGGAACATTAGAGGCTTGGAGTGCAAAAGATAAAGAAAGCCACGAAATTCGCTAAAACCACGACGTGGCAGAGTAAATCACGATTTGGCATGAGTATTCTAGAAGACAAGATTACGTAAAGAAGGAGTCCTTTTCCGGTACGGATTACTTAAAAAACCACGACGTGGAACGGGATTTTTCACAATATATATATATATATATATATATATATATATATATATATATATATATATATATATATATATATATATATACTCTTGAACCCTACGATTGGGGGGACTTTGGACTGGCTTAGAGGGGTTCCTAAATACGAAATTCAGAAGAGAAAAAGATCTGGAAGTTGGTTCTAACACCAAGGAAGAAAGAGTTCATAAATTGGTTCATAGTTTGGTACACTTTAACATGTTTTGGATTATAGAATTTGTTTGTTTAGCTGTTAATATGTACAGCTAAATCTAGTTGATTCTGTTAGCTGGATGAAGCTGGAACTCATGGTTTGAATGCATTAGATTTGACTTTATTTGTTGGTTATATGCTTGTGTTGATTGATTTTACCTAGCGTGCTTAGTTAATGATTTAATTGCTTTAAATTCTTGTTATGTGTAGTTAGTGAACACAAATTTGCATGAATATGAATACCTAATAACAAAGTGAACACTAGTTTATTAGAGCTAAGATCAAACCAATCTTAGATAAGTAATTGAATCATTGAATTAAGGTGTGTTAGAGAACTCATATTATGACTGTAATTGTGTTTTGATTAATCAATATTCATAGCTCCAATCTTATTTAATAATTGATTATGTGTTAACTATTTTGTGACCATACATAGAATTACACGAATTGATTAATAATTAGTAGGTTTAGAACTAAACTGCTAATACTTCTTAAATTGGTAACCAACGGTAATAGTTTTGACTAATGTATAACCATTGAGTGAAAGTGGATTCGAACTAACAGAAGTATTTTGTTTATTGATTGAGTTTTTGTTAAAGAATTAAGTTAATCTAAATTTGCAAAATTAGATACAAACCCTTTTTAGCTAATTAATAATTAGATTAATTTAGTAGTGAATATATTAATTAATAACACCGTTCTCTATGATCGAAAACCGACTTACCTAAACTATATTGTAATATGACTAGGTACACTGCCTATAAGTGCATGGTTAGTCTAAGCTTGTTAGGTTATAAATATTAAAATTAGTGGGTACTTTCGTGCACATCAAGTTTTTGGCGCCGTTGCCGGGGAACGACATAGTTTATTAATTTATTTGCATTAGGTTAATCGATCCTTTTTGTGGGGGTAAAACCCACAAAAAGTTAATTTTCCAGCAAGATTTAATTTTTTTTATTTCAGAGAACACGACGTGGCCAGATAAGTGCCACGACGTGGTTTCTGAGAATTCTAGTTTCTTTTAGTTCTTAGTTATTTTTCTATTTTAGTCCAGTTTTACGTTTTTATTCTTTTTAGTTTACAGGAATTCATGACCAGAGGCTCTAACACACCTTTGGTGCCACCACTCGAAGATCCCGAGTCTACTCTTCGCAAGAATAAGAACAAGAACGCAAAGGAAGATCACATGCCAAAGAAGACGCCATTGCAAGAGTTCAAATCAGTGTTCTCAAAGAAATCAGGGAAGAAAGCAGGGGAGTCAAGTTCATCCTCAAAGAACAAGAGCAAGCTTGAACACTTGGATCAAATACCCGTCCAAACCGAATCTGAATACGATACCGAGCTTGAATTTGAAGAACGTACGAGCGAACCCGAGAACGAGCCAAGGAACGAGATGGCAGACATTGAGGAGATGTCCATGGGAGCTTACAAGAAGCGGATCCGAGAAGATGTGGGTCCCGGTTCAGTCCAACCCGCAATACCTGTCACTGCCACATTCGAGCTGAAGGGGCACATCTTGACTGCACTGAAGGATATCCCATTTTATGGGAAAGATCATGAGGATGCCTTTAAGCATCTTGATGAAGTCAATGACATTGCGGATTACTTCAATGTCCCAAATGTCAATAGAAACACCGTCCTGCTCAGAATGCTTTCCATTACTTTTAAGGGAACTGCTAAAGAGTGGTTAAAATCACTTCCACCGGGTAGAATCACCACTTGGGCTCAAATGCGTGAGCAATTTCTTGACCAGTTTTGCCCACCATCCAAGATAGCTAAACTCAAGAAGGCAATAGCCAACTTTGAACAACAGCTGGGGGAGTCATTGTACGAAGCATGGGAGCAGTACAAGGGCTTGCTCAGAACTTGCCCTCAACATGATCTAAATGTGCAACAAGAGATGTCAATTTCTATGATGGGTTCAATGTTATGACAAGACAACTCCTTGATTCTCAAGGACCTTTAACAAAGAAAAATCCAAGGAAGGTCAAGGAGCTAATTCAAGAATTCGTGAAGCACTCTCGTGAGTACCACAACCCTAGGCAAGAAGGAATCAAAGGCGGTGGAGGGGCCTAAACTGAAGAAATAGCAGCCATGATGGCTATGCTAAATAATATGGACCGGAGGTTGACACAAATGGACCACTTAATTCATGCCATAAGAGTTGGTTGTGAGAGGTGTAGTGGTCCACACTTGACCAAGGACTGCAATTTAGATGAGTTTGGGAACAGAAAAGCTCAAGTGTGCTACTCGAGTGGGGACAAGTATGATGAAGACTGGAGGAAACCAAAGAAAGAGTGGCTTCCATATGAAGAATTTAAGAAGCAAAAAGAAGAGAATTATAGGCAAACAAGTCGAGGTTTCTACCAAAGGGAGCTGCCGCCAGCTGAGAAGAAACCCGATCTAGAGACCATGTTGATGAAGTTTATGGAAGCCTCGGAAAAGAGGCACGAGGCTACTGATTCTGCTATTAATGAACAAAGAACTTTGGAAAAGAATCATCATGCATTGATGGTAGAACAGCAAGCTTTAATAAAAAATCAACAAGCCTCTATTAATAATCTTGAAGTGCAACTTGGTCAACTAGCCACTCTGGTTCATGAGAAGTTGTCCCCGAAAAATCCTGAAATGAAGACCTAATCTCATGTAATGGCCATAGATATTGAAGAAGAGGCCATCTCTGAGTTCTTAGAGTCATTAGAAGAAGAACCACATCAGCCCGATCCAAAACCAAAGAAGCCAAAGTTCGAAAGTGAAGAGGTTGCTGAAACACCTGCACCACGACGTGACACTTGTCTGGCAACGTCGTGGCCCTTGTCTGAACAAAAAGTGTCTGAGCCTGTTCCGGTTTATCAACCTCCTTTACCATTTCCGTCTCGAGCGCATCTCAGTCCACTGGAAAGGGAACATCTGGAATTTATTCAACAAATAAAGGGTATTCCGATTAATACCCCTTTTATTGAGACGCTTGCAAAAATTCCAGAATACGTGAAGTTCTTAGAAGACCTGAAACAACCCAAAAATACGACCCAAAAATTTTTGTTTTTAATATAATCAAAACTGCAATCAGAGCATCATGTAATAAAACCATACGTGATGTATTCCAAAACATAGTAAAATACTGTGCGGAAAAACTGTATCATGCTACATCAGATCAAACATCTAAATCAATCCCAGGCTAAAGCTGAGGCGGTGGTGTGTGCGATGCCGTCATCCAGAGCTCTTCCCTTTGCTTGCGGAAGTATCTGAAACCAAAACTGAAACTGTAAGCACGAAGCTTAGTGAGCTCCCCCAAACTACCACATACCATACAATAACACATAAACACATATTGGGCCTTGCCCACTGCATCGGGCCAAAGCCCGGAAACTGCATCGGACCAAAGTCCGGAACTGGCTGGGACCTTGTCCCCTGCATCGGACCGAAGTCCGGAACTAACTGCATCGGACCGAAGTCCGGAACTGACTGCATCGGACCGAAGTCCGGAACTGACTGCATCGGACCGAGTCCGGAACTGACTGCACATAGCATAGCATATCATAACCATTTATATTGCATACTGCATCGGGCCGTGGCCCGGAACATAAACACATACACATAGCACATAAAACATGTCTGAACCACGAAGGCATCAAACATACGAACTACTACATCGGACCGAAGTCCGGAAACTACTATTAACTGGACGGGCCGGCATTGTGGCCTTAGACCCGTCCCTACGGGAAGGAGACTCACCTCGTAAGCTAGCGGATGAGTGTGTGGCTCGGAAAGCTAACGGCTGCTGCTCCTGAATCTCCTCGGCTACAAACCCATAAACACACTCAATCAATCACTAGCACTATGCTCAGGGTAAAATGACCCTTTTACCCTTGGTCAAAGTTGACTTACTCAGGGCTGACTCGCCGAGTCGGGATACCCGACTCGCCGAGTCCTAGATTCCCCGTTCAACTCTTACATGCTGTTACTCGTCGAGTGTGGCATCGACTCGACGGGTACCCTCTGGATCCAAGAACTCAGATGATCTTCATCCGACTCGCCGAGTCAGATGAACAGACTCGACGAGTTGTTCTTAATCCTTAAGGAGATTGCCTTGGACTCGCCGAGTTGTATGAACAACTCGCCGAGTCCCTCTATTACTGAGTCTACTCTTAACTCGCTGAGTCCACTCCCTAACTCACCTAGCCCACTCGACACTGAAGAAACTGGAGAACTCGGGACCCGCGACGTGACTCGTCGAGTCGTTCTTCCGACTCGCCGAGTCGCCGCCATGCAACATATTTTTACTCGATTTCTCTTGAATCCAACACATGCAAATGATAGATCTAGGTCCATTAAGCTGTTTTACCACGTAAAGTTTCCAACTTTACGTGCACAACTACATGAATGAGGGAAATAAGGCTAAAATATGCACAATAAGGGTAGATCCATGGCTAATAAGCAATGTAACCCCAAAAAGACAGTGGATCTGGACTCTTCAACACCCCAACACTCAGATCCATAGGTTTTTCGGCTTAATAATGCAATCAAGCAAGCATAGAGCTTGGGACAAGCATCAAATAGCCCTTAAAAGAGCTCTAAGGGGAGTTTAAGCATGAAACCAGAAGGGGACTCCGAAAATACCTGAATAAGTTCACCCTTGACCTTGGATCTTGGCACTAGAACTCGTTTCCTTGCTTCCTTCTTCTTCTTCTTCTTCACTCCTTCACCAAAATGGAATAAAATCACTATAAGCTCACAAGAGGAAGGTTTAGGGTTTCTCACAGTGCTAACAGGGGAAAGTGACGAGATGGAGGCTATAATGGGGGTTTAAATAGTGAGCAAACCCGGGGAGTTAGGGTTTCACCCAGACGGATGGACTCGCCGAGTCCAGGATATGGACTCGTCGAGTCGCCGGCTCCCGCGTGCCCCAGATGCGCGACCCGACTCGGCGAGTCAGGCTAGAACTCGCCGAGTCCCTCTTGAAAACTTAGCCCAAAACAAATTAATTAACATACCGGAAACGGGTCGTTACAATTCTCCCCCACTTGTTTCAGACTTCGTCCTCGAAGTCTGCTACTACTGGATCTGCGAATAACTCCGGGTAGTGCGTTCTCATTTCTTCTTCAGCCTCCCATGTCCATTCAGACCCCTTCCGATGCTGCCACTGCACTTTCACCAGCTGAATTACCTTGTTCCTCAAGGTCTTGGTCTTTCGCTCCAAAATTGCTATCGGTTTCTCGATATAATTCAAGCCGCTATCGACCTGGATAATCTCCAAAGGAACGACCGCTGTCTCGTCCACTAAACACTTCCTCAACTGCGACACGTGGAAGGTGTTGTGTATCAAACTGAGCTCCTCCGGAAGATCTAACCGATAAGCAACCCGACCCACCCGGGCCGAAACCCTGAAAGGACCAATAAATCTGGGGCCCAATTTGCCCCTCTTCCGGAACCTGATGACACCTTTCCAAGGTGAGACTTTCAGAAGGACCATGTCTCCCACCTGGAACTCCAAGTCTGAACGCCTCCTGTCGGCGTAGCTCTTCTGCCGACTCTGCGCAGTCTGCAGTCTACTACGGACCTGCTGGATCAGTTCCGTCGTCTTGAGCACCACTTCGGTGCTCCCCATGACCCGCTGACCGACCTCGCCCCAACAAATCGGGGTCCTGCACTTCCTGCCATATAACATCTCAAAAGGAGGTCGATCTATGCTCGCATGATAGCTGTTGTTATACGAGAATTCCGCTAAGGGAAGATACGTATCCCAACAGCCCCCAAAATCCAGAACACATGCCCTAAGCATGTCCTCGAGAGTCTGAATCGTCCTCTCACTCTGCCCGTCAGTCTGAGGATGGAAAGCGGTGCTGAAATGGAGACGAGTACCCATCTCGTCGTGAAACCGCTTCCAGAATCTGGACGTGAAGCGAACATCTCGGTCCGACACTACCGATACCGGCACTCCATGACGTGCCACAATCTCTCGCACATAGATATCGGCTAACCTTTCCGCCGATATACTCTCCTGGATCGGAATAAAATGGGCACTCTTCGTCAACCGATCCACCACTACCCATATCGAATCTACTCCACGTGCGGTCCTGGGAAGTTTGGTGATAAAATCCATGGTGATGTCCTCCCATTTCCACACTGGAATATCCAACGGCTGCATCTTGCCGTGAGGTCTCTGGTGCTCCGCCTTGACCTTCCGGCAGGTCAAGCACCTCTCAACGTACCAAGCGACGTCCCGCTTCATGCAGGGCCACCAATAATCAGGTCGAAGATCTCGATACATCTTCGTCGCCCCTGGATGGATAGAAAATCGAGACTTATGAGCCTCGTCCAGCAATATCTGCCGTACCCCACCCCAGTACGGTACCCACACCCTACCATGAAGCGTCATCAAACCTCGACTGTCGTAGTCGAACGAAGCTACTCGACCCACTATCCTCTCGCACTTCTGCCTTTCCTCCTTGAGACCTTCCATCTGAGCCTCCTTGATCCGCTCCAACAAAGGAGTGATTACCGTCATCCTCATACACAAATCCCTGATAGGGGCCGCCGACACCTTGCGGCTCAGGGCATCGGCCACCACGTTGGCCTTCCCTGGATGATACAGGATCTCACAGTCATAGTCCTTCAGCACGTCCAACCATCTCCTCTGTCTCATATTCAAACTCGGTTGATCCATAAGGTATCGTAAACTCTTGTGGTCCGTGTAGATAGTACAGCAGACCCCATACAGGTAATGCCTCCATATCTTGAGGGCAAATACAACTGCCCCCAGCTCCAAATCATGGGTAGGATAATTAGCCTCGTGAGGCTTCAACTGTCTCGAAGCATAAGCCACCACATGGCCTCGCTGCATCAACACTGCTCCCATACCGGTGATCGAAGCATCACAATAGACCACGAAATCCTCAACGCCCTCTGGCAAGGTAAGGATCGGAGCCTCGCACAATCTCTGCCTGAGAGTCTCGAACGCCGCCTGCTGCTCAGGCCCCCAACGAAAAACTACCGACTTCTTGGTCAGTCGGGTGAGCGGCACTGCTATCTTGGAGAAATCCTGAATAAACCTCCGATAATACCCTGCCAATCCTAGGAAGCTCCGAATCTCAGATGGAGACCTCGGGACCTCCCACTGCATCACGGCCTCAATCTTGGTCGGATCAACCAAAATACCCTTCTGATTAACGAGATGCCCAAGAAACTGCACCTCGCGTAACCAGAACTCGCACTTGGAGAACTTAGCGAACAGTCTCTCCCTCCTCAAAGTCTCCAACACCTCCCGCAGGTGCTCCTCGTGCTGTTCCTGCGTCTTGGAATACACCAAGATGTCATCGATGAACACTATCACCGACCGATCCAGCATCGGTCTACACACGCGGTTCATGAGATCCATGAACGCGGCTGGGGCATTGGTGAGCCCAAATGGCATCACCACAAACTCATAATGACCATACCGGGTCCTGAAAGCAGTCTTCTGTACATCCTCATCCCTGACCCTCATCTGGTGGTAACCGGAGCGTAGGTCGATCTTGGAGAACCAAGACGCTCCCTGGAGCTGATCGAACAAGTCATCTATCCTCGGAAGTGGGTAACGGTGTTTACCGTTACCTTGTTCAACTCCCGGTAGTCAATACACATCCGATGCGACCCGTCCTTCTTCCTCACAAATAAGATCGGCGCTCCCCAAGGCGAACTGCTCGGTCGAATGAAACCCTTGTCTAACAGCTCCTGAAGCTGTGTTGACAACTCCTGCATCTCAGGGGGAGCAAGTCGATATGGTGCTTTGGCTATCGGAGCCGCACCAGGAACCAGGTCGATCCTGAACTCAACCTGCCTCTCAGGAGGTATCCCCGGCAAATCCTCGGGAAACACATCCGGGTAATCTCGAACAATAGGAACATCATCGATCGTCGTCTTGCCCTTATCCCGGGCATCCAAGACGTAGGCTACATAACCGGCGCAACCCTGCTGAACGTAGCGCCTCGCCCTAGCGGCCGAGCAGAAGGTCAATCCTCGCTGGGGCCTCTCGCCCTGAACCACTATCTCTCCCCCACTGGGAGTGCGAACCCTCACTAGCTGAAGCTCACAGTCAATCACCGCCCCGTTGGGGCTTAGCCAATCCATTCCCACAATAACTTTATTCCCGCGCAGGGGAATCGGAACCAAATCCACTGAAAACTGTTCCTCAAATATCTGAAGGGAACACCCTCTATATACTTTGTCGACCCTCACGGTCCTATCATCTGCTATCTCCACCTCTAACGGACAATCCAGTTTCCCTGGAGCTCTACTGAACCTCTTGCTAAGCGCAAGAGATACGAATGATCGGGTAGCCCCCGAATCGAATAATACCAAAGCAGAAATGCCGTTCACAGAGAACGACCCTGAATAAAACATACAACCATAAGCAACATTTAATCAATAATAATAAAGAGATAAAAGGGAAAATACATACCCGTCACCACATCAGGAGTCGCTCGCGCCTCCTCTGCTGTCATCTGAAATGCCCTGCTCTTCGCCACCGGCGCATCAACTCGGCCCTGACGGCCATCCGTGATCCTCAAGGTAGCAGGGGCGGGTGCATGCACCTTCCCTGCTGCAGCTAAACTGGGACACTGGGACCTTTTGTGTCCCCTCTGATTGCACTGAAAGCAAATCAGATCCGATGCTGTAACCGTAGTGGCAGGGGCCGTACAATCCCTACTCAAATGCCCAATCCGACCGCACTTGTAGCAGCCGGAACTCCCTGCCTTGCACGCTCCCTCGTGCAATCTCCCACACTTGCCACATCGACCGTGGCTCTGCTGACTCCTAGATCTGTGATCTGAAACCTTGGGCTTTTTGCCCACACCGCCTGCACCCGAAACCGCCTCCGGTTTCCTCTTCCTCTCCATCTCGAGATCAATCTCCCTCTCTCTGGCTCTGGCAATCATGTCGTCCAGTGTTTTGCAACTGGACCGGCTCACAAACATACGAATGTCGCTCCGCAACATCTCGTGATAACGGGCCTTCTTCATCTCCTCGTCTGCTGCATACTGAGGAACAAGAAGGGCCCGCTCCCTGAACTTGGCGGTGATCTCCGCCACTGTCTCGGTAGTCTGGGTAAGATCCTGGAACTCCCTGGCTAACTGTTGCACCTCAATGACCGGTGCGAACTCCGCTCTGAACCTGGTAGAAAAATCAGCCCAGGTCATGGCATCCAATGCCGCATCATCCCCGATGGTATGTCCTACCTCCTCCCACCAGTCACGTGCCCTGTCCTTCAGGAGACAGGACGCCAATCTGACCTTGTCCCCCTCGGGACATCTGCTAGTGCGGAATGCGTTGGCCACATCCGCCAACCACCTGGTACTCGCTATGGGGTCCCGTGCCCCGTGGTAGTCAGGAGCCCCGCACGCCCTGAACTCCCTGAAAGTGAGTGTGCGCGACCCCATCATGGCCGCCATCTCAGTACGGAAGGTACTCAGTCTCTCATCCATCATCTCCAAAATGCCCTCCTTGATCGAACCGAAGATCACAGGAGTCTGCTCAAGTATGATGCGAGTAATCTCAGAAGAAAGGAACTCTCTGGTCTGCTCATCCATCTGTCCGACCTCCGGGTCGGATCCCGATCCTGATCCTCCTCCGACATCTGAACTGCCGGCTGCTGGCCTCGGACGCAAAACTACCATTCTGAAACATATCATAACAATATCAGAACATTGAAATATTTCAAGGGATCATAATACGACTACTAGCTTCCTGGTCTAATCTTGGCCTTCCTTGATTCGAGTACGGATCCTCTGTTTCCAGTAGTATGGGCCCCTACTACCTTCCACATCCATCCGTACTTTCCTCAAGAACTGCCTCGACTTCCCCAAGTCACTTCTACCGCTGCTATTTTCTGCTACCCTCACCCTAGGCTTGCCCTAGAGAAAACTCGAGCTCAATACGACTGGTCCTCAGCTGCTGTAGGCCTCCTTGCACTGCCAGTTAGCCATCACCTGAACACCATCACATGTGATGAGGATCGGATAATCCTTCAAGTAAAAGATCCGTCCCTACAACGGTTGGACTCAAACAAGAGCTGCGCAGTAGGGCCAGTTCCAGCACTCTGGGATTATTCAACCTGATTACATGTGGTGTGACGTGTCCACCTAATGGCTAACTCCCATTACTCGAATTCCCACTAAGCACAAAGCAAGCAGCATTCGGACAAGGGAAACAGACTCACGCAAGCTATTCTTATAACAAGGAATTGCACTATCATAGGATGCTAAGCTCACACTATCAGGCATAACCTAAACAGGCTATCCTACTGCTGTCTACTCAATTCTAGCATGCAATATTCATAGAGCTGTAACACATAAACAGGCACATAAGGCATCCTCCTACACCCTTAGTCCTATTCTAGCATGCTGTTCTACTAAACTGAAATTGAACAATTAACTTGTATGGGTAATTTGGGAGTACTTACTTGAGCTCGGTTGACCGCATGCGCACACCTCTATCTTAAAACAATTCTTTTCCTCCTAAGTGTTTTCAAAATTCTTTTGTAAAAACATTTTATTAAAAATCTTTTATTTCCCCGTAGTTTGAGTTCAGATACACCCGAGAGTGTATCCGAATCCCTCAAACCAGGGCTCTGATACCAACTTGAAACAACCCAAAAATACGACCCAAAATTTTTTGTTTTTAATATAATCAAAACTGCAATCAGAGCATCATGTAATAAAACCATACGTGATGTATTCCAAAACATAGTAAAATACTGTGCGGAAAAACTGTATCATGCTACATCAGATCAAACATCTAAATCAATCCCAGGCTAAAGCTGAGGCGGTGGTGTGTGCGATGCCGTCATCCAGAGCTCTTCCCTTTGCTTGCGGAAGTACCTGAAACCAAAACTGAAACTGTAAGCACGAAGCTTAGTGAGCTCCCCCAAACTACCACATACCATACAATAACACATAAACACATATTGGGCCTTGCCCACTGCATCGGGCCAAAGCCCGGAAACTGCATCGGACCAAAGTCCGGAACTGGCTGGGACCTTGTCCCCTGCATCGGACCGAAGTCCGGAACTAACTGCATCGGACCGAAGTCCGGAACTGACTGCATCGGACCGAAGTCCGGAACTGACTGCATCGGACCGAGTCCGGAACTGACTGCACATAGCATAGCATATCATAACCATTTATATTGCATACTGCATCGGGCCGTGGCCCGGAACATAAACACATACACATAGCACATAAAACATGTCTGGACCACGAAGGCATCAAACATACGAACTACTACATCGGACCGAAGTCCGGAAACTACTATTAACTGGACGGGCCGGCATTGTGGCCTTAGACCCGTCCCTACGGAAAGGAGACTCACCTCGTAAGCTAGCGGATGAGTGTGTGGCTCGGAAAGCTAACGGCTGCTGCTCCTGAATCTCCTCGGCTACAAACCCATAAACACACTCAATCAATCACTAGCACTATGCTCAGGGTAAAATGACCCTTTTACCCTTGGTCAAAGTTGACTTACTCAGGGCTGACTCGCCGAGTCGGGATACCCGACTCGCCGAGTCCTAGATTCCCCGTTCAACTCTTACATGCTGTTACTCGTCGAGTGTGGCATCGACTCGACGGGTACCCTCTGGATCCAAGAACTCAGATGATCTTCATCCGACTCGCCGAGTCAGATGAACAGACTCGACGAGTTGTTCTTAATCCTTAAGGAGATTGCCTTGGACTCGCCGAGTTGTATGAACAACTCGCCGAGTCCCTCTATTACTGAGTCTACTCTTAACTCGCTGAGTCCACTCCCTAACTCACCTAGCCCACTCGACACTGAAGAAACTGGAGAACTCGGGACCCGCGACGTGACTCGTCGAGTCGTTCTTCCGACTCGCCGAGTCGCCGCCATGCAACATATTTTTACTCGATTTCTCTTGAATCCAACACATGCAAATGATAGATCTAGGTCCATTAAGCTGTTTTACCACGTAAAGTTTCCAACTTTACGTGCACAACTACATGAATGAGGGAAATAAGGCTAAAATATGCACAATAAGGGTAGATCCATGGCTAATAAGCAATGTAACCCCAAAAAGACAGTGGATCTGGACTCTTCAACACCCCAACACTCAGATCCATAGGTTTTTCGGCTTAATAATGCAATCAAGCAAGCATAGAGCTTGGGACAAGCATCAAATAGCCCTTAAAAGAGCTCTAAGGGGAGTTTAAGCATGAAACCAGAAGGGGACTCCGAAAATACCTGAATAAGTTCACCCTTGACCTTGGATCTTGGCACTAGAACTCGTTTCCTTGCTTCCTTCTTCTTCTTCTTCTTCACTCCTTCACCAAAATGGAATAAAATCACTATAAGCTCACAAGAGGAAGGTTTAGGGTTTCTCACAGTGCTAACAGGGGAAAGTGACGAGATGGAGGCTATAATGGGGGTTTAAATAGTGAGCAAACCCGGGGAGTTAGGGTTTCACCCAGACGGATGGACTCGCCGAGTCCAGGATATGGACTCGTCGAGTCGCCGGCTCCCGCGTGCCCCAGATGCGCGACCCGACTCGGCGAGTCAGGCTAGAACTCGCCGAGTCCCTCTTGAAAACTTAGCCCAAAACAAATTAATTAACATACCGGAAACGGGTCGTTACAAGACCTGTTAGCCACTCGGCAACAACTGAAGAAACGTTTTAAGGTGATTCTAAGCGAGCAAAGCTCAAAAGCTGTGTTGGGAGAGATACCTAAGAAGATGGGAGATCCTGGACGACTCACTCTTCCGTGTGAGTTTGGTAACAACATTAAGGTTGATGCTTTAGCCGATTCTGGGGCTAGCATTAATTTGATGCCTTATTCATTTTATCAGAAGTTGGATACTCAGAAGTTGAAGGCTACAAGAATGACTATTCACATGGAGAACCGTTCACCGGACCACCATTAAGGCCACCAGACAACCATTGAGGTCACCTGACCTCTCCCAAACCAGTCGATTTCCAATTTCAGCCACTAGCATCGAGCTCAGAATTAACTATTTGTTCCGCAACCCCCAATCGACACCGGAGTTTATCTCTACAGACACGATCGATGGGAGCTTCTAGGTAGGGTTCTTTCAAGTCTATACATCTATGTTTTCAACCGAAATAGACTCGATTTTATCATGAAATTCATGAAATTAAGCTTATGATGAACGACAAATCGAGTGTCTGATACTTAATCTCACATCATAGGAGACATTCTATCTGAATCGCAATCCGATTTAGGTATTTTACAAGAATGTTTTGGACTTCACTGGTTGTGTATTGATATTGTCATATTTATACCTATTTTTAGGCGATATTTAGTGACATTTTTATTAATAAGTTGGCAGTATGTTTAGAATAATGGTACTTATGACTTTAAATTGTTATTTGCAGTCAATTAGAAGTATTTTCGAAGAAAGGGACCAGATTTGACAATTCATGGAACATTGGAGGCTTGGAGTGCAAAAGATAAAGAAAGCCACAGAATTCGCTAAAACCACGACGTGGCAGAGTAAACCACGATGTGGCATGAGTATTCTAGAAGACAAGATTACGTGAAGAAGGAGTCCTTGCCCGGTACGGATTACTTAAAAAACCACGACGTGGTACGGGATTTTTCACAATATATATATATATATATATATATATATATATATATATATATATATATATACACACACACACACACACATATATATATATATATATATATATATATATATATATATACTCTTGAACCCTACGATTGGGGGGACTTTGGACTGGCTTAGAGGGGTTCCTAAATACAAAATTCAGAAGAGAAAAAGATCTGGAAGTTGGTTCTAACACCAAGGAAGAAAGAGTTCATAAATTGGTTCATAGTTTGGTACACTTTAACATGTTTTGGATTATAGAATTTGTTTGTTTAGCTGTTAATATGTACAACTAAATCTAGTTGCTTCTGTTAGCTGGATGAAGCTGGAACTCATGGTTTGAATGCATTAGATTTGACTTTATTTGTTGGTTATATGCTTGTGTTGATTGATTTTACCTAGCATGCTTAGTTAATGATTTAATTGCTTTAAATTCTTGTTATGTGTAGTTAGTGAACACAAATCTGCATGAATATGAATACCTAATAACAAAGTGAACACTAGTTTATTAGAGCTAAGATCAAACCAATCTTAGATAAGTAATTGAATCATTGAATTAAGGTGTGTTAGAGAACTCATATTATGACTGTAATTGTGTTTTGATTAATCAATCTTCATAGCTCCAATCTTATTTAATAATTGATTTTGTGTTAACTATTGTGTGACCATACATAGAATTACATGAATTGATTAATAATTAGTAGGTTTAGAACTAAACTGCTAATACTTCTTAAATTGGTAACCAACGGTAATAGTTTTGACTAATGTATAACCATTGAGTGAAAGTGGATTTGAACTAACAGAAGTATTTTGTTAATTCATTGAGTTTTTGTTAAAGAATTAAGTTCATCTAAACTTGCAAAATTAGATACAAACCCTTTTTAGCTTATTAATAATTAGATTAATTTAGTAGTGAATATATTAATTAATAACACCGTTCCCTGTGATCGACACCCGACTTACCTAAGCTATATTGTAATCTGACTAGGTACGCTGCCTATAAGTGCATAGTTAGTCTAAGTTTGTTAGGTTATAAATATTAAAATTAGTGGGTACTTTCGTGCACATCATGTATATCAATAATCGAGGTAAAACCAAAATCAAATGCTAATTGTATATACAATATAGAGGTGGAAAAGACTTATATTTAGCAATCTAAGCAAACAGAGAACGGAATAAAACTGGATATTCGAGCAGAAATGGCGGAATCTGTGGAGCTTCCTGTTCTTGATCTTTCTTCATCATATCAAATCTCCACCGCTAACTCAATCTAGCAGGTTCTTCTATTATAGTTTATTCTTCAAACTTATAAATAATCTCTAAATTGTCACTAATTTTACCAATTTTTCTAACCGATCGAATTATATCTTTCACCCTTCATCTTGAGTTGAGTTCATGTCCTCCTTTTGTGTTAGTGAACATTGCTTTGACTATCTGAATATGCAATCTCTGTCTTCTCCTTTTCCTTTTATTCCACTTTAGACCTTGGTACCTAACAATAACTCAATATATTATCTACACATAATACATCAGAATGGATTTGTGAACCTTTCAGCTAGTAAAGTTGATATTTGTAGAGTTTATCAACGTTGCAGGTGGTCATTTTTATCTCTATAATTACACACACACAATCACAATAGCTAGTAAATTTGATATTTGTATAGATTTTTTATGAACACCAACTGTTCGATGAAATGCCTCAATGAAAAAGTAGCATTGTATGTGAAAATCCTTAAGTTTGAGCCCTCATTAAGCCAAGCATTAAGGCCCTTAGGTTAAATTGAGTTTCACATATTAATAGCCTAATAAGTAACCAACAATCATATAAAAAGTGATAAACTTAAGGCTTAACTATTAAGTCCTTAATAGAACACCAAAAGTGATTTAAAAGCTATTATGATCAATTTTCCCAAATTTGTCCTCCAACTTCTAAAATTCGTGTAGGTCAATAAGAACATCTAAAAATCACGAGGCTAAGTTTTATGGAAATCTTAATTTATCTATTTTCTTCAAACTTTGAATCACATTTTGTAATTCCAACTCCTTGAAGGGTAAAATTGGCAATCTTCTCAGGCTGGTCCATGTTGTCACAGATTTCATGCATTATCTTCAAAAAATCATAATAAATTCATTAGAACTCCAAATGCCAAAATTCCAAATAATATAATTAGATATGGATGTATAGTTTCCCACATATAAAGGGACTGGTGTAATTCTTGTTATATTGGTACAATTTATTCCAAGAGTGTTGAGTGGTCCAGAAAGTGACAGCCTAAAGTTACTAACTTGTAAATTTAATATAAAATCAACCAAAAAATCATTAGAATAAGATCTTTATATTTCTGAAAAGATAAAAGGGGGAACTTTACCAATATTATTTTATTGAAATTTAATAATGCGTTGAAAGGTAAGAAAACAGATCCCCAAAAGCGCATTGCAATCAAAGAGAAAATAAAAAAAAATATATACATAAGTTTTATAAAAGTAGTAAACCAAAGCACAAGATAAATAATGTTATAATTTTTGTGTAGGTTCTCGGAAAGAAAATGATCCATCTTGTTCATGCTAACTGATTTTCAAGTTCAAGGAGGTGAGTTACATTAACTCTCCTACTAAGGAGATGAGTTACATTAGATATGTGTAACATGTGATTAAATACACGATAACAACTATTGAATCGAGAACATGAAAATGATTATTGTCCACATAAATCATATGTGATTAGATACATATAATAACATGTGGTTATGTGTATCAAATGACATATGATTTATGTGGCTAAGATTTATTTTCACATTCTCGATTCAATAATTGTTTTTTCCACTTTAATCATACGTGATTAAATACATTTAATCAGATGTGATTATATGGTTCTAATCACATATGATTTTATTTGGAAAAAATGAATATTGTCTATATAAATCATATGTGATTAGATACATACAATCACATGTGATTATATAGATGATAACAAATATTGAACCAAGAACACAAAAACAAATCATTATCCAAATTAATCATATGCGATTAAATACATCTAATCACATGTGATTATATGAATCTAATCACAGAATTTATTTTCGCTTTGTCGATTCACTAGTTGTTCTCATGTATTTTATCACATGTGATTATATGTTTAATCGCATGTGATTAAGTACATGAGCACAACTATTGAACCGAGAAGGCAAAAATGAATCTTGTCCACCTCAAATCATATGTGATTATATACATATAATCACATGTGATTAAATACACAAAAGCAATTATTCAATCGAAACCGCAAAAATAAATATTGTCTACATAAATCATATCTGATTAAATACATATAATCACATGTGATTATATGTATCCAATTATATATATATATATATATATATATATATATATATATATATATGTGTGTGTGTGTGTGTGTGGATAAGATTAATTATCACATTCTCAATTCAATAATTGTTCTTTATCAACTGTAATCATATGTGATTAAATACATATAATCACATATGATTATATGTATCTAATCACATATGATTTATATGGACAAAAAATAATAATGTTTATATAAATCATATGTGATTAAATACATATAATCATATAGGGAAGGGTTATATGGAAAATAAATAATTAGGGCAACACATGTTGGAACCAATGAAAGCATGACAACACATCACTTTGGAATAACTACATAAATAACTTCCATAGTACATTGCTTACGAATAAAGAAATGTACACGTGTCACTTGATCATTGGTTCCAACATATGTTCCTCTAATTGTTCATTTTCCATTGAACCTACTTCTAATCACATAAGATTATAGACACGAGAAAAACTATTAAATCGAGAACACAAAGATAAATATTGTCCACATATATCATATGTGATTAAATGCATATAATCACATGTGATTATATGTATCTAATCACACAGAATTTATATGGAAAATATTCATTTTTACGTTCTCGATTTAGTTGTTGTTCTTGTGTATTTAATTACATTAGATTATATGTATCTAATCATATATGATTTATATGGAGAATATTCGTTTTCACATTCTCGTTCAACAATTGTTCTTGTACATTTAGTCACATATAATTTCTGTACACAAGATTCATTTTCGCATTTTCGATTCAACAATTTTTATTTTTCCACATTAATTATATGTGATTAAATACATACAATCACATATGATTAAATACATGAGAAAAAATATTGAATCAAAAATGAGAAAACGAATACTATCAATATAAATCATATGTGGTTTGATACATATAATCACATGTGATTAAGTACATGAGTAGAACTATTGAATTGAGAAAGAAATAATGAATATTATCCAAATAAATCATATATGATTAGGTACATATAATCATATGTGATTATCTGTATTTAATCACATATGATTTATATGGGCAATATTCATTTTTGTGTTTTTAATTCAATAGTTGGTCTTGTGTATTTAATCACATATGATTTATGTGAAAAGGATTTGTTTTCACGTTAACTATTCAATAAATCATATGTGATGATATATATATATATATATATATATATATATATATATATATATATATATATATATATATATATAGTAACATGTAATTATATATACGAGCAAAACTATTGAATCAAGAACATTAAAACAAATTTGTGTCCGCGTTAATCAAATGTAATTAAATACGTATAATCACATATGAGAAAAAAATATTGAAACGAAAAATCAAAAATGAATATCGTTCATATAAATCATATATGATTGGATACATATAATAACATGTGATTTTATGTATCTAAGCACATATGATTAAAGTTGACAAAAATATATGATTTATGTGGACAATATTCATTTTAGTGTTCTCGACTCAATAGTTGTTCTCGTATATTTAATAATATGTTATTATATGTATCTAATCACATATAATTTATATAGAGAAGATCGATTCAATTTTGTCCATATAAATCACATATGATTAGATACTTATAATCACATGTGATTAAAAAACTATTAAATCTAAAACTCGAAAGTGAATTTTGTCTATATAAATCATATGTGATTAGATACATTTAATCATACGTGATTATATACATGAGAACAATTATTGAATCAAAAACACGAAAATATATTTTTTTTCTACATAAATCATATGTGATTAAATACATATAATCATATATGATTAAATACATAAGACTAAATATTGAGTCGAAAATGTCGAAATGAAAATTGTCCATATAAATCGTATGTGATTAAATACATATAATCACATGTGATTAAATACATGAGACCAACTATTGAATGGAAAAAGAGTAATAAATATTGTCCAGATAAATCATATATTATAAAATACATATAATCACATGTAATTATACGTATCTAATCACAAAATATTTATGTGGACAAAATTCATTCTCGCTTTCTCGATTCAATAGTTTTTTTGTATAATCACACGTGATTATATGTATTTAATCACATATGATTTATATGAACAAAAACGAATCTTGTCCACATTAATCATGTATGATTAAATACATGAGAAAATTATTGAATCGACGCAAAAATAAATATTGCTCACATAAATCATATGTGATTAAAAACATAAAAAATTTTGTTGAAGCGAAAATGTGAAAATGAATCCTGTCAATATAAGTCATATGTGAATAGATACATCATACATATAATTAAATGTGTTTAATTATAAGAGAACAACTAACGAATCAACAACGCGAAAATGCATGTTGTTCACATAAATCATATGTGATTAAAACATATAATCAAATGTGATTATATATGTCTGATCACATGTGATTTATGTGGATAATATACTTTTTTTGTTATTCTCGTGTAATTAATCATATGTGATTACAGGTATCTAATCACATATGATTTATTTAGACAAAAACAAATCGTATCCATATAAATCATATGTATACATATAATCATATGTAGTAATGGCGAGTGGTGGTGATAGTGGTGAGTGGTGGTTTTTGTGGGTGAGAGGTGGGTTAGTGGTGACCGGTGGTGGTGATGGGTGGTGGAGGTGGGTAGTGGAGATGGTGATCGGTGGTGGTGGTCTTAGTATGTGGGGGGTGGGGTGATTGTGGCAGGTGGTGGTAATGGGTAGTGTAGGCGGGTGGTAATGGGTGGTGGTAGTGGTGGGTGGGTGGGTGGGTGGGGTTGGAGGCGGGTGGTGATGGGTGGATGGTGGTGGTTGGTAGTGACATGTGGTGGTTTTTGTAGGTGGGGTTGGGATGGTGGCGGCAGGGGTGGTGGTGATGGATGGTAGTGGTGGGTGGGTGGTTGTGAGTCGTGGTGATAGTGATGGGTGGTTGTTTTGGTGGGTGGGTGTGGGTGGTGGTGGTGATGATGGTGGGTGGGTGGTGGTAGTGGCGGGTGTTGGTAGGTGGTAGTGGCGGGTGTTACCGTCTCCTCCATACATAATTTTATATTTTTATGTCAATCGAAACTTAATTTTATATTTTTATGGCTACTTTGTAATTGTGTTCTCCGCCGTAACGCGCGACATAACGAAATACTAGTTCTTAATTAAAATCAAATAAAATCTTTAATCTTACAATTTTGCTATTTAGTTAATGATTAATTGACATCGATCTATAAATAAATTCATAATATGCATCTACAGTGATGCCTCCTCTAACAAGTGTTAGTTTTTGAAAGATCTTTCCTATGACCTATATGAAAAAGTATTTTCTAAAATATAAAAATAAAATAAATCTCAATTTAAACCTAAAAAAAAGTACTCTCTCTCTCTCTCTCTCTCTCTCTCTCTCTCTCTCTCTCTCTCTCTCTCTCTCTCTCTCTCTCTCTCTCTCTCTCTCTCTCTCTCTCTCTCTCTCTCGTTTACGACTTAGCAATCATCCATGAAGGCCCATACTTCTTTGGTGTACTTTACCAATTCTCTGAAAAAAACCATTTGTATAAATATATTTACGACTTAGCAATCATCCATGAAGGCCCATACTTCTTTGGTGTACTTTACCAATTCTCTGAAAAAAACCATTTGTATAAATATATTGGGAGTATAATTCCTTGTAACATATCAAACTCACTTCCTTCCAAACATCTATGTATTTCATATGCTATGAAACTATGAACATCTAGCTCACTATAGAGGTTAACAACTAAATAATCACAATGATAACAATGTGGTATAAAAGTAACCAATCAATGTCTCGTAATATTTAAAGGGTCAGCCCCAATTGACTTATAATAATCTTTATCAGCATTCGATACACGCTCACGAAACAAATTCCACTCATGTTGACATCTTTCCCTCACCTGTCATCAAAAGTTAAAACCCAAAATTTAAATTCTGAATCTTTGAAAAGAAATAAGATTATAAAACTACAAACATTTACATACCCCTTGCCATGGTGCTTTCCCATTTTCTCCTTTACCCTACAAATACAACAACAAAGATCGGTCCATGTTAAACACAAACACATCCAAGCTCATGAGGACAAATATGGAATTTTGATTTTTTACCTGATTCCCAAGTGAAGGTAGACCTTGATGAACTACCCATTGTGCATCAACAACTCCAATCTTCTCATGTGCAGGCTATATACAAAAGAAATCAAGTCAATCCACCTTTCTTGAAAACATGCTGTTTTTTTAAAGATTTTGTTTTCGTGATTACAAAAATCAAAAGCAAACTAATCGAAGGTTGTTGATTACTTACCTCAACACATTTTTGGAGAGCAAAGTCAAGACCCCATCCATGAACCAAATCATTCTACATTTTTAAAATTGAAAAATTAGATACGATTATATTTCCATCCAAGATTTTATATAAGGTGAAATGACATGATCATAATCATATATCATCATATGTCCTTATCATACCTGGATTAAATGCCACACACATCTCCAAGATTCTCGAGAGAAAACCGGAGCCATAATTTCTACAAATCTGTACACATAATTATAAAAAACCATGTCATACCAACTATACAATTATTCTTTGAATGTCATTTATGATACTAATTTAACCATTATAAAAGTGATTCATTTAGGGTTTATACGTACGCTGCACATGGAGGCAAATGCGGGTTACTGCACCAACCTGGCTTCTCCTCTGTTACTCTACAAACACATAACATCAATACATAAAAAGAAAAAGATTAGCATAAATGTAAAAAGTTTTCATTTTTAACAATCTTTAGTTACTTTTTTTTAACAATAAGTGGATTTTCATAATGAAAAGCTCCAAAAATTGCAAGATTTTATCACTTACTTATGAACTTCACGATCTCCACGTCTTTTGGTCATCTGCCATGTTAATCCCTTACTACTAGAATCCAATCCAGGCTGTGATATCTCTAATTTATGCTTCCTCACAAGCTTAATGTATCTAAAATATATAAAAAAAAGATTATTATACAATTAGGTAAAGTTAATTTAATCAAGAAAAATGTGTCCAACACTCACTCTTCAGCGTTGAAATGATCAACCCCAAGATCTTCATCCCACATAAATATGAAGTCATATGGCGCGACAATGTCAGGGTGAAGGAATCTTTTCGCATACCACCTTTAAAACGAAGCACACAAATGTTCATAATCATAAAGTCAAAGTCAAAGATATGAAATTAATATAATGGGCATAAAATTAAAGGGGTAAGAAAAAGTTGTTACCATTTTGTTTGCTTTGCTACACTAATATGAATAGCACGCTTTGACCATTCAAATTCATCCCATTCTGTTGTTCGGCCATCATAATGGAAGAGAAGGATTGTAAAATTATCAGAAAACTTTTTTACTGCTTTATCGATGTTATATCTTTGATTATAACCAACAGTCAAAGTTAAAAGATACTTCGGTTTTCCCTTTAGGTCCTGCAAATGCAAATGCATAAGGCGTATTACTTTCAAGAAACTACTTTTTTTTTCATCTTTTTATATTTTTGTTTTGTGGGTCCCGTTCTAAAAATGAGTCATTAATCTTCGGATTTGTTAAAAAAAGATAAACAAACCTCACTAGGTTGACCATATAATCTGCGAGGATATAAATCTGATTCAGAAGCAAGAATAGCTGGAGGTAGTCTTTCTGCACCTCTAGGGTTAGATGACACCCAAATCTGCATCAAATTTTTCTTTAAATAATCAAAGATATAAAGTCATTCAACTCAACAATAAAGATATGATATGTATGTCATTGGATCTTGTTAGGTCAAAAAGAGTAAACTTTACCAAAAAAAAGGGGAAATTATAAGAAAATATATACCTTTGAAGGATGAGGAAGGTTTTCAGCTCCCTTTGAGATTTTATCCCTTGTGACAGATATCACATTTAAGATTGTTTGTGTAGAGTGGCCTGAATTTTTGTCCCAAATGTATGTATCAATAGGAGGAATGAGTTTAATCTGTGAAATTTTAAACCAATTAAAACTTGTTATCAAAGTAAAAATAATCCAAAATAGTGGTTTTTTGCATGACTTACATTTGATGGTGAATAAGCTGGAAAGGATGCACCAATGAAGAACCCAAAAAGAATACCAACTGTGATTGTTAAAATAAACCTCATATACTCGTTTGATTTCCTGAAAGTTTCATTATTTGGATATAAATAAACATTAAAAAAAAAAGGAATAAAAGATTCAACAATGATGAAGATCAAACCTTCGAATAGTCGTAGAGTTTCCCTTTCTTTTACTTTCTTCAAAATTCATATTAACAAGAACAAATTAAGCTGCAAAAGCAGCTTAATTCTTTGGTAAAAGTTAAAACCCAAGCAGCCGAACAGAATTACAGATTTGACCACAAGGTAAAACCTGAAGAAACTCATAAAAGAACATGAAGAATTATTACAACTATGAACTTAAAGCAGAAACGTAAAAAACTTCAACTACCCAAAAAAAACAACACGAATGAAAGATTAAGAACAAGTGTCGCAGTGGGAACAAACTCACAAAGTGTGATTTGTGACATAATTCTTATAGTGAACTGAATTCCATACAAGAAAAAGACCAATTTAATTGCCTACAAAACACATGTGCTTCCTCCTTCAATTTCATCCACATATTCGGCAATTGAACCAATCATGTGCCTACTTTTACCAAATTAAACATGCAACAGTTGGATTTCCCCAACACCCATCATGAAAAAAAACTATATTTCCAAAATAAAATCTTACAACACCCCACAGAGATGCAGTAGATAACTTAAGCGATAATAATCGTTAAGAGCCCTAACCCGTAAAGATGAACGAAAACGTGTTTACGTGCTTACATTCAGAGATTAAAGCAACGAAAAGTTTATAAGATCGTTGACCTTGACCCATACAAGTAGAACTAATTTGTATATGTTCCACTCGCTATAAGAATGATGAATTTTTTTTTTAAAAGAGTACCTGGGATTGTTGTTGAGATAGAACACCAAGAATAGTTCGAGAAACCAAACGTAGGTTGAAGAGCTTTAATCTCGAAGATTTCATTACTAAAAATTCGATATAGCAAAGTGATTGTCGAGAGACAGATTCTCTCGTGAAGATTTTTTTGAAAAAAATCGCGGTTTTAAAGATGATTGCTTTAACTGGAGAATAATCTTGGAGCTCTGGATTCTGAATGCTTGAAATTATTCGGTTTTTTCTTTATAGAAAGGGTTTTAAGGAGGAATTCAAGTTTCCAGCAATCGAAATAATCTTCTTCGTAAAGACCAAAAACTGCTTCTTTCCGCGTCTTGTCGACGAATTTTGTTTTTTTGAATAGACTTGTTGTCGACCAAATTATTTCTTGGCCTTTTTTGAATTCAAAGATTTTGAATTTACGATGAGACTTTTCTTGATTTACTTTATACATAAATGTACTTGTTGTGTATGCTGAAACTTTTGGATTGTATCCTTTTAAATTATTACAGTATATCTCAATATTAAGAAAATGAAAAAATAGATGATTTAATTAATTTATATCTATTTTTAAAAATTAACAATTTACATCAAATTGCTCTACAATACCAGATTGATTTTTTACTTTAAAAATAATATACCAAAGACTATAAAATATTAATTGGAGCAATTTAGTTGTGAAAATAGGATGGAGTGGTTAGGTGGTCCAATTTATTACATGCAGCTAAAAAAAATTTAAAGATCATTACTATGATTATTGATTATTCTCTTAAAATCCGACAATAATTTATTTAGCATATATTTTTTTTTTCCTAAAACGGCAAAGCAAATATTAAATAAAACTAATGTTTCAATATACGTTCCAAAAGGAGGCTTGCTAAAAGACATACCATTATTTCATCGAATATATAAAGCGTAAGTATTCTTTCGTCGAATATATAAAGCGTAAGTATTGTTCTAAATAATAAAAAAATATATATCAATGATAACTTGTAGAAAAAAACGAAACCTATGAATATGCATACGAGCAAATCGTTATATAAAGCGTAAGTATTGGTATAAATGATAACATATCATTGATAACTTGTAGAAAAAAAAAAAAAAAGAAAAAACGGAACCTATGAATATCCATACGAGAAAATCATGGTGGTTTTGATGGTAAGTTTGACGGTTGTAGAATTAGTCCTTTTACATAAAGTATATCAGAAATCTCAATAAGAAGTAAATGAATAAATCCATAATGATTAATTAAAAAGGTGACTGAAGTTGTAAACCTTTATATATATATATATATATATATATATATATATATATATATATATATATATATATATATATATATATATATATATATATATATATATATATATACTCATTGTGTATTAAATATTATCTTTTGAAAAAAAAAAAAGTACGAATGTGCGATCTAAAGGCACATTTATGATTCGTCAAAGTGAAGAATAGTTGCAATTGACGTGTCTAATGGAGGGAAAAGGCTTTAAGCCATATGCATCGTGTTATTTGGGCTTAAGCCTGGTGCCACGTGTCTAGACAGTATTTAATGATTGGTCGGAGGTTGGACTAAAACTAAATGAGTGGACGAGTTTAGTACACTAGGCAATTTGTTTGGTTAACGACTTTCTTTGTTTTCTAGGCGTGTAAAACCGATCAACGACTTTTTATATTACTCGTATTTCAACCCAAAGCTTTTTTTTTTTCCAAGGCGGAATTAAGGAATAAGGATAGTATTAGGGACCAAATATCAAAACTTGAGCCAGTATTGAACAAAATCCAAACTGATTTTAGCCATTCGGTTCCACCTTTTTTCCTAAAATAACCGATCCTAAGTCAGGTGTCAACAGCCGCTTATATTTCATTTACATAGATTACACATGTTTGTACATACACAAAAACAATAACAGTAGTTCAATTGTTAACTCCACTATTTTTGTTCGTTAGCTATGGTAAATCTTTTGTTACATCTTGATTCCTCGAGTCTTTATAGATAATCCTATAAAGCTTTGGAAAATTGTCATAAAAGCCCTTAAGTTTTTAAAAAATGTTGGTTTTATCCTTGAACGAGTTTTTGGAATGATAAAGCCGGATACTTTCACTAAATGATTTAAATATCTCATTTAAGGGGTTCCACCCTTAGTAGACGGTTACCCATATGCTGATTTGGCACTTTAGGTGGGCCCTGTTTTTATAACCCTTTCCCACATAACCTTTCCCCCTCCCCCCGTTTCTTGCATCCTCTCACATCCACAGTATTCTCCCGCGCAAAATGTCAACATCTTCTACAAAATCAAGCTCGAATGTGAATTCACGATTCAAGAAGAAGATAGAAGTGAAGTGTTGGTGTGAAGATTTATGTCATGTGTTTGTTTCTTATACACTAGAAAATCCAAGCAAGAAATTTTGGGGGTGCCCTAATTATAAGGTAAAAATCATTTTTCCCTTTTCTTTATTTCATCATCCTGAGATTTTCCAGTAGGATTGCACTAAGGGTATTATGCACTGACCTAATTATGTAGGGAGAAGGAGGTTGTGGGTTTTTCAGATAGGTTGACGATGAAGGAGTTCAAAACAAGATATGATGCCAGAGTCAAATCGGCTTATAAAGCAGCGACAAATGATGGCATTTATGCAAATGGTTGTTGTTTTGTTAGGGGCTATATTGTCCATGATTGTTCTAGTAGTATACAAGATTTAATGGTAGTTGGTTGTTATGCCACTAGTATTGTGATCTTGAAATATGTAGCTTTTGATGGTATGAAATATGTAGCTTTTGATGGTATTTGATACTTTGGTAGGTATATGTAATGTTAGGATTGTAATTTGTAATGTATGGATGTTGATTGCAATGTTCGGATGGTTAACTTTAGTAAATGGAATTTGGAGTACAAGTTGGTTTGTTTTGTAAGTATATTGCATAAAATGGTATTGCAGTAGATTGAATTAAATGGTAATTGGTATGTATTAATGTATGAATGTTAATTGCAATGTTGGATGATTAATTTCTGATAATGGAATTTGGAGTACAAGTTGGTTTGTTTTAATGCTTGTATATGCATAAAATGTTATTTCAGTAAATTGAATTAAATGGTAATTGGTATGTATTCGCACCTTTGCATAAAGGTACATTGCATAAAATGGTCCCTAAAATGGTACATTGCAGAAACAATTGGTGAATGATAACAATTGTTAACTATTTTACTAACTAAAAGATTGCATAAAGGTATATTGCATAAAATGGTCCCTAAAATGGTACGTTGCAGAAACAATTGGTGAACGGTAAAAATTGTTAACTATTTTAGTAACTAAAAGATTGAACATAAAATTGAAGGGGGTGTATCCATTACATAAAGTTTAATTACATACTACCAATATGTAGCAACTATCCATTTGAACCAAAATGCCTAAACAATGCACAAAAAAGGCAACCTAAATGGTAACAAAATAACAATTGGATGCATGCTGTAATCAGTGGGTGTAAGAATGTTACTGTACTAAAAGGCCAAAAAACAAAGTTTACAAAAGTGGCAACCTATATCATTCCCACTACATCCCTATCCCCCTTCTTCCTAACAAACTACTCCAAGTTGATTGGCTTTACAGAAGAAGAACCACCACCATCTTTGTCATAGACACCCTTCCTTAACTTTATCTTAGTAATCCTCTCAGATGTTTTCCTTATTCTCCTAACCATTGGGACAACCTCATGTCCTCCATCATCACCCTGATTTCCCTCATCGTCACCCCCAAATCCTCAACACCACCTTCAGGTCCATCACCATTATCAACATCTCCAAGACCATGACCTTCTTCATCACCATCATTAACAGCTTCATCTCTAGCACCATGAGCTTCTCCAGCACCATCACCAATAGCTTCATCTCCAACACCTTCATCTCTATCATCCAGACCAACATCATCATCAAAATGGTGACCATCAATGAAATCATTTACATCCTAGTGTAAAAAGATATAATTAGTTCATAACAATGACCAGAAAAATGTTAATTAATAAAAGATAATAGGTCTTGCCAGTTCAACTGGTGGGGAATTATCCAATTCCACTTGTATCCCTGGCATAGCTTCTATTCCTATCATGTTGTAACCAACTTCTAGCATATTAGCAATGTCTAAAAGTTCTAATTGTATCTTCTCTGGGAGAATATCCTCCTGTTTGCCCTCAGTAAACTCAATTACCTCATTATCTTCCACTACATTGTCACCCTTAAGTGGACTGGAGTTTGTGAAGTTAACCCATTGTAAAATTACATCAATACCTTGTTCAATTTCATCATTTATTGATTTAAGCTTCCAACCAATATTGGATCCTACTTGCCCATAAGTGTCACTACCTTGCATCGTAGTTGTTTGACTAGTACCTCCTTCTTGCATCATATGACCATCCTGAATATGGATTACTGGAACTTCCTGCACAACACCTTCTTCCTGCACCATACCTTCTTCTACAACAGTAGGAACTTCTACCACTGGAACTTGTTGAACCAAACTTTCACCCGTCTTATAACCTTCTTGCATGACATTTTCACCCTCATCAGTGAATGGAACTTGTTAAACCACACTCTCGTGAGTACCTATATTTGGAGTATTATTCCTAGTTTTTGCAGAACCAATCCTCCCACCATCTCTCCTTGTGCATAACTTCTTCCTAGGTACATCAATACTATTTCTCCGAACTCTTTTAGAACTTGCCTGTTGCTTGCAAACAATGTTATGTTTTCTTGGACTCTTCCTCACTATGTTAGAGCATGAAGTTTGACTTGGGACATTTGGTTGAGCAGGCATGTAGTATTGTTTTCTGTCATTCTCTCGTTTAGTGGCTGGTTAGGAACAGATACATGGGGGATGAGATGTTTTCTTGACCTTCCTGTCTTCTTTGGTGGGGGAGGCACATATTGTTTTCTCTCATTCTTACATGCCCTCTTGTTATGACCATATTCCAAACAATTGCCACATCTGGTAGTTCTTGCAACCTTCACTTTTGTTATTGAAAACTTGCTCTCCATATCAATGACATGCCTCCTTCTTTTTGTAGCAGGCCTACCATGCATCCTCTTATACATTGGAGGCAATGGCTTAATATATTCAGTTTGGGCCCAAAGATTGTTGCCATTAACAGGTTCAATGTTTGTTGAGTAACATTGCCTAAATTTCTCTTTAGATAAGTATGCATTGATGTATGCATCAGGTGTTTGATGGATAAAATTAATTGTTGGATTTTCATGCACACAAGGGATGCCAGCCAAATCCTACAACCTACATGAACATGTCATATCTGATGGGTTTGAGCCATAAGAACTTTCCTATGTGCACATACAAACCCTAATATCTTGGATCTAGATTTCACTAATTGAACATGCATCGAATCCAAGACTTACAATACTAGATCTAATGTAAACAATTGAATCTAATCATATGAATTTGGATCTAGAACAATACTTTGGATTACTTGCTTGATACTTCTTCTTCTTGGATCTTAGAGTCACAATTGTCACTCCTCTAATGGCTTACAAACACCAACTAGCAAGAGAATGATCTTGAGAGAGAGAGAGAGAGAGAGAGGAGGGTGAGAAATCGGCGCTAAGGTTCTTTGCATTGCATGAGAGTCGATTTCCCTCACCCAATGGATCTATTTATACTATGAGCTACTAGGGTTTCAGCCTTAACCCTAATTGAATAACTTAGGCCCTAAGCAATCCAAGATCCTCCTAGATACTAGGCTTGGACGATTTTATGGTCCTCTAAACCTAAAATCCGTCCACCCTTATGTCCATAAGGATACATAGCCCAAAACACAACTATCACACATTTGACAGTTTATGCCCCTTTATTCAATTAACCTCTTTAAGTCACCAAATTAATTCTCAATTAATATATGACTTATATTAATCAAATAACATTATTATTCGTTTAATATATTATTCTTAGAATATATTAACAATAATATCTCTTCTCTCTTAACAAATCATCTGTCAAGTTGCTATGATGAAGGCAACTCAAAAGGACCATGCATAACCGGGTCAAGTACTTACCAAATATAGTTATAGCCTTGGACACTAATCCAACAATATCATCTAAGTCCACCTTGTAACTGTCACACCCTCTTCTGGCCTCAAACACATGTCCTTAACTATGAATTATTCCCCAAAACCTACAATCAAGTATCTAGATAGTAACAATAATTAATGATTAACACAAGTTTTAGAAAGCATAAAATAGTACCTCGTATTTTTCCTAAATCGATTCATTTTTTTCAAAAATTTTGGACAAACATTTGAATTCCACTTTTCACTTTCCTCATTCATGTAAGCAAACATATCCATGATATAAATCTGTATCTCTTCAAGCATGGTGATCAAAGGTTTTTTCCTAGCATCCAATATTATTGAGTTAAAGCACTATGAGATCCCATTCTCAACTGCTTCACATGCATAACCTGATCCAAAAAAGGCTATACACCATGTTTTTGGTTGTTTTGACATCAAGTATTCATATGAAGAAAGGTTCAAAGTCTTGTGCTTTCCATATGCCTCTTGAAGTCACCTTCTGTGTAGCTCATAGAGGCAGCCCAAAACAACTTCTTATACTCCAAACCTATGAAAGCCTTTCTAAAGTTGGCATAAATGCGCCTAACACAATTCCTGTGTTCAACATGAGGCACTATATCTTTCATAGATTCAAGCAGACCCTACAATACAATGATTTAATTATGTTTAATAGAGGAAAAATATGTAATAAGATAATTATGCAATTAAGTATAGGACAAATATGTAATAAGATAATTATGCAATTAAGTAAAGGACAAGTATGTAAACTTTTACCTTGTGTTGAACTGATTGATGGGTTTTGGTCATAAGAACATCCTATGTGCTCATACAAACCCTAATGCTTGGATCTAGGTTTCTCTATTGTACATGCAAATTATCCAAGACTATAAACCCTAATTCTAGCATACAAGTAATCATATTAACATGAGAATGGGTTTAAGATATTACCTTGATTGTTATGTAGCAATAACAATCCCAATTCCTCCTTGATTTGACTTTAGAAAGCTTAGAGTCACAAATGTCACTCCTCTAATGGTTCACAAACACCAAAAGCAAGAGGATGAAGAGGAGAGAGGATGGAGGCTGCCAAAACCATGTGAAAACCCTAGCAAGAAGCTTGTCCACGTTTTTGGTCCTTAAGGGATCTATATATAGTGAGGCAATTAGGGTTATCTAACAAGGAAACCCTAATTTGGTTGCTTAAGCCCTAAGCAACCCATGGAGCCCTTTCCATAAGGCCTTGGACGATTTCATATGGGCTTCCCCCATAGAATTCGTCCACCTTATAATATAAGGCAATCCATGGCCCAAATTGCAATTATCTTATAATTACAATTCCAATCCCTTAAGTTTAATTAATCTCTTTTAGTCACAAAACTAATTACCAATAAATTATTGACTAATATTAATTAAACAATATGATTTCTCCTTTAATATATTATTCCCATAATATATTAATAAATCATATTTAATCTTTTCTCTCCATAATTCATCCTATCAAGTTGCTTTGGTGAAGGCAACCCAAAAGGACCATGCACCATCGGGTCAAGTACATACCAAAATAGTTATGGACTTAGACACTAATCCAACAGTCTCCTACTTGGATAAGTCTAATAACTATTTTGCGTATGACTTCAGATCCTGATCTGCAATCGTAGCTTTCCAAAGCCGCTGTCAACTCTGATCCTATCAGATACGCGTGTCCTTAGATAAGGGATCATATATTCCTCCATTCTAGATATCATATGAGATATGATTTCAAATCATTCTCTTTGTACTATATCTCGATTCCCGATTTATGACGACTGACTAACTGAACAAATCAAATTAGCCCTAGCCCGACCGAGCATTTACGTTTTTCATCACTAAATCATCAAGGGGCCCAAAGATATCGCTTTTATCCTACTTTGGATAAAAGGAACGGATAAACTTTGATACAATGCTTGCTTGCACTCACTCACCGAATCACACACAATAATATGTTTTATAACACCAAGTTACTAGTGCGTTTACATATTATCAATGTGCAACTGATTCGCAAGATACAACTCACACATCTCGGTTTCAAGAATATAAGATGTTATCGTCTCACTAATCACTCATGATACAATTTCATGGAGTGATCCAAGTGAGCGTGGGTTTAATCCAATGCTCAAATCATATTCGTAAACACTCATGAACGTTGCAGCAAACATTTGCTTATGTCTAATGCTCTTTAGACAATCCACACACCAATTCACGACAGTCTTCATTCATACCTACTTCCAACATATGAATGACTGTGGCCCGTTTGAATAATTTAACTGTTCTTAACCAATTAAATTATTCAGGAAGTCAAAACATGCAAATGTGAAACACAAGAATAATACTAATCCCATATGGCCTCAAACCTTTGAGTATAAATAAAACACCTTTTATTTATCACCATACCGATTACTCATTATTTGTTGTTTCGGGTAATCAACTTCTTACTTGAATTATTACACTTGTCCCATGCTCTTAGCATGCACACAATGTTTACTTATGGTTCTTACTTTGTGAAATAGATCAAATTGAACACATTTCCAATCATTCTCATTTCATAACTCCTAATCCCTTTCCATAAATAAAAGAATATCAAATTCTTGCCACTTATAGAATATATTAGATTCTAACATTTTATGCAATGATACTTTCGTAATGTCACTGCACCAAAGTCACAAAGACTATTGCCAATGATATTACAAAGTCCTCTATCGGAGATTGTTACAAGACAATTCCTTAGATATGATGTCTCTCACTTAAAGTACATTCCTTTGAACATCCTTTTGCATAAAGGTTTCTAATCTAGTCATAGTTTTTTCAATATTAAATTTCCAATATGGACACGCTTCCATATTTTCCATATGACAACTCATTCTTACTAAAATCTTATCTATTCATAATAATGTCGATATGGTCCATCCAATATGGAAACATTTCCATATTTTCCATATGACAACTCATTCTTAATAGAATCTTTTCTATTCACAATAATGTCGATATGGTCCATTCAATACCATGCTTCCAACTACTCACAAGCAACCAATTCTCGTCAAACTTTGGATTGTCCTTTGATTGTTGTTTAATTGTTTTAGTCAAAACCGATTCTAGTCCTTTTTCCCTCTAAATGCGCTAGACATTTGGAAAATTTAGAATGGTCAAATATTAAAGCATTTGCAATCGATCCTATACTCGAAGCGTATGGGACATGATGCATAATGTTTTATTTGCTATGTTTGTAGCACCTGGTTCCTGGTATGTATTCTTGGTTATTAAATCTCCTTGTATTGCATGATTAACCTTGGACTCGGCGAGTTGAAGGACTAACTCGCCGAGTAGAAGCGGGACTAGACGCGGGATCTAC
Source organism: Lactuca sativa (assembly GCF_002870075.4). Taxonomy (NCBI): domain Eukaryota; kingdom Viridiplantae; phylum Streptophyta; class Magnoliopsida; order Asterales; family Asteraceae; genus Lactuca; species Lactuca sativa. The sequence continues at coordinate 40,896,658 of NC_056625.2, forward strand.
TCGGTCTACTCGGCGAGTAGGTCCAAGGGACTCGGCGAGTAGACCCTGTCTGGACTTAAACCCTAACCCGGGTGTTTGCACCCTATTTAAACGATCTAACCCAGCCTCCATTTCCCCTAGCACTCCCAGAGATCTGTAGAACGAAACCCTAGCCCCCTTTTGTGTCCTTGTGGGTGATTTTTAGCATTTTGAAGGTGGTTTGGAGCTTGGGAGAAGAAGGAGAAGGTTGAAGAGTGCAAGAAGGGAAGAAGATCCGGAATCTACTCTGTGAAGGGCTTCTATTCAGGTAGAAAAGTTCCTACCTTGATTTTTAGTTCATTGAGTCCCCTTTTTGTCCCTAAAAATAGGATTTAAGCCCTAAGAACCTAAATCTCTATGTGTCTATGGTTAATGTTCTTCAAGGACTTCGGATTTGGACCTTTTGGTCATCCTAGTAGCATAAAGTCTCTATGGTTGAGGTGATTGAGGTCCCCATTGAGTATAGGACCTCTTAAAGAGCTTGGAATTGCATGTTTGAGCTCATAGGGCCATGCATGCACGTAAAGTTTGCAACTTTACGTGGTAAATGAGCCCTAGGACCTTGGATCTATGGTTTTGAAGTGTTGCATGTCCCAGATCTGGCCTACTCAGGGAATGGGTCGAAGGACTCGGCGAGTCCCAAAGTGGAACTCGGCGAGTTCTATGAAGATGGTCATCGACTCGGCGAGTTTGAAGAACAACTCGGCGAGTCCTATGAAGATTGCCTGGAGCTCGCCGAGTAGTTCTTCGAACTCGGCGAGTCATATGAACATCCACAGAACACGAGGGGTTTAAGCATCGAAGGCTCAACCCTTCGTACCTGTGCGCGGAATTAACTGTGTAACGTAGTCCCGAAACCCCAAACCCTCGTATGGGGTGTTTTGGTGTGGATTGAAAGCGAGCAGGGAATCTGCTCGAGGAACTCGATGAGTTGCTCGAGGAACTCGGCGAGTTGGGACTCGAGTCGGCCCCATAGTCCCGGGTAGCGAGTCAAGGGTGACTCAGTGAGTGGGGAGAGGGACCTGGTGAGTGGGAGCGGATCAGCGAGGGATGGACTCGGCGAGTCCAGTCAACTGGAAGTTGACTTTGACCTGGACTTGACTTGGCAAGGGGTAAAAAGGGTCATTTTACCCTAAGAACATCTAGCGGCGTTTGACTGATCGTTTTGTAGGAATTATAGCCGGAGGATTTTCGGAGCAGCAGCAGCAGCAGTAGACAGTCAGTTCTCGATCAGATCAGCAGCTACTTCGAGGTGAGTTACCTTCCAGTAGCGGTGGGTCTACGGCCACAACCCACCAGTAGGAGTTATATGTAGATGATTGTCTCCGTGATATTCGTCTAGGGATTACTACTACCTGTGTTATGTTTACGTCTAGTATGTTATGATGCTATGTGCTAGTGACAGTAGAGGGGAGATAGTCCCCGAGGTAACCGGTCGGTAGGGCCGAAGGGATAGTTATACCCAGCCATGTTAGATAGATCTGATATTGTGATATATGTTATGTGGTAGTAGTGGAGGGGAGGAATAGTTCCCCAGTATCCGGTCGAGAGGACCGAAGGGGAGGCCAGCACCCAGATATGCTAGGCAATATCCGGCCGAGAGGACTGAAGGGGAGGCCAGCACCCAGATATGCTAGGCAATATCCGGTCGAGAGGACCGAAGGGGAAGCCAGCACCCAGATATGCTAGGCAATATCCGGTCGAGAGGGCCGAAGGGGTAGGTCGGGTACCCAGATATGCCTGACCATATATGTAGGTTATGAGATTATATGGTATGTGGTACAGTGGGGGAACTCACTAAGCTTCGTGCTTACGGTTCTCAGTTTTGGTTTCAGGTACCTCCTCAGATAGGGGAAAGGAGCCGGCGCGGTAGCATCATGTCACACACACACTCTCTGGTTTCCGCATTTACGAGATTCTCTGGGACTTATACTCTGATATTTTGATTAGTTATATGATTTGGCTTTTAGACATGGTTTACGTTGTGTTATGGTTTGATCAAACAATGTTTTTAATTACTAATGTTTTCTAAAGTAATGTTTTAAAACGAAATTTTTGGACGTGAAATTTGGGTCGTTACAAGTTGGTATCAGATCCCTGGTTTGAGGGATTCGGACACACCTTCGGGGGTGTCTGAACTCAAATCAAGGGATTAAAAGATTTTATAAAAGGAGATGTTTTCTAAAAACTGAGAAAAGAGTTTCGAGAAAGAACGAAGTGTGTGATGTGCGCGACCGGCCGAGCTCAAGTAAGTATTCCCCAAAGTACCCATACGAGTTTATGTTATGTTTATCAGCTTTTGTAGAACAGCATGCTAGAATAGGACTAAGGATCTAGGAGTGATGTCTTATGTGCCTGCTTTGTGTGTTTCAGTTGTATGAAGAATTGCATGCTAGTTATTGAGTAGACGGCAAGTAGGATAGCCTGATTAGGTTATGCCTGATAGTATGAGCTTAGCACTTTATGCTAGTACAGATCCTGTAAGCAGATAGAGTTGATTGAGATTGTTACCCTTGTCTGAATGCTGCTTGCTTCGTGCTATGTGGGACTCTGAATAATGGGAGTTAGCCATTAGGCGAATACGTCACGTCCCATGTGATCAGGGTTGAATAATCTTAGAGTACCGGGTTTGATCCTACTGCGCAGCTCTTGTTTGAGTCCAACCGTTGTAGGGACGAGTTGGGTACTCGAAGGATTATCTGAGCCTCGTCACGTGTGATGGTATTCGAGTGATGGCTAATTGGCATTACAAGGAGGTCTGCAGCAGTTAAGGACTGGATTGAGTAGAGTCGGAGATTTCCCTAGGGCGAGCCTAGGATGAGTATAGCAGTGATCCGTAGTAGTGAAAGGGATCTGGTGGAGTCGAGGCATTGCTTGAAGAAGGTACGGATAGATGTGGAAGGTAGCATGGGCTCGTACTACTGAAAGCAGAGGATCCGTACCCGAACCAAGGAAGGCCAAGATAAGACCAGGGAACTTGTAAGTAGTTGTGATCCCTCAGGAAGTATCAGTATCTCTAATGTTTGTTGTGATGTATTGCAAAATGGTGGTACTTCGATCGAGGTCGGTGGATGGCGGTTCAGGAGAGGGGTCAGGTTCGGGATCAGGTTCCGAGCCGGTAGATGAGGGACTACGCGAGTTCATCGCGTCAGAGATCACCAGAGGCATCCTTGAGTCGACCCCCATCCTCTTTGGGTCGATCAAGGAAGGGATCATGGAGTTGATGGAGGATCACCTTCGGGCATTCAGGAGTGATATGGCATCTAGCCAGTCGGGTTCTCGCACGCTGTCCTTCAAGGACTTCAGGGGCAGTGGTGCGCCAGATTTCCATGGGGTGAAAGACCCCATTGTTGCCAGGCGATGGATTGCAGACATCGAGTCTGCACAGTTGACTAGCTTCTGCCTCGAGGGATCGAAGGTGAGGTATGCAGCAGGGTGTTTTCGGGACCGAGCCCGGGATTGGTGGGAGTCAGTGGGTGACTCTTTGGGAGCTTCAGCTATCGAGGCTATGACCTAGTCGGACTTTGTGACCAGGTTCAGGGCAGAGTTTGCGCCGGCTGTCGAGCTTCAGCAGCTGGCCAGGGAGTTTCTAGACATGAGACAGACGACAGAGACTGTGGCGGAGATTACCGCCAAGTTCCGGGAGAGGGCATTGCTGGTGCCCCAGTACGTAGGAGATGAGGATATGAGGAGGACCCGTTATCATGATATGCTACGAGCTGACATCCGGGAGCATGTTAGCTTTTCAGCTTGCCCCACCCTAGACTCCATGATTGCCAGGGCGAGGGAGAGGGAGATAGATTTGGAGCACATCCGGAAACAGAAATCGGAGGAGAGTCAGACAGGAGGGGCTTCGGGGAAGAAACCCAAGGGATCAGATGTGGGGCCGAAAGGCCAACAGGGACGGGGACGCTGCAGGAAATGCGGCAAGATGCACGAGGGAGCGTGCCGGTTGGGATCATCAGGCTGCTACAAGTGCGGCAAGCCTGGGCACTTTAGCAGGGATTGCACTGCTCCGACAGCAGTTATTCAGACATCAGAGTTGTTGTGTTTCCACTGCAACCAGAGGGGTTGCCCCTAGTTGACAGTTTCAGCGCCGGTGAAGGCGCCAGCTCCAGCAACCCTGTGGATCACGGATGGCCGGCAGGGCAAGGCAGAGGCTCCAGTGGTGAGGAGCCGAGCATTTCAGCTGACTACCGAGGAGGCACGCGCCGCACCCGATGTGGTGACGGGTATGATTCTTTCCCTCTATTTTATTTTTATGATGTTATGATATTGATATGTGCTCCGTATGTATATGTATGCATTAGGATCGTTCCATGTGAACGACATCCCAGTTCAGGTGTTGTTCGACTCGGGTGCATCCCGATCATTCGTTTACCTTGCACTTAGCAAGAAGTTTCATGAGACTTCGGGCGAGTTAGATTGCCCTTTAGAGGTAGAGATTGCTGATGATCGATCGGTGCGAGCATCGATGGTGTTTCGAGATTGCGTTTTGTGTTTGTTTGAGGAGCGCTACTTGGTAGACTTGGTTCCCATTCCGTTGCGCGGGAATAAGGTGATTATAGGCATGGATTGGTTGAGCCCTAATGGGGCAGTGATAGATTGCGCGCAGCAGCTAGTGCGGGTTAGGACCCCAAGCGGGGGAGAGTTAGTGATTCATGGCGAGAGGCCGCAGTGTGGACTCACAGTATGTTCAGCAGCAAGGGCGAGACGCTACTTTCAGCAGGGATGCGCAGGATATGTCGCTTACGTGATGGATACCCAGGAGGCGGGTAAGGCGACAGTGAGCGAGGTTCCGGTGGTGCGAGAATTCACAGATGTTTTTCCAGAGGAGCTTCCTGGGATACCTCCAGAGCGACAGGTGGAGTTCAGAATTGACCTCGTTCCTGGTGCGGCTCCGATAGCCAAGGCACCGTATCGGTTGGCTCCTCCCAAGATGCAGGAGTTGTCTACGCAGCTGTAGGAGCTGCTAGATAAGAGATTTATTCGTCCGAGTAGTTCACCCTGGGGAGCCCCGATCCTGTTTGTGAATAAGAAGGATGGGTCGCACCGGATGTGCATAGACTATCGGGAGCTGAATAAGGTAACGGTGAAGAACCGTTACCCACTCCCAAGGATTGATGATCTCTTTGACCAATTTCAGGGAGCGTCTTGGTTTTCCAAGATCGATTTGCGTTCGGGATACCATCAGATGAGGGTCAGGGAGGAAGATGCGCAGAAGACCGCGTTTCGGACACGCTATGGCCACTATGAGTTTGTGGTGATGCCATTTGGGCTCACCAATGCTCCTGCCACGTTCATGGACCTCATGAACCGCGTATGCAGACCGATGCTGGATCAGTCTGTGATAGTCTTTATCGATGACATCTTGGTTTATTCCAAGACCCAGGAGGAGCATGAGGAGCATCTGAGAGGGGTGTTGGAGACCCTGAGGAGGGAGAGCTTGTATGCCAAGTTCTCCAAGTGTGAGTTTTGGTTGTGCAAGGTGCAATTTCTTGGACATCTCGTCAACCAGAACGGGATTCTGGTCGATCCGGCCAAGGTCGAGGCCGTGATGAGATGGGAGGTTCCGAAGTCTCCATCTGAGATTTGGAGTTTCCTGGGATTAGCAGGCTACTATCGGAGATTTATTCAGGATTTCTCCAAGATAGTCGTACCCCTGACGCGGCTGACGAAGAAAGTCGTAGGGGACCCGAGCAGCAGGCTGCATTTGAGACACTGAGACAGAGATTGTGCGAGGCACCGATCTTAGCCTTGCCAGAGGGCGTAGAGGATTTTGTGGTTTATTGTGACGCGTCCATTTCAGGGTTGGGCGCGGTATTGATGCAGAGGGGGCATGTCATTGCCTACGCCTCGAGGAAGCTCAAGCCTCACGAGGCGAACTACCCGACGCATGATTTGGAGTTGGGGGCGGTGGTTTTTGCCCTCAAGATTTGGCGACATTACCTCTACAGGGTTCGATGTACCATTTACACGGACCACAAGAGTTTGAGGTACCTCATGGATTAGCCGAATCTGAACATGAGGCAGCGTCAGTGGTTGGACGTGGTGAAGGATTATGATTGCGAGATCCTCTACCACCCGGGGAAGGCCAATGTGGTGGCTGATGCGCTTAGCAGCAAGGCGGCACCGATTAGGGACGTATGCATGAGGATGACCGTGGTGACTCCCATGTTGGAGCGAATTCGGGAGGCTCAACAGGAGGCTATCAAGGAGGAGCATCGGAAGAGCGAGCGTGTGGTGGGTCAGGTTTCCTCCTTTGATTATGATAGCCAAGGACTATTGACACTACACCGTAGGGTGTGGGTGCCATATCACGGAGGCGTGCGCCAGATTTTGATGGAGGAGGCGCACAAGTCCCGATTCTCTATTCATCCCGGGGCGACGAAGATGTATAGGGATCTTCGTCTAGATTATTGGTGGCCTTGCATGAAGCGGGATGTGGCATGGTACGTTGAGCGGTGCTTGACCTGCAGGAAGGTCAAGGCCGAACATCAGAGACCGCATAGCAAGATGCAGCCGTTGGATATTCCACTGTGGAAATGAGAAGATATCACGATGGATTTTATCACGAAACTTCCCAGGACCGCGCGTGGAGTGGATTTGATTTGGGTCATCGTGGATCGATTGACCAAGAGTGCTCACTTTATCCCGATTCAGGAGAGCATATCGGCCGAGAAATTGGCCGACATCTATATCAGGGAGATCGTGGCATGGCACGGGGTGCCAGTATCGGTCATCTCGGACAGGGATGTGCGTTTTACTTCTAGATTTTGGAAGAGATTTCATGACGAGTTGGGCACTCGTTTGCATTTTAGCACCGCCTTTCACCTGCAGACGGATGGTCAGAGCGAGCGGACCATCCAAACCTTGGAGGATATGTTGCGGGCGTGCGTGTTAGACTTCGGTGGTAGCTGGGATACCTATCTTCCCTTGGCCGAGTTCTTCTACAACAACAGCTACCACGCGAGTATCGACCGCCCTCCATTCGAGATGTTGTATGGACGGAGGTGCAGGACGGGATATGCTGGGGTGAAGTTGGCCAGAGAGTCATGGGGAGCACCGAAGTGGTGCTCAAGACGACCGAGAGGATCCAGCAGGTTCGGAGCAGGCTTCAGACTGCTCAGAGTCGACAGAAGAGTTGCGCTGACAAGCGTCGATCCGACTTGGAGTTCCAAGTCGGGGATATGGTTCTCCTGAAGGTGTCGCCTTGGAAAGGCGTCATTCGATTCAGGAAGCGGGGCAATTTGGGCCCGAGATTCATCGGACCGTTCAGGGTTGTAGCCCGGGTGGGCAAGGTGGCGTATAGACTGGATCTGCCAGTCAAGCTCAGCCAGATCCACAACACTTTCCATGTTTCTCAGTTGCGGAAGTGCCTAGTGGACGATTCAACAGTAGTGCCTTTAGATGATATTCAGGTTGATGACAGCCTGAACTACACTGAGCGCCCAGTCGCAATCCTCGACAGGAAGTCGAAGGATTTGAGGAACAAGAGGGTGGAGCTAGTGAAGGTGCAATGGCAGCACCGCAAGGGTTCGGAATGGACTTGGGAGTCGGTGGACGAGATGATGGAGCATTATCCCGAGCTGTTTCAGGATCGAGCAGCAGACTTCGAGGACGAAGTCTAAAATAAGTGGGGGAGATTTGTAGCACCTGGTTCCTGGTATGTATTCTTGGTTATTAAATCTCCTTATATTGCATGATTAACCTTGGACTCGGCGAGTTGAAGGACTAACTCGCCGAGTAGAAGCGGGACTAGACGCGGGATCTACTCGGTCTACTCGGTGAGTAGGTCCGAGGGACTCAGCGAGTAGACCCTGTATGGACTTAAACCCTAACCCGGGTGTTTGCACCCTATTTAAACGATCTAACCCAGCCTCCATTTCCTCTAGCACTCCCAGAGATCTGTAGAACGAAACCCTAGCCCCCTTTTGTGACCTTGTGGGTGATTTTTAGCATTTTGAAGGTGGTTTGGAGCTTGGGAGAAGAAGGAGAAGGTTGAAGAGTGCAAGAAGGGAAGAAGATCTGGAATCTAGTCTGTGAAGGGCTTCTATTCAGGTAGAAAAGTTCCTACCTTGATTTTTAGTTCATTGAGTCCCCTTTTTGTCCCTAAAAATAGGATTTAAGCCCTAAGAACCTAAATCTCTATGTGTCTATGGTTAATGTTCTTCAAGGACTTCGGATTTGGACCTTTTGGTCATCCTAGTAGCATAAAGTCTCTGTGGTTGAGGTGATTGAGGTCCCCATTGAGTATAGGACCTCTTAAAGAGCTTGGAATTGCATGTTTGAGCTCATAGGGCCATGCATGCACGTAAAGTTTGCAATTTTACGTGGTAAATGAGCCCTAGGACCTTGGATATGTGGTTTTGAAGTGTTGCATGTCCCAGATCTGGCCTACTCAGGGAATGGGTCGAAGGACTCGGCGAGTCCCAAAGTGGAACTCGGCGAGTCCCAAAGTGGAACTCGGCGAGTTCTATGAAGATGGTCATCGACTCGGCGAGTTTGAAGAACAACTCGGCGAGTCCTATGAAGATTGCCTGGAGCTCGCCGAGTAGTTCTTCGAACTCGGCGAGTCATATGAACATCCACAGAACACGAGGGGTTTAAGCATCGAAGGCTCAACCCTTCGTACCTGTGCGCGGAATTAACTGTGTAACGTAGTCCCGAAACCCCAAACCCTCGTATGGGGTGTTCTGGTGTGGATTGAAAGCGAGCAGGGGATCTGCTCGAGGAACTCGGCGAGTTGGGACTCGAGTCGGCCCCATAGTCCCGGGTAGCGAGTCAAGGGTGACTCAGTGAGTGGGGAGAGGGACCTGGTGAGTGGGAGCGGATCAGCGAGGGATGGACTCGGCGAGTTGCTCGCGGACTCGGCGAGTCCAGTCAACTGGAAGTTGACTTTGACCTGGACTTGACTTGGCAAGGGGTAAAAAGGGTCATTTTACCCTAAGAACATCTAGCGGCGTTTGACTGATCGTTTTGTGGGAATTATAGCCGGAGGATTTTCGGAGCAGCAGCAGCAGTAGACAGTCAGTTCCCGATCAGATCAGCAGCTACTTCGAGGTGAGTTACCTTCCAGTAGCGGTGGGTCTACGGCCACAATGCCGGCCCACCAGTAGGATTTATATGTAGATGATTGTCTCCGTGATATTCGTCTAGGGATTACTACTACCTGTGTTATGTTTACGTGCTAGTATGTTATGATGCTATGTGGTAGTGACAGTAGACGGGAGATAGTCCCTGAGGTAACCGGTCGGTAGGGCCGAAGGGGTAGTTATACCCAGCCATGTTAGATAGATCTGATATTGTGATATATGTTATGTGGTAGTAGTGGAGGGGAGGAATAGTTCCCCAGTATCCGGTCGAGAGGACCGAAGGGGAGGCCAGCACCCAGATATGCTAGGCAATATCCGGTCGAGAGGACCGAAGGGGAGGCCAGCACCCAAATATGCTAGGCAATATCCGGTCGAGAGGACCGAAGGGGAAGCTAGCACCCAGATATGCTAGGCAATATTCGGTCGAGAGGGCCGAAGGGGTAGGTCGGGTACCCAGATATGCCTGATCATATATGTATGTTATGAGATTATATGGTATGTGGTACAGTGGGGGAACTCACTAAGCTTCGTGCTTACGGTTCTCAGTTTTGGTTTCAGGTACCTCCTCAGATAGGGGAAAGGAGTCGGCGCGGTAGCAGCATGTCACACACACACTCTCTGGTTTCCGCATTTACGAGATTCTCTGGGACTTATACTCTGATATTTTGATTAGTTGTATGATTTGGCTTTTAGACATGGTTTACGTTGTGTTATGGTTTGATCAAACAATGTTTTTAATTACTAATGTTTTCTAAAGTAATGTTTTAAAACGAAATTTTTGGACGTGAAATTTGGGTCGTTACAATGTTCTCAAAATTCGAATTGTGAAGAGAAATGCCGTAATCATAATCGAAATTTTAAGAACACACTATGTACCTTTGACAAAATTTATTAACATTTCTCAACCTAAGCCTTTATATTTGAAATGAAGCATAATATTCTCTCCCTTATTTTTAGCAAAACAACTTTATAACCCTTACTACTTTGCAAGGTATAACTCTTGTTTTCTATAATTAATATTGCCAACTTGCAATACGTGCCTTAATAATCATACAATCATAACATTTATGCTCCCACTATCATGATTATTATTATAAAACATAACACTTATGCTCCCACTAGCTTCGACATGTATTCATAAACATCTTAACTTTCAGAAAAACAATGCTTATTGAATTTCTTAAGTTCATGTTTCTAATACTTAGTGCTTTGATAATCTTTTATCAAGGCTTCTTGAACTTATACACCTTTGCCTTCGATAGTTCATATGTGTGTCTAAACAATTAAGACTAATTGCCAAACCTCACAATTCAAATTTTGGAAAGGGATACCGTAACCATAGTCGAATTCGAGAATGCAATTTTACAATCACTATCTTCTTAAAATCTTTCTTAGTGAAAGCATTTCCTCACAATCATTTTCATGAAGGAGGAAATCTTATGACACTTAGATTTAAACGGTGTATGTGTTCCTATCCATGTGAATTTGTTAAAACCAAAGTTTACGACAAATTCAAACTCATATGGACCGAACTTTCTTAATCTTGATTTCTTGCCTTATGGTAGCACAGCTGCCCACCATGTCTTCCAAGTAGTTAAGCAGCTAACCCTTTCCTATCAATGTACCTTTCATTGATTAAGGTGCTTTGCCTTTTACGCGTTCAAAATGAGAACTCATAGAACTCACATGCATAATTAACTCGATTGGATTGGCACAGAAACAAAATAATGTCATCACGATAGGTTGTAAACCTCAACTCGTGTGCTAGTGATGATCGATAAGGTTTATTTGATTTGTTCTTGAAACCTTTCAAGACCAATTAAGACTCCCACTGACTCCTTGACATATAAGATTCTCTTGTCAATAACCATTTCTTGACAAACAAATATTCAAGAGTTAGTGTAGCTTTTATCAAAACACTTCATAAATTGGTCCTAGTTGGTCTTTGTCTTATCCAAGACATCACAACTTTCCACATTTAATGAATGTTATAAACCTTCTTTATACTTATCACTCAATGTCACAATCTTGACTCTGAGACTTGTTTTGGAATGAAGTATGATTGACTTTTTGATTTAACCATTTCTTCAATTCTTGATTCCTCTTCTTAGACATACAATTGTACTAAGACCCACTTAGAGGATCAATTTAGATATGGTTCTTAATCATTAAGACCTATCATTAAGCATAAAAGCTACTCTCCCTTCTTCTTAGAATGGAGAAACTTTTATCTTTCTGCCTAGTTGATTTTTCTTATTCGTTCTGCTATTGATTTAAACATTTTCAATCAATTCAGAATTACACTTAATCTTGTAAGTATAATCATATTTACTAGACTTTTAGTAAATCATGACGAATATCTTTGTTACTATTATGGTGGACTTGATCAATACACAACTTTGTGTACAAGATCTCCTAGTCCTTCACTTGACACTTTGTCAATGAATTAGTCTAATTTCCAAATATGAAATTTCTCATTCATCGTGCAACCAAGTTGCATGATTCCAAGTTTCTGTCCAATTGAAACTTGGGCGATGAGAAACTCTCCCCATTTGATAAACTCTCGACTTTCCATAACATAATAAGAACCAAATCCATTATTGCTTATAATAGAAACATTCAAACATCAATTTTTTCATATACGCCATTGCAAGGATAAATAAATAATATAAAATCAAAATTTATTTGATTGCGGAAAAATTTTGTCCTTACAATGCAATTCATTGAAAAACTATGCTAATACATTTTTCTTAGCAATTTTATTCTAACTCTAAGTAGCAGCTCAAGAATCTAATCTTCAAGTAATGCGATCGAAATTCATTCCTTCACGGTTAGATTCTGCTCACTTCTTCCCTTAAGCTTCCTTTCTTTTCTTCGATCCTATAAAACATCAATTGTAATCTTATCACATTATGTATTAAGAATCTAGAATAGAAACTTAAAGAGTTAGTTAATGGACTTTACCTATATTAGATCCATACGTTTCGACTCTCCCATCTCTTAGATCTCTTAGGTAAATAGGGCAGCTTCGTCTCCAATGCCCCTTCTTTTGGCAATAAAAGCAAATTGACTCTTTTGGAACAGGACATGAAACTCCTTCAGACATTGCCTTTCTCTTATGATCAGACTTTTCGATCATAGCATGTCTTTCGTTGCCATTGTCTATATCCACAGAGGTCTTGAAGGTAGATTCACCAATCAACTTTGCTTTTCTATTGCGCCAAACCATTGCTGATTCAGTAGCAATAAGCATATAGGTGAGATCTATAAGGGTCACGTCGCAATTCATCATATAGTACTCTCTTATGAACTCACTATACGAGTTAGGAAGTGACTGAAGAACCCAATCAACAGCCATCTCCTCACAGACAACGGATCCCAACATTCTTAACCTATCAATGTGTGACTTCATCCCTAGGACGTGTGCACACACCGACTTTCCTTCTTTATGATTACTTTCCAAAAGGGCTTGAGTGAGCTTGAACTTTTCAAGCCTTCGAACTTGTGGGTTAGGGAGAATTATTGGAGGAGGTGGAGGAAGTGGAGCATGATTTCTTGTTCCTCGATCGAATCGTGGAATACCATCTTCATGTGGAATGCTTGTTCCACGGGATTTGATAAAACCATAGTTGTCGAACTTTGAGATCTACAAAATGGGAGAAAAACGAATTCAAGTTAGTTGATTGATTGAGTCCTTTAGTAAATCACCCAAATGAGATACTAAGGCTAGGACCCAACACAATATTCTACAACTCGGGAGAGGGATGCCGTAACCCAAATTGCAGAACATTTGTAGGTAAGTGAATGACGATTCACTAATTTCCACCACGAAAAACAAAAAATAATTTAAGTTTTAAATCTATGAAAACTCCTAGATCCTTTGAGATTCATTGAACTTTCAATGGCATGTTTAAATCTCGATATGCCCCTCTTGTTTGTGACTGGGATGCCGAGGATCACAAAGCGGGTGTGAACCATGCAAACTTACATGGTGCCCTCACATGTTACAGTCACCTATTCGGTGTGCCGGTAAACCACACACGCTCCACCGAACTATGACAAACATTGAGTCACCCTTTGCTACCTTTGCTTAGAACCATTTAGTGCGCCGGTTAACCACACACGCTCCACTAACGTCTTCGCAAGGGCACAAAGTGTAATTTCATGGAATTGCATCAATTCACTTTTGCCTAAGTAACTAAGATTGGGAATTTGTAAAACATTTAGTTACTTTTGTACTTTATTATACTTATAATGAAAGGTTTTTTTCTATCCTACCCGTTCGGCTAACGACCCTCTACTAGTCAAGAGTGCGGTGGGTAAGAGTGGATACCCATTCAATCGCCATTTTATAGGCAATTTCCTTAAACACCCCTTATAGACCAGCTTCGTGAATGAGGCCTACTAACGGTAAGACTGACTTTTACTCATACATATATATAATGTTAGACTTTTAATGTTATATATAGTATAGGGTGCATTTTACACTTTTAAAATACTAGGAGGTCAAATTTAACAATTATACTTTTAATTCGATTAAATTGTAAACCTAAACTTTTATGGATTTATTAAACCTCTTTTAATTATACACCTTAATTAATTAATAAAACCATAAGGGTGTGATTTGAACTTTTCAAAACAATACTAGGGTTTTAGAATTTAACATTCCTAATTAAACTTTTAATCAACTTTTAAATTCCAAAACTTGAGGGCAAGTTTTGAAACATTTCAAAACATTAGGGTTTAGAATTTAAATATACATCGAAATTAAACAATTAATCAAAATTTAAATTCCAAAACTTGAGGGTAAGTTTTGAAACCTTTTTCAAAACATTAGGGTTTTAACTATTTAAATTTCAAAACAACAAAACTTTTGGGTTCAACTAAAGGGGAAAATATGAAACTTTTCATAACAACAAGGATCAAATAACAAATAATCTAAATTACCATTTAATCACATAATTATCCATATTTTATTTAATTAATGATTTCTTGCAAAACGATTTACCAATTTAATCAAAATAATTAATCAATTATCACATAAGGAAACAATTATCTTATTAATTGATAAATATCTTCAATTAGATCAAGAATATAGTCAAATATATCAAAAAATCGGATTTATATTTATCTAATGTGATAAGGCAACTTTCCATAAGCAAAAACAGCAAGAAATCGCGAAGATAGCCCCATCTGACGAGTTGACTCGTCGAGTCAAGCATGGACTCGTCGAGTCAGCATGGACTCGGCGAGTTCAGCTATGGACTCGGCGAGTCCAGCCTCCAGAAACCAAAAAATTGAATTTTTCAAACATATAATGCATCAATACAATAGAAACCAATCTAGGCTCTAATACCACTGATGGGTTTTGGTCATAAGAACATCCTATGTGCTCATACAAACCCTAATGCTTAGATCTAGGTTTCTCTATTGTACATGCAAATTATCCAAGACTATAAACCCTAATTCTAGCATACAAGTAATCATATTAACATGAGAATGGGTTTAAGATATTACCTTGATTGTTATGTAGCAATAACAATCCCAATTCCTCCTTGATTTGACTTTAGAAAGCTTAGAGTCACAAATGTCACTCCTCTAATGGTTCACAAACACCAAAAGCAAGAGGATGAAGAGGAGAGAGGATGGAGGCTGCCAAAACCGTGTGAAAACCCCAGCAAGAAGCTTGTCCACGTTTTTGTCCTTAAGGGATCTATATATAGTGAGGCAATTAGGGTTATCTAACAAGGAAACCCTAATTTGGTTGCTTAAGCCCTAAGCAACCCATGGAGCCCTTTCCATAAGGCCTTGGACGATTTCATATGGGCTTCCCCCATAGAATTCGTCCACCTTATAATATAAGGCAATCCATGGCCCAAATTGCAATTATCTTATAATTACAATTTCAGTCCCTTAAGTTTAATTAATCTCTTTTAGTCACAAAACTAATTACCAATTAATTATTGACTAATATTAATTAAACAATATGATTTCTCCTTTAATATATTATTCCCATAATATATTAATAAATCATATTTAATCTTTTCTCTCCATAATTCATCCTATCAAGTTGCTTTGGTGAAGGCAACCCAAAAGGACCATGCACCATCGGGTCAAGTACATACCAAAATAGTTATGGACTTAGACACTAATCCAACACTGATATCGCTACCAAACTTCTTCCACTAGCAAGATCTAAATCATCCCTTATAAGCTCAAGGAACCATGTCCAGTTAGGCTTATTCTCAACATTCATAACAGCCCAAGCAATTGGGTAGACCTGATTATTGGCATCTCTAACTATGGATGTCAACAACTTACCCTTTACTACTCCCTTTAGAAAGCACCCATCCAAAACAATAACTCGTCTGCACCCTCTTTTCCAGCCTTCACATATATCTTTGAAACCAATATAAAACCTGTGAAAATAGTTTATCCCATCTAGATTGACAGTTACACACACCTTACATGTAGATCTTGGATTGGATCTTAACATCTCTTGTGCATAATCCCATATTCTAGCATAATGTTCAATCAATTTACATTCAATTAGCTCCTTGGCCCATTTCTTTGCCCTACGGCATTGGCCTATAGACACAACACACCTAAACCTTTGTCTGATGTCAGTAATCATCTCTTTAAGCTTCACCTTAGGTTTATTTTCAATTTCAGTTATGTAGTGTCTACCTATCCATTCAGGAGTAACCATAGAGCCAAGTTTGAACTTCAAACATGAGTAGCTTCTAAAGTCTTGATTTAAATAGATCTTTCATTAAACATCCATGAGGCATATAGCCTAAAAGGGAAAGAATTATCCTCATTTCTTTTCCCACATCTTACAAGTATTATGCTACTGTCACACTTCTCAAAGTAGAGCTGATACCCATTGTGGACTGTGTAGTTTTGGATACAAAACTTCAGCTGAGTAACATTCTCAAAAATGTCATCGATTTTTGGTTCCATTTTGTCCCGTCTTGTTTTTGGGTCATGTATTATGTACTTGTTTTTCACCTAGTATTGCTCTTCTTCATCTTCATCACTTTGCAAGTCATCACCATGATACACTTGTGCTCTTACATCATTAGTCAAGCTAGAGTTTCTAATATTTTCGTCATTTAGTAACACATTAAGAATTGCATCCTTACACTTGTCCAGTGGAGTAATGAAATCTTCGTCTGGTTCATGATCCATGTGTTGCCTTCGTCTTATGAATCCCAATCCATCAAAACAACCTGAAAAAACACACATTATCGTTATTCGTTAACCTCTGAAGAACATAGAACGGTAATAACACAGTCTTCAAAGAAATTACGCATACCCTGTGAAATCGACTCTCCAATAACCTAATCTTCTTCTCCAATAACGTAATCTTCTTCAAAAAGCCCTAAATTAATGACAAACGATGTCGATTTTCTAAAGGATTTTGAGAAAGTATAGAGAAAGTGTACATTTACGTGCAAAAGGTTGAGGTAAGTGATGGGTGCACTGCTCTACGTAAACGGACGTAATGGACATGTCAACTCCTCCGTTAAGTGCCAAATCAGCACATGGGTAACCGACTACTAAGGGTGCAACCTCTTAAATGAGATATTTGAAACATTTATTGAAAGTATCTAACTTTATTACCCCCAAAACTCGTCCAAGGGTAAAATTGACACTTTTTGGAAAACTTAAGGTCATTTATGACAATTTCCCTAAAGCTTTTATTGGAATTATTATGATATCCATTTCAGTGGTCATCAAAATATCTATGAGCCGATATTGATCATTATACTATTTTTTAAAACGAAAAAAATGCTTTTCTAAATAGAAGGCACGATAGAATCACTGAACCAATGTTATCTTCGTACTATACTATTACTAATGATGTTATATCTAAAAAACTACAAGAAGTTTTTTTATTTTAAAATTATTAGATTTTTGTAAATTGTTTGGCTATACTTATGATTATGTCTTTGAGGGGTCTTTTTATTTTCTCTAGTCCTAGGCCCAAAATATGTTTGGACCAACCATGATCTCATCCCTAGAACACAAACACACACACACACAAACACACACACACACACACACATATATATATATATATATATATATATATATATATATATATGTATATACACTACAAAAGTTTTGAAGCCCATGCCAAGCACGACCCATCTAGAATAATTTATGCATTTCTTTCACCGTTATCTAATCTATGTTGGCTAGGTTGATTTTCAATGTAAGTTGCTTGAATTAGAAATGAAAACAAAAATATATTCTGATAATCACAAGTGCATTACTATGATTGGCAAAAAAATTATAAGTACATTGTAATTTTGGGGAAAATTGTAACGACCCAATTTTTATAAAGATTTTTTTTTCATTTTTGAATAATTAAACACATTTTCAGTATCAAGAAATCCAATTATAATTGTTTTCAAAACATAATTCAAATACAACTTTTATTCCAAACATCAGAGTGTCCCACAAAATGCCCGAGAGAGTGCACGATTCGCCATCAAGATTTGCCCTTGCCCTTGGGCTCCGATGTACCTGAAACAAATCCACAAACTATAAGCTAACGCTTAGTAAGTTCCCCAGAGCATACGTCACACACAAGTCACATAACATCTTAACTATAAAGCTATCTCTACCATTAACCATAAAGGCTATCTCTACCGTGAGCTGTAAAAGTTATCTCTACCATTAGCCATAAAGGCTATCTCTACAGTTAGCTATAAAGCTATCTTTATCATGGCCATGAAGGCTATATCTACTGCATATTACAACAAAATCATGTCGCACACCTCTAAACAACGAGTATACCAACTAGTATAAAATGGGTTGGCCTTAGTTCCTTAGACCCATTGGTATGGTGAGAAGACTCACCTCTGGAATGCTGAACTGGAATGCTGAATTCAGATATGTCTCATGCTGCCTCTTCTCAACTGCCTTTAATCATCAAGTGATTAGCTTAACACCATCCCATAAATTCTCTCAGAGTTAACCCTGGTCAAGGTCAACTGTCAAGGTCAATAGTCCATGTTAACCTCAACTCGTCGAATACAACCAGTCACTCATCGAGTTCCTTGCAAAACTCGTCAATTCGCCGAGTCACTTGAGTGACTGGTCGAGTTCCATAATGTTTACGTCCGTAAACTCTCAACCGCAAACGCCTGACCGAAAACCCATCCAGTCGAATACCCCTTGGTCGTAAACTCTTTGGCCGACTCGTCGAGTTAATTAAAGAACTCGGCGAGTCCCTTTAGTCCTTCTCGTTTTCGGCCTTTTCCATTGGGATCTAGAGTCCCAAACTTCAGATCTAGCCCTTCCTAGTGTAGATGTCACGTAAAGTTGCAAACTTTACGTGCATGCAAGGCCACACATGGCCATAACACCAAAACTATTCTTCATATTGTAACGTCCCAAAATTCAAGACTAAAAAATTCTTTTAATAAAACATTACTTAAAGCAAAGTCATCAATCCAAAACATAATTAGAGTATTAATTTCCAAAACACATGTTCGTTATCAGAGTAAATATTCACAGGCTGTCTAATCTATGGTGTGTGCCATGCGATCACCCCGAGCTCTTCCCTCCGCTACAGGAAGTATCTGAAACCAAAACTGAAAACCGTAAGCACGAAGATTAGTGAGTTCCCCACCCTACCACATACCATGCATAACCACATACTGCACATACTGGATCACGCCCGCTATCCTGGGCCTCGCCCCTACCTCGGGCCTCGCCCGCTGCAATGACCCCGCCGCTCCAGACCCCGCCTGGCTTCGAGCCCCGCTCGGATACAGTTCTGTTTCACTTAGGCCTCGCTTGTCACAGGGCCTCGCCTGCTAACATATAATAGCACATAAACATATCACATCACATAACCTAAACACATACTAACGGATCTTGTCCTAAGGCCTCGCCTTTCTCTAGGCCTCGCCCTTGTCCTGCTACTGATGAGTCCTGGAACCCCGTCCATACTCCTGCTGATAGTGAGGTACAGGCCCAGCCCACCCTCACTCCTTCCCTAACTTGGGCCTCGCCCCTGATTTGCTGCTAATGAGATGTGGAACACCATCCACACTCTGCTATTGGTGAGTTACGGGACCTCGCCCACCCTCACCTCCCTACCAGGCACATACAAGTATCACACAGACAACAAGTATAAACTATCACATATACCATTCCTTGGGCACCCGCCCGCTATCATTGGACCTCGTCCTGAATATCATACTAGCATACCGTGTCGAGGGCTAACCCCTGGGTCTTTTACTCATAACTACATGGGCCGGCATTGTGGCCGTAAACCCATTCACACAAAAAGGAAACTCACCTGTACTGGCTGAACTTATTGATGATCCCACTAGCTTCTGTCTGGCAACTCTCTGAACTCCTGCTCCACTAGCTCCCCCGAGCTACCAATATCAATGCAACACTTAGTCTAACTGACCCCCGAAAGACAACCAAGTCAACTATGGTCAACGTCAAAGTCCTGGTCAAAGTCAACCTCCCAGGTCAACCCTACTCGCCGATTCAACCTACTAACTCGCCGAGTTCATATGCTCAGAGTCCTTCCATTCGCGACTCGACTAGCCGAGTCAGACCATGACTCGCTGAGTCTACCGATTTCCAAGTCCTGACCTGTCTGAGTCACCGAGTCTCCACTCGACTCACTGGTTCGAGCCTCAACTTGAAGGGTTTGGGGTTTCTCGACCTGACTCGCCGAGTCCAAGACAACCTTCAACAGACTCGCCGAGTTGTTCTTCCAACTCGCTGAGTTCCTGCCCAACTTCATCCGACTCGCCGAGTCTACCCATGTGACTCGCCGAGTCACTCCAGCTCTTAATCCATGCAGTGGCTCTTTAAGCCAAACAAGGGCTCCAACACATAGATCCATACTTCCAAGGCCTATTCCTCACGTAAAGTGGCAAACTTTACGTGTAGTTATGGAGATCTAGGCTCAAAACACTCCAAACTAGGGTTTATGACAACCATGCTTCACCAACATACCAAGAGCTGATACTTTATGGAATTCTAGAACAAAACAAGCATGGACCTGAGGTAGCAACCTCAAATCTGAACTTCTAGCTCGAAATGGTTACTATCATGCCAAGAATGCCCAAAACATACACATAGATATAGGTGCAAAGGAGTCCAAGAACTAGTTTATTACCTCCAAATGCTCAGAAATGTCTTCCCAATCCCGGATCTATAGCCCCCTTCTTGCACCTCCAAGATCCTTCTTCCTTCTCTAAGCTTTAATGCACTCTTCAAGGCAATAATTAGCTCAAAAATGGATATGGCGGCTAGGGTTTAGTGTTCTGGGTTAGAGAGGCAGTAAAGGAACCCTTGGGAAGAGAATGAGGCGCTTAAATAGGCTCCAAGTCCCAGATTTAGGGTTTTCCTTGTTTAGACCAGACTCGCCGAGTCTCCTTGGCCGACTCACCGAGTCGGTTACTTACTCCTTGACCCGGATCCCGCTCGGACTCGCCGAGTTCCTCCTTGGACTCAACGAGTCGTTCCTTGAACTTAGGGTTTCCTTTCCTTTCTTGGCCTTCCTGACTTTGGGTGTTACACATATAAGGTTTTAATGCATGGAAAGGGATTGAACTGCCTAAAGGAGACAACTTTATGTCATTGGGGACCTAAAGAGGTCCAGATCTAGAACCATATCCTTGTGATAAGTCCAGATCCGAGTATGACTCCATTTTGCACCAAGAATGGCGATTTACTTCCAAGAAGAGGGATCTAAGTAACTAAAGCTCAAGGTAACGACTTTATACCTCAAGATGATGGCCAATACAGTGTAGATGTCGGATCTACTGCTTCTCTCCTTGATCCTTCTTCTTCAAGCTCTAAAAAAATCCTTCACAACCCACCAAAATCACTCACAAACGCTCTTACTCTCACTCAAGAGTGTTCACGGC
Organism: Lactuca sativa; assembly: GCF_002870075.4. Lineage (NCBI taxonomy): Eukaryota > Viridiplantae > Streptophyta > Magnoliopsida > Asterales > Asteraceae > Lactuca > Lactuca sativa. Next base: position 40,917,686 of record NC_056625.2, read on the forward strand.
CGCAAACTGCTTTCTATAGGGAGATAAGGTGCAAAGGGAGGCCACAAGGGCAAATAATGATCCTTATATAGGGGCAAACCCCGAAATTAGGGTTTTCTCTTTAAAGCTCAAACTCGTTGAGTTGTCCCGATCTGAGTCCATGATTAAGTGCCCTACTCGACAAGTTGCAATCCCAACTCGCCGAGTCCATGCACCAAAACCCTGAAATTAACTAAATCAAATAATTAACGGGAACAAGTGTTACAAAAATATTTAAGTTTATTGCTCTGACATGTAAAAAGTAATGTAAGATCCCTATATTAACTAATATAAAAATCAAAGTATGCCATTGTTGCCATTTACTATTTTCAGTTAGATTGTAGGAAATATCACATGATCAATTCACTTTTTTGCACTCATCAACAAAATTCGTAATTAAGTATCTTTGCAAGCATATGAATCGTATAATGATACATAATTATAAGTAATAATGGAATTTAATGTTATGTAGTAACAATATGCCACTAATGACTAACTAATAGACGAAACAAAATATTACATGGAAAAAAGAAGTTCTATGTGATGCATACAGTAATTTATGTTGTAATAAATATATAAATTTGTATTAATTGACATAAAAATAAACAAATATCATTACTAAATAAGCATAATCAAATGCATAACGTTTGCTACACAGGTACTCTCACAAAGTGACAATCTGGTTAAAATTAAAATACCATGTGGTGTTCAAAGCCAAAAAAAAAACATATCATAATCAAATTTAGTAATAAACATACATTTTCAATATGCTACATTTCTACGTTATTTGACATTTCAAGGTGGACCTAAATTTGTAACTATTCTGCTATTAAGTCTTTTAATTCTTTCTCTCTCTCACATATGATTTCATATGACTTGGTTGAGATTATTCATATGGTATCATTTAGGTTGTGTTTAGTTACGAAAAAACAGTTTTCATTTTCCCTTTTCAATTTTCGTTTTTCGTTTTCAATTTTCATTGGAAAATTTAAAAAACGCGTTTAGTTAAAACTTATTTATTTTTCATTTTCAGTTTTAGAAAATTAGAAAACGCGTTTAGATGTGTATATTTCTATCGGTTTTCATTTTTAGAAAACGATAGTGGTGGTAGAATATGGATGGGGGTAGCGGAAAGGGCAGTGGTGGTGTCAATGATGGCGACAATGGTAGTGGTTGTGGTGGTAGTGGTGATGATAGACAATGGTGGTGGCGGCAGTGGTGATGCTGGTGATGGGGTAGTGGTGGTGGTGATGGTAGGTCGGTGATTGTGGTAATGGTGTTGGGCGGGTGGGTGTGTGTGTGTGTGTTTATAGGGGTGGGGGTGGGTGTGAGTGTGTGTTTGTGTGTGTGTGTGGGTAGGTGAGTGGGTGGGGGGTAGGTGTGAGTGGGGGATGGGGGGTGTGTGTGTTTGTGTTTGTGGGGGTGGGGTGACTTTGTGTTTGTGTGTGTTTGGGGGGGGGGGGGGGGGGGGGGGGGTTGGGTTAGGTGTGTTTTTATGTGTGTGTGTGTGTGTGTGTTTGTAAGGGTGGGCTTGGGAGTGAGTGGGTGTGGTGGGTTGGAGGTGTAGAGGTGGGAGTTAAGATGCGTTTATATTTTAGAAAAATTTTGGAATTAGAAAAATGTGGAAAACAATAATTATTGGTTTTCCAAAAATTTCCAACTTCTTTGTAATATTAGAAAACGGAAAATTTTCATTTTTTGTGAAAAATTTAGAAAAATAGACGAACTAAACACGTTTTCAAAATTCTCATTTTTCTTGGAAATTTTTTCCGGAAAACGGCCTATTTTTCCGCAACTAAACGCACCCTTAATCTTCCTTTTGTTGTTAAATAGGACATTTGTATTTTCCTTTCCTATATTGTTTCTTATCCACAATAACTAAATTTCATCAAACTATTTCTTCCCTACATAGCAATTCCTAGTCATAATTAATAGAGTAATTATAAAAATGATGCATCTGCTTCATTATTGAGAAATTAAGATAAAAGATGGATGAGAGCCCTAATGCATTGGTGTAAGTTTATGCGATAATATATTTAATTTATTATTTAAATCAATAATGGAAATTGGATGTCCATTCACAACATCAAAATCATCAATATCTGTTGGTTCTCTTATATTTTAATCAACCATGAATTCACTTTTAATGAAACATCAAGTTCAAATATTTATCATAGTAAAATAATAAAATTGCAGATAAAAGGATATCATAAGAGCTTTTCACATAACTTCTGTTTATATGAAACGTCAGGATCATTTCGACATCTCTTTACCTACTTTCTGGTCAATGTAAAGAAAATCACTCAAAAGTGTCAATGGTCAACTGAAAATATTAAAAAGATAAGAAGATATAAATCAATACAAACCCTTTGACAATCCTCGAGGGCTTCTTTAAACTTTTCCATTGGAAGATATGTAGCACCACATTGGTCATTGGTAATAACCTTAACAAAGGAGGAGGTTTAATGAACTTGAGAATCAACTCAATCTCCCCATACTACACTTCAGAAAGTCGCTTTTTCATCGAACAAATTGATCCACCGATATTATTTCAATGACTGGTAGCCTTTCAAATTCCATAATTACCACTATCAAAATGGGAAACAGGTCACCTCATTCACACAGGCACGTCTATCTTTTCTTGCAACCAATCATTTTAAGTGGAACCTTCTATACACATAGAAACAGATGATCAAGACAGAGGGTATCCTAAATGAATACTTAGAAACACTCTTAATGAATAATCAGTTCACATTTCTCTCAATAGTTCGTAGCATGTATGTAACAAAAGGGGGGAAACATATATCTGGAAAATTGTATTAAACCTTTATCCACTTAAATTCGAACATCATAAAACATATAATATGTAACACATATGAATTTACTTTAAGATGAAAAGTAGGGAGGGCAATCCATAGAGGATAGTGAGAAGAGAAAATTACCAATGGCCACAACAAGGCAGTCGATGAGGTGCTACAAAATCAGAAAAAATAAATCTTAAATTGCGATTCACGTTTTTTCCACCCAGTTCTTCCCTCTTTTCCCTTCCTCGGGATTAAAAAAAAGGATACCGCTCCTGCCACAATAAGCAACTTCCTTTTCTTTTCTTTCCATTCGATAGAGAAATTATCAAAGAAAACCCTAAAGCTAAAGGGTATAGGTCTCACTTGAATCTGTTGTTGTAGAAAACGAGGGTCGGATCAAGTAGGAATCAAAATTGTTCTTCGTTTCTTAGAGTTTATAAGAGGTTTTGGAAACATCGATTGATAATGTGTTGGGGAGATAAAGAAGAAGAGAATAAGAGATTTGTTTTTTTTTCACGCGTTATATCTCGATTTTCACCCAAACATACATGGGAATAGAGGTTTGAGATTTATAACATGGGGACGATGAGTTTTATAGGAGGGAACCGGTGGATAGGGCAATTGAGAATGGCCGAAACATCGTTAATCAATCGATACAAAATAGTGGATAATGAGGCGGTTTGAATCGAGTTTGATATACATGGCGTCGTTCAAAGGGCGGGTACGTAGCGTGAATAAAACCCTGTAAATTTGATGTTGGCGGGAGATTAAAAATAAGGCTTATATGTATATATAGTAGAAAATTTTGAGGCCCGTGCTAAGCACGACCCTTGGAGGGTAATAATGTGTTTTGTTAAAGTTATCGAATGTATATTGTGCAAATAACTTAAAAAATGAAAGTACAATGCTATAAATGGATGAATTTTCAACGTAAAATATGATGCAAAGAATTATAAGAATGAAGCAAGTCGTTGGTATTAGGATGAGGTGTTAGCTCTTGAAATTGGACTTTTGATTTAGGGAAGACCTTAATGACAAGCATCATTTGCAGAACCTACCCAAACCATCTATACCTTAACTAGCTTAACTAAATGTGTAATGTTGTCATTGGGTGGACTTCTCAAAATATAAAGCCTTAATAAGGAAAAACATCTAAAATTGCAATGAATCTAAAGCAAATGAAGCATGTCAAGACTTGGATTATGTATCTGGCCTCACATAAATAAATATGGACCCTTTTAAAAGAAATACAATATGAAACGATGGGTGGTACTTGCACAATACTTGCATTTAATGAGAAGAAACACATATGATATGAATCTTCTTCACACATCTTGGGTAGAGTTTATTTTTTAAATGTATAATTTTTGGTCCTTGAGGAAGCATGGCACACAATGTACTAAATTTTCCTCTTTATTAATCATATCAAGATAAGTCATCTCATTATAAGCTTCTAGGTCTAGCAATTCGCTCTAGAGTAGCATCATGTCCTCCTGTGGAATCCTTAATGCAAAGTAGAAAGTACAATGATTTAATAAGAAAAAAACGTAATAAAAAATGTTGTAATAAACTAATGAATGAATTAAAGTGTCTTGCTATTTTATTAAGCTAAATGGAAAATATTGTAACATAATTCAAAAATTCGCTCTAATTAGAACATTATGCACACACATAGAGACACATACAAACACACCACCAACAACAAACACAATTTTTTGTGCATAAAATGAGACAAAATTGCATGAGTTACTTTCAAATTAAAATACAAACTTTAAGATAAATTAACTCCTATGAACAATGTATATTGAGTTTATAAAATCATAAAACTTATAGCAACTAAAAGCATTGGTGTAGCCATATGAAAAATAAAACTGAGAAAAACAAGACGGGTAAGATATGATTATGTCACATTAACCAGGTTGTGGAAGCTTTCGTTTTTGAGTTTGATGATATGCAATTGGTGTCTTCTCTTGAAGGATTTTAAAGAATTAAAATACATGTTAGCGATACATTAAAGGGATGCTAGTTTCGAAGGGAAATCACGTCTTTAGGATTTGAATTTTCAGGCCATGGTCTGTAAAAATTCTTTCAGTTGCATATTAGAACCGTAGAAAAGGAATAAAACACTAAAACTGATGGCCATTATTCAAAAAAGTTTTCTCGTGTAACTGACTAATGGACTTGTAGAAAACTATTATGGAAACATAATAGGAATTAGCACAGTCACATAGTCACATAAGCAGAGTTAATTTAGAAAAAAACACATAGAATCGATGACCAACCTTATGGGGCATTAGTGGAAGAGACTACGTAATCGATTACAGTTATGGTTGTATATGGGATACTGCTTCGCCTGCTTCGATTTTGAGAGATCATTGTCGGTAACCACAAGAAAAGGAGACAGAGACCAAGAAAAGAAACACACCAGAAACAAAATTGAAGTGATGATGATGTCGTGAAATGAATTCATAACAACTATAATATAACATTCAATAGAAAGTAGGCTACCATAAAGCGATATTAATAGAAATTATTATACTATAACATAAATGAAAAGTAGGTTGCTATAAAATGACATTAATCAAAATTAAGATGCTATAAAATGTCAAATGAAAGTAAGTTGCAATAAAATAACATAAAGCATAATAGTTTAGTCAGTTTATAGCAACCTACATTTTATTGAAAGCCACAATAGCTATAAGATCAGAGAAGTAGAAAGTTGGTTGGTATTAAATAAATTTAATAGAGTGTATGATGTCATAAAAAATCAATGAAAGTTATCTTAATGATTTAATCAATGTATGCAAAGCAATATTGCTTTAAATATATATAGTATGATCTAAGGATTCGAGGTTTAGGTGTCATCCATACCCCTCTCAACTATGTCTCGCCTTATTTTGCGAGCAAGCACCACATCAACACCTAGTACAGTTATTGGTCATCATGTAAAAAAGTTCGACATAGTGATTTTTTTTTCTATTTATCCAAAAGTAATAATAATATTGAATGTTAACAACTATAATTAATATGATGAAAGCTAAAGAATAAACACCCATGTCAACAAATTATTCTCATATTCATTAAGTCATAAAATACCAGTATCCCCTCCAAGATAATTACATAAAATGCATTTACCTACAAGCATATAAAAAAAAGTTAAAAATATAGTCTTCAAATTAAACAATGTACGCATAATATACTGGAGCAAAAACTACATTATTTGAATATTAGCTTACAATAGGAATATTAAGTCATTTTTCGAACTTTTAAGATTAAAATTATAAATTGTTTTGACTATTAGCTTAATAAGATAAATAAGTACAGAAATTTTAAAGTACAACTATGTATAATAATTTTGCCATGAACCCTCACCAGTTAAATGATATATTTTTTTTTTTCTTGGAACATAGGGTTCTTACATACATCTACATCAATTTAAAATATTGAAATTAGAATTTAGAATTTGTCAATCTACCAAGTAAAGAAGTGCTACCGGTTGTACTTATTTTTCAAATTTCAATAAAAAAAAGTTCCAGCAATTAAAAAAGTGAACTTTACCATGCATTGAGATTGCAACTTCAGGAGAGGATGCAATAGCCTTCATAGTCAGGCCTGAAATCAAGTATACAAAACCAACAATTGGCGTCAACATGATTATGCCTTCAAAGAACCCTATGAAAATTCAACTCATAGAATATTTGAATACTGAGTAGTCGACCAACTTTTTATTGCAGCTAAGAGAAAAAACATACCTTTTTAAGGCAACCCCATAATAGATATATCTTCTTTAATACTCTAATTTCTCCATTTTACAAATCTTAAGCTTATCCGTGCATAAAAACCAATAGTTGATGTGCATGATAAGTGATTGAAATTAACACAAAGAAGAATACATGAACACCTTCAGATGAATCAGAGATACATATTATTATCCCTTTTAACAATCAGTTTTTTTTACTGATACTTCAAGAATAATGTATGTAGGGATTCAAAATTATTGGAACTTGGATACCCAAACAGTAAAACACTAAATAACATAAATTGAGTTATAAGATACAACAAAATTCACAAAAGAGAAAGAGCGGAGAACAGATTGAAGAAAAAAAAAAGCAGGTAATTAGGGCACCAAATGCTACGTTTAGAAGGGAGATTTCGATTGAAAAAGGGTTAATAACCTCTTGAAATAAAAGGAAAATAAGTGTTGTAAATGTTGAGGGTAAAAATGGTGTTGTAGGGAGATTCTTTACCTTTGTTGATCACCAAGAAGAACTTTTGAATGATGCTAAGATGCAAACCATTAAACCCCCAATCCTCCCAATTCTTCCCTAAGTTTCAACAACATCAACCCTGAAAAACAAATAATCCCAAAACATTAATTTCTCTATAGAAAATAAAAGAAGGGGTGTTCAATCTATTTCCATAGAGCAATAAACGACATGTGTCCGTCATTTTCACTATAAACAAGAAAACAAAAATCGACTTATCAAGAGAGGACATCGGGAGACGGAACAAGAGTGCAAGAGAGAATAGGGGATCGGCCATACAACCGTCCCTCTCTCTGTAAAGTGTTGGAATGGAGCATGACACATGCAAACGAGAGTAGAAGAAATGACATCTTAAAAGGATGGATATTGGGGGAGACGAAGCCTAAGACGGATTTGGTTTCTGCATCCAAAATTGAAATGCGATGTCCTGAGTTTTCTTGACAGACAAAGAAGAAGAGAAGGAAAGGAGAAAGGGAAACGGTACTTGTCAATGGAGTCGTTGTTAATAGCGTAGACCGGTGGCAGTGGAACTGTGAAGTGGTGGAGGTAGAGGTGTATCGACGACTCCTTGTGAAGATGCGACGTTCTGGATCGATATTGATGTAGATAGTGTTGGTCGGAAGATAGGTACGTGGCATCTTTGGAAGCGGGTGAAATTGGTGTTGGCGGGATCAGAAAAATAAGGTTTTTATATATAATAATGATATATATATATATATATATATATAGAGAGAGAGAGAGAGAGATAGAGAAGTTCCAATGAGAACCCCTAAATTTTAAGTACCCTAAGAACTTATAAACCCAAAAAAGCTTTCAAACTTTTTCCAACACTTTCATTAGCTTTAAGAACTTATAAACCCAACACCACCTCTTCCACCTATCATCGCCACCTACCTCCACTATATTCCGCTGCAACCTGCCGGAGCCACCTACCACCGCCTCAAACCGCCGACCAAACTCACCAACATGTGACATCCCCAATTTCACGACTAGAAAATACCGATTTGTTTATGATTTGTTTTTAAAATTAGAGTAATCTTTTACAGAAAACAGTTGCGAAATTTGTTCCCAAAACAAAATATGATAAGAATTTATCAGATCATTTCTTTAAAGAAATGTATTTTCATTATATAACAAAATCTCGGGATGTCATGTTCAATACATACCAAAAGCATAAACAGAACAACATAGACCTTACACAGTTAATTATAACTACGGGCCTATAATCCAAAATCTCTCGTCAAGTCCACCAACTTATACTCTTGTGCCATTACCGGTAATGCAAAGAAAACTGAGTGGGTCAAGCTTGGGAGTCTGGTGAGCATATAGGGTTTTCAACCCACAATAATATAATTATTATATTTAATCATCAAACAATCAACCCAATTACCCATCCTCATTATCTTCGTTTAATCTTCCCTAAAGATATTATCCTAAGGGTCAGCTCCTATATCATGTTTACCTCTCATCTCCTTACATCTTATTTCCTTATATGTTTGTTCCTAAGAACTTTTCCTAAGGATCATCGCCTACATCGCATAGACAATACTAATTCGGGGAATGATATGGGCTTATTTAGTCATAAAAATCATGCATGATCTTAATACTTTATGTTAATTTTATCTCAAATAATGAACCAAAGGTGCTTAATTAGCTTAAATATTTCATTTTCAGCAACAAAGACATACTCAAAAGGAAAATGAAGCGGAATTGGCGATTGGAAGCTTGGATCTTGGATTTTGAAGAAAAAAGGATGTTGCTGGACAACTTGACTACTCGTCAGTGTTATGGTCATATCTCATGAACCGTAACTCTGATTGACGAGATTCAAAATGTTCTAAAAACTAGACATAATTTCGGACGACTTTCGTGTTTTGTGAAAATGCTGATTCCAAATGGACTCGACAAGTAGGCCATAAACTCGACGAGTCACTTCAGACTTTCGCGATTCTGGATGCGCTGACTTGCCGTACACGGGTTTTAAGTGACAGACTCGCCGAGTAGGTCACTGGACTCGACGAGTCACCTCTATTTTGTGAAAATCTATATAAAGGGACTTTCAGATCGATACCCTAGCATATAGATGAACCCTTGGAGGCCAATTGTCGACTAATGGTGCTGCCGGAGCGTGGGAAGCAAGGGAATCAACCCTACATTCAATTTTAAGGAGAATCAAGGCAAAATCAAGTTTACTCTTACCTAATCTCTTGTTTGAACTATGTTTTTACCAATTGATTTCGTTTTGAGGTTGTTTCTGCTGTAATCATGAGCTAAAACTCATAACTTCTGTTTAGGTAGATGAATTTGTGAACATGGATTGATTATTTGATTAGGATTAATTATAATTGGTGATTATGTTTTATTAAGCTTGTTAAAGAACCTTATGTGTTAACAATAACTATTCTTCTGTTAATAAATTAGTAATTAAGTTGTATGAACATCTCTTAGTTATTAATTTCATATGATTTATTGTGACCACATAGTTGTATGTCTAGGAATAGCGAATGTGAAACTAGAATTAACTAGAAGATAGGTAAGTTAATGTGTGAGCTTGTTTGATGAACATCAGGAAGAGGTTAATTGAAGGGCCAATTTAATTAACCATTACAAGTCTTATTTAACCCGAATCAATAACTAGGAAATCCGTTAATTTAGACAACTGGTCACTGCTTGAGTTAATTTGTTTCCTAAGGATTAGTAATAGCGAACATGAAACTGATCATCTTAGTCGGTAGCCAATGAAGAATTAATCCGATACATTGAAATCATCCATGGGAACAAATGAGTCGAACCTAAACATAAGTCGTCTTTACTATTGAATTTAGTTGATTTTTATTTGCTTAGCTCTTAGTTTCTTAGTTTAAGTTTTAGTTAATTATTTAAGTTTCTAGTCTTGCAAAACTAGAGAAACCCCCTTTCTGTTACTTGTTTTATTTAGATAATATTAGCATTTCTTTTAATTGTTTACCGTTCCCTGTGTTCGATACCCTACTTACCTGAACTAAACTACTAATCGATAGGTACACTGCCTTTCGTGTTTTTATTTTGTGTCTAAGTTAGTAAGATTAAAACTAGTTTGTTTCACACACATCAGGGAATCCTCCCTCAATATGTGTCTAATAAGGGTTAGGGTATCATCGCATGATTACACAGCCACAACATTGCCTAGACTCGTAAATCATAATAAGGGTTAGACTATCATCGCATGAACATGCAACCACAACATCGCCTGGACTCGTAATTCATAATAAGGGTTAGACTATCATCGCATGAATACGCAACCACAACATCGCCTGGACTCGTAATTCATAATAAGGGTTAGACTATCATCGCATGAATACGCAGCCACAACATCGCTTGGACTCGTAATTCATCACCTATCTATCATCACCTAATTATCATCACCATTATATCCTCACCTATCTCTTATCACATTATTTCATCATGCACCAACTATTTCATCTACCCATGTTCTACACAACATATTTGTAGATATAAATTACATATACAGTTTAAAACTATTTAAAAGCTCGTATAAAACATTCATTCAGCATCCATCTCAAGTAAACAAACAATGTATAAACACATATCACATATTTCATAGCAAATACTTCATATCTATGTGTCAGAAGAAAGTAACTACACTCACCCAAAACATATACTTAATACATTCAAACAATACTTGTATTAAATCGTGTTTATGAAAGGGACTATACACTCACACATATAAACAACAATATATATACACATAGCACGTATTTTATAAAATACTTCATATCTATGTGTAAGATGAAAGTGACTATACATTCACACATATAAACAACAATATATATACACATAGCACGTATTTTATAAAATACTTCATATCTATGTGTAAGCACAGTAGGTCACTGCGTTTGTCACTCGTCCACTTGCTCTGGAGGCTCCAGAAGGCGTCAGAAGTCAGTTCACGTCGTGAACACTGTTTTCACGTCGTGATCCCTGACAGTTTTGGGGTTTCACGCCCGAACTTCAGAAATTCATAACTTTCGCATACGAATTCCGTTTTCGACGTTCTTTATATCGACGCGAAGGTGAGATTATGATCTACAACTCTCGTTTACACTCTATTGGCTAATTTTGACTTTAATTTTAATATATTATTTTTAGTAGGCCGGGATTGGAAAACTTCGTTCGAAATTCATAACTCCTTCATCTGAACTCCGTTTTCGTTTGTCTTTTTATCGTTGGACTACTATTGATGAGATCTTCAATTCTCATTTACAAAGTTTTGGCTCAATATCACTTGACCTCAATCTCGAGTTTCGGGCTACATAGTGCTAATGTTGAAACTTCAAAAAATCATAACTTCCTCATACGAAGTCAGATTTAGACGTTCTTTTTATGCACGCTCTCGGTTTAACGTATTCTACGAATTTCATTTAGATCGATAAGTCCAAATATCGCTCTAACGTAAATTCACTATTTACGTCGCGTTGTGTCGTGTCGGTTGTGTCGCGAAACTTCGACAGGTCATAACTTCTTCGTTATAACTCGAATTTCGGCATTCTTTATACGTACGGAATCCTTGTAACATACACTAAAACTTAGTTAAGATTACTCCTTCTAAATAATCTTCCATCAAAAAGTCATTTTCGATGCTCATCGTCTCTAAATTGACTAGCCTTAATCTATCGGCGTTACACAGCATCACCTCCAGTCTCTCAGATCTGAAGCCATACGTCATCTGCTACCTACCACCATCGTCGTCTCCTTCTGATGAGCTTCCACTAGCTGCTGATGACTTCTCTGACTGAAACAATAGCACCGTCACGGATAACCACGCCATCGGTCTTCTCCGATGTACAAATATGTTTTGTTCCAGATCTGAACTGTCTAGATCTACCGGAAAACCTTAAACTTTTGACCATTAGTTTGACAAAGCTCTTTTCCGCCTCGAAATTTGCGACCACCTCTAGTCATCACCTTAAGAACCTTACACCATCGCCGATGCTCGTCGTTAACCACCAGATCTGTCATACCGTCATCCAGATCTGAAAGCTCATGTTCAGATCTGTGATTTTTTCCACCACTGACATCTAGATCTGCGAGCTCTAGTCCAGATGTATGATTCACACCACCACCGACGTTCAGACCTGCGAGCTCTAGTCCAAGTCTATGATTTCGGCCACCATCAATGTTTAGATTTGCGAGCTTCAGCGAGATTGAAGGAGTTCTAGAGATATCTGGCTTTGTGTTCTTCAAGTCGCACACCTAGTTTTGTGTTCTTAATCTTAGATATGTTGAAATTGTTTGTTGTTTTCCTATCAAGATCTTGATCTTTTTTCACCACCAAACCACCACCGTCAAACCTCTACAAAGAACCAAACAATGTCACCTGATGGCAGAGATGATGGGACTCTTATAGATCTGATCAGATATGATGTTTTATGGTGATTATGGATATGATGTATGTGGTGCACACAAAGTGTTTGCTGAAATGCCTCAACCGAATTCAGTAAGTTATTAAACCGTGAATATAGGATTTTAATGTATTAACTTGTGAATATTTAAGTTATTAAGTTGTGAATGTGTGTTTTTTTATACACTAACTTGTGAATTAGTGTCTGAAATATTGAATTAATATGTGATTTATTGTTTGGAATGGTGTATTAAATTGTGAATTCTTTTTTTTTTTAAATCCAGATTTGGTTTTTGAGGGAGGATGTTGGCGGTGTTGGCACAAGTTGTTGGTGATGGTGATGGTTGATGGCGACATATGGTAGTCGGTGGTGTTGATGCTACTGGTGGTGGTAGAGCAAGGATATTTCTATTTCTCACTCATCTTCGTCGTTGATTTCATATAAGTTATCCTATTTTATGATTCATGTTTACTTTTATATGTTGGCTTCTGAAATATGAGATATTTATGCATGTATTAAACTGTGAATGAGTTGTTTAGTACACTGAAATATGATATTATACTTGTAAATGAGTTTTGAATGTATTGTAGGAAACTATGAATTTTGTGTATTAAGCTGTGAATTTTTATTCACAACTTAATATAATAAATTCATAATTTAATACACATAATGCCTCCAGATATGAACGTATACATGTAAGTTTTAAGTTGAGAATATAGTTGTGAATATATATTTTTATTTGTATTAAACTGTGAATTTATCATATTAAGCTGTAAATTTTTTGTATTAAAATTTGAATTGATTGTATTAACCTGTGAATTTTTAATGGATTTTGTTTTTGATTCTATGAGAAGAAAGAAGTATTATAAATATATATGATATTCTTTAATTTTAAATAAATTACAAACAATTTAAACTATGAATATTATTAAATTAAACTTTGAATAAGCGCTACTCACCCTCTGGATCTAAAAGTATAAACGTATGTTGTAAGTTAAGATTATGTAATTATTTGCATTAAACTATTAATTAGTATATTATGGTATGAATTTTATCTATTAAATGGTAATTGACTGTATTAAGTTGTGAACTGACCGCATTTGTTGTGATTTTTATTATAAATTTGTGTTAAAATATGAATGATTCATGTATAAATTTTTGTATAAGTTTTCTTGTAAATATATTTATTTTTTATGTGTATAAGTATGTAAGAATGCATTAGTTTTTATAATTGTTTTGCATTAAATTTAAAAGTGAATTAATAGGTTTGTTAAATTGTGAATATAATATTTAAGCTGTCAATGTATGACTTGATGCATAGATCTGTTTTGGAAAGAAGATGGTTGCGACGTTAACACAAGTGGTTGGTGGCTGCGTGCGGTGGTGGTGGTAGTGGAAGAGTTTGGGTTTGATTTTTTTAAATCTGTGAATTTGTGCAAAATAGATCATAGTAAGTTGTAAATTTTTTATGTATTAAACTGCAAATGGACTATATAAAATTATATTTTATATAAATTTTATGTTAAAATATAAATGAATGTATGAATGAAATTATTAGATTATATAAATTATGATTTTGCCCTTTTCTTACGTAAAAGACAAAAATCAGGATTTTAACATATTTAGTGATACTCACAATACATGTTTACTAATAAAATGAAGGTTTTTAGGGTTCTTAACCTTTTTTGGTTCTCCTTAACCCTCTTCACCACCAGTGCTCCACCAGTTGCCGCTTTTCCCTTGCTTTTCTGGCGCCCATCTGCGTCATCGGCAGTGACAACGTCTCTAGGATGTAAAATCGAATTTGTAATGTAGATTTTAAAATTGCCGGTAAATTTATTCTTGCATTGTCCAAATCTGGTTCTAAAATAGATTGTAAATTCAAATTCTAAAGTCGATTATCGATTTCTACAGTCGATTATTGATTTCTAAAATTATGGAAAAAAATTATGTGTGTGACCTAAATGGGAAGAACAGAAAAAAATCATTTTTGGTTATTATGCGTAGTTTTGGTCAAAAAGAGATTGAAAGTAGAGAATACAAAAAGGTTTGCTCTTTCTTTTTGGTTCCTGCTTCACTTCGATAACAAGTAGGAATAAAAAAACATGTTATAATATTTGGATGTCGGTTTCTATTCTTTATTTCTATTAATTTTTTTTTCACCAGGAGAGTAATTTTGATAAGTTCATATGCAAAAAAGCAAGGGTATGCTTCATCTAAATCGCACATGTATAGTAAAGTTAAACAACACAATATCTTAATATATGTTCATTGTCTTTCATATTCTCGTTTTTGTTCAAGAATTCAATTCATTAAGTGGAAAAATGGAATATGGTTGGGCTGTATCATTTTTTTCTTGACCTATACTCTGTTTCTCCCATGTTATCATTATTGTTTTCATCTAAATTAAATTATAATTCTAAAAAAAATCTTTTTGTTTCTAATATGTCAATGTTTAAAATCATATTACAATTCAAAAAATGTTCTTTTTTTCCTGGTTCCAATTCATAAAAATTGAATCCAGTTAAAAATATTGAATATTTTTATGCTTGAGCTTTGATTCAATTTATGTTGCACGTCAGGTGTTTGTGAAAATGTCTGAAAAAAATTGATGTTTAGATTCTTGAAGAACACAAAGTGAAATCGACAGGCTAATGTTAAACAACCACCCACCAAATATTCCTCCTTTCCCTCTGTTATTCTTTAATAATGCAATCTCTCAAGAACTTTTTTGTTTTTTTTCAAGAGTGTGTCGACTTTTGATGTAATTCGTTCAAGGATGTATAAAACATTTATGTAATTCGTTGAAGAATATATCGATTTTTGATGTAATTCTTTCAAGGATGTATATAACTTTTATCTATTATGTCAACATTGTGTATTTGAAAATCATTTCTCTTAGAATGTGTGTTTTACATAAAAAAAAATCAATTCGTGAAAATCTTTCCAGAATAATTCTTAAAGAAATAAATTGTTTCTAATGTAAATAACAATAATAATTTTGTTTCCTAAAAATCTGGTATTTATTATTTTGTTTCCTTAAATAAAGATACATAAAATGTTCAAATTGCCCCTAAACATTTTGAAATTTGAATTCTTAAAATAAAAATTAATAATAAATGTAATAATATTTTTTCAAGAACATTCTATTTTTCATTAATCCAATGGCTAAGATTTAGTTCCAAGGTTACGCAATAGATGATTGTTACAAATGATCAATAGCCCTATATATATATATATATATATATATATATATATATATATATATATATATATATATATATATATATATATAGATAGATAGATAGATAGATAGATAGATAGAGAGAGAGAGAGAGAGAGAGAGAGAGAGAGAGAGAGAGAAACACTAGCGAGATGTTAGAGACGGTAGAAAAATTACAGAGAGTTAGATAACCGATTTTGGATTTTGCAATCACATAATTTAAATGATTTAAATTTTATAATTTCTATTCACTACCATATAAATATAATACGTGACAATCCTATAAAAGAATATGTTTTCGTTGCTTTTGAGGATCGAACATCACCTTATTCCCGTATCTCCACAACACCTAATAAATAGTCAAGTTCTAACGTCCCGATTCTCAGGTATTGATTATGTTGGACATTTTTGGTCTCTGAGTCTACTCGAAGAGTTGGTCGCCCTACTCGTCGAGTAGTAGCAGATTGGTCCATGCGTTTTAATGACCTACTCGCCGAGTCCAAGAAGGAACTCGACGAGTCGGAGCTGGCAGATGAAACCCTAAATCTCGGGGCTTTGCACCCTATTTAAAGAAGCACAAGCCTCCTTTGGCCTCTTTATAGTCCATTGAGAGTCCAGAAAAGCCCTAACTCGAGTATGTGTGTATTCTTTGGAGGTTTAAGCTTGGAGGAAGGTTTTTGGTGAAGGAATCACTTGGGAAGCAAGCTAGTTGAAGCAAGAGTTTGTGGGTTTCAAGTTCTGCTTCAGAAAGGACTCTCTTGAAGGTATTAGATCATTTTTCCCTTGGCTTATTCTCTCGTAAACCCCTTTTGTGCATGAGTTTATGAAAGGGTTCTTGTGTTTAAACCAAGATCTGAAGTTGTAACTTCAGATCTGGACTCCCCTTGGCTTCTAGATTCATAAAGCCATCAGCCTTGTCTAGTATGAGCTTTCTCTCAAGGATGTGACTTCATTGCAAGATTATTTTGGTCATTTTAGAGTCTTAAAGCATTGCATGCACATAAAGTTTGCAACTTTACGTGATAAGCATGCCTAAGGAAGTTGGATGTGTAATTTGGGGCCTTGGCATGGCTTAAAGAGTGTCTGCATGGTTAAAGGGCCGAAGGGACTCGGCGAGTCGCATAGTCGACTCGGCGAGTCATATGAAGATAGTCATGAACCCGACGAGTTGGATTTGATGGGTTTCGAGCAATACATCATTCCTATGGTGTACATGCAAACCCTAATAGCTTTTGGATCTAGTTTGTCTAATGAACATGCAATTGAATATCCAAAGCTATAAACCCTAGATCTATCATATAAGAACTTGAATAAGGGTTTAGTAACTACCTTTGATTGTTATATAGCAATAACAATCTAATCCTTGGCTTCAGAAAGCTTAGTGCCACAAGTGTTGCACCTCTAATGGAGTCACAAACACCACTAAGCAACAAGATGAAGAAGAGAAGAGAAAGGAAGCTCCAAAACGTCCAGGAAACCCTAAGGATTCAGTCACCACGTTTTTGGAGCTTGGGGGCTATTTAAATAGGTAGGCAATTAGGGTTATCTAACAAGGAAACCCTAATTTGACTGCTTAAGCCCTAAGCAGCCCATAGACCCCTTCTGGAACATGCCTTGGACAATTTCTAATGGGCTTCCCCATAGAATTCGTCCAACTTATTATTCCAAGGTGATCCATAGCCCAATTTTAATTATCCTATAACTACAATTCCAGTCCCCTTAGTTTAATCAATCTCTTTTAGCCACAAAATTAATTCTTTATTAATTCTTGACTAATATTAATTAAATAATATGATTTCCTTTAATATATTATTCTCATAATATATTAATAAATCATAATTAAACCTTTCTCTCCTTAATTCATCCTACAAGTTGCTATGGTAAAGGTAACCCAAAAGGACCATGCTCATAATCGGGTCAAGTACATACCAAAATAGTTATGGACTTAGACACCAATCCAACAGTCTCCCACTTGGATAAGTCTAATAAATAATTTGCATAACTTTAGAACCTGATCAGCAATTGTAGCTTTCAAAAGCTGATGTCAACTATGATCTTATCAGATACTCGTGTCCTTTAGATAATGGATTATATATTCCTCCATTCTCAAGATATCGTATAGACACGAGACATGAATTTAAATCATTCTCACTGTCTATGTATTGTTTCCCGACATCTGATTTATGACGACTGACAACAAACTACAATTGAACACATCAGCTTAGTCCTGGCTTAGCCAAGCGCTTAGGGTGTCATCACTAAATCATCGAGGGGCCCACAAATATCGCTTTTATCCCAATTTGGGTAAAAGGAATGGATAAAATTTGACCCAAATTCTTGCTTGCACCGACTAATTGAATCACACACAACAATAAGTTTCATAACACCAAGTTACTGGTGCGTTTACTTATCATCAATGTGCAACCGACCAACAAATAACAACTCACACGTCTCGGTTTCAAGAATATACAATGTTATCGTCTCACTAATCACCCGTGATAAATCCATGAAGTGATTCAAGTGAGCGTGGGTTTAATCTAATACTTTAATCTTATCAAAGCACTCATGAACTCTGCAACAAACTTGTGCTATGTCTAAACACTTTAGACAATCTACAGATAGATTCATGACAGTCTTCCTTCATACCTACTTCCAACGTATGACCGACTGTGGAGGTTCGAATAACCCAGTTATTCTGGAAGTCAAAACATGCAAAATGAAACCCAACGATAATACTTAATCCTATATAGCCCCAAAACTTTTGAGTGTAAATAAGACACTTTTATATAAACACCATATTGACAACTCATTATTCATTGTTTAATGTTTTGGATAATCAACTTATTACTTGAATTACAACAATAGTTGTCCCATGCTCCAAGGATGCACACTATGTTACCTATGATCCTTACTTTGTGAAATAGATCAATTGAAAACATTTCCAATGAAACTCATTTCACAATTCCCAATCCTCATCAATAGTGTAAGAATACCAAATTCTTGCCACTTTTGGAATATGTCAGATTCTAACATTTTATGGAACGATCCTTTCGTAAAGTGATAGCACAAAAGTCACGAAGACTTGGCCAATGAAAATACAAGGTTTTCTATCATAAATTGTTACAAAAAAATTCTATAGATGTGATGTCTCTCACTCAAAGTACATTACTTTGAACAACCTTTTTGCATAAAAGTTTCTAATCTAGACATAAATTCTTAATTTCCAACTCCCAATATGGAAACATTTCCATATTTGCCATACGACAACTCATTCTTAATAGAATCTTATCTATTCATAATAATGTCGATATGGTCCATCTAACACTATACTTCCAACTACTCACAAGCAACAAATCCTTGGCGAACCTTAGATCGTTCTTTGATAGTTGTTTAATTATTTTAGTCAAAAACCGTTCTAGTCGCTTTTCCCTCTTAATGCGCTAAGCATTTGGAAAATTTTAGAATGATCAAGCATTATAGCATATGAAATCGATCCTATACCTGAAGCGTATGGAACACGATTCATAATGTCTCACATGAAGATGTGATACTTTACCAGTCTTCTGCTATAATATTTCTAATTGCCATGTTCTCACAATTTTGATTATGAAAAGGGATGCCGTAATCATAACCAAATTTTGAGAATGCAATTTTCTTTTCCATATATAGAATTTCCTCATGTTGAACCATTCCAAAACAACATTCATATATATTTGACTAAATTTGATTAAAATTCCACAATCTAAGCCTTTAGATTTGAAATGTAGTATAATGTTCTCTCCCTTAATTATAGCAAAATAACTTTTCAACCCCTACAACTTGGCAAAGTGAATCTTTGTTTTCTATAATTAATATTGCTAACTTGCACTTTGCAATACTTGAAATAATAATCATGCTCCCACTAACACGATGATTATTACCATACAAGCATAACACTTATGCTCCCACTAGCTTTGACATGTATTCAGAAAACACTTGAACTTCTAGAAAAATAATACTTATTGAATTCCAAAGTCCATATTTCTAATACTAGATGCTTCGATAATCCTTTATCTATGCTTCTTAAACTCATACACCTTTGTCTTAGAAAGCTCACATGTGTGTCTAAAGAAATTTAGAACTTATGTTACTAAGTCCCAAATGTTCAGACTAATTGTCAAATCTCACAATTCGAACTATGAAGAGGGATGCCGTAATCATAATCGAATTTGAGAATACAATTTTTCACAATTGCAATCTTCTTAAAATCTCTCTTAGTGAAAGCATTTCCTTACAATCATTTTCATGAAGGAGGGAAACCTCATGACACTTAGATTTTAAAGTGTATGTGTTCCTATCCATGTGAATTTGCCAAAACCAAAGTTTGCAACAATCCAAACTCATATGGACCGAACATGCTCAATCTCGATTTCTTGCCTCATGTTAACATGAATACCCACCATGTCTTCCAAGAAACTCACCCTTTTATATCAATGTACTTTCCATTTATCAAGGTGCTTTATCTTTATGCATTCAAATGAGAACTCATAGAACTTGCATGCATAATTAACTCAATTGGAATGGCACAAAAAAAAGAGTATGTCATCCACGATAGGCTTTAAACCTCAAGTCGTGTGCTAGTGATGATCAACTAGGTTTAACTCTTGATTTGTTCTTGAAACCTTTCAAGACCATTAAGGCTCCCAATGACTCCTTGACATATAAGATTCTCTTGTCAAGAAACATTCCTTGACAAAACAAATATTCAAGAGTTAGTGTAGTTTTTATCAAGACTATTACTTCACATAATTGGTTTTAGTTGGTATTTGTCTTATCCAAGACATCACAACTTACCAATCTCAAATGTGCATGAATAAGAAGACTTTTTCCAATTCCACATTTGTTGAGTGTTATAAACCTACTAAAGACGTGTCACTCAATTCACAATCTTGGAGTATAACTCTAAGACTTGATATTGGAATGAAGTATGATTGACTTCTTGATTTAACCATTTCCACAATTCTCGATTCCTCTTCTTAGACATACAAATGCATTAAGGCTCACTTAGAGGATCAATTGAGATATGGTTCTTAATCATTAAGACTTATCATAAAACACAATAAAAGGTACTCTCCCTTCTTCTTAGAATGGAGAAACTTTTATCTTTCTGCCTACTTGATTCTTCTTTATTCATTCTGCTATTCATTGAAACTCTTTCAACCAACTCATAATTACACTTAATCTTATAATTATAATCATATTTACTAAACTTTAGTAAATCATGACGAATCTTTATCACTCTTGTGGTGGACTTGATCAACGCACAACCTAGTGTGCTCGATCTATTAGTCCTTCACTTGACACTTTGCCAAAGATTTAGTCTAATTTCCAAATATGAAGTTTCTCATTCATCACGCAATGCATGTTGCATGATTCCCAGTTTCTGTCCAATTGAAACTTGGGCGATGAGAAACTCTCCCTATTTGGTAAATTCTCGACATTTTACAAATAACATAAATAAGAATCACATCCAATTCAACATTGTTAAAATTAGAAATACATAAACATCCATTTTCACATATGCCATTGCAAGGACAAATAACTAAGACGAAATCAAAATTCATTTTATTGCCAAAAAAACTTGTCCTTACAATGCAATTCAAATGAAAACTACGCTATTTCGATTTCTAAGCAATCTATTTTAACTCTAAAGTAGTAGCTCAAAAATCCGATCTTCAAGCAATGCGATTGAAATCCATTTCTTCACGATCAGATTCAGCTTACTTCTTCCTTTAAGATTCATCTCTTTTCTTCGATCCTACAAAACATCAAAATGTAATCTTATCACATCATGTATTGAAAATAAAAGAATAGGAACTTATAGAGTTATTTATTGGATTTTACCTGAAGTAGAGCCATACGTCTTGACTCTCACATCTCTTAGATCTCTCAGGTAGTTTGGGCAGCTTCGTCTCCAATGCCCCTTCTCTTGGCAATAAAAGCAAATGGACTCCTTTGGCACAACACATGGGACAATCTCATACTTAGTCCTTTCTGGACTTCCAATGTTGCCAGTATCCATTGAAGTTTGGGAGTTTGATTCACCAGACAAATTTTCTTGACCAGCATGCCAAATCATTGTTGATTCAGCAGCTATAAGAAAACATGTGAGATCAATGAGGGTCACATCGTGGTCCATCATATAGTACTCTCTAACGAACTCACTATATGATTCAATAAGCGACTGAAAAACCCAGTCAACAGCCAACATCTCTGAGATATCGACACCCACCATCCTTAACCTATCAATGTGTGACTTCATCTCTAAGATGTATGCACACACAGGTTTCCCATCTTCGTGTTTACTTGCCAAAAGGGCTTGAGTGAGCTTGAACTTTTCAAGCCTTCGAACTTGTGGGTCAGGGAGAATAATTGGAGGAGGTGGAGGAAGTGAAGCATGATCTCTGGTTCCTCGATCATATCATGGAATATCATCTCCATTTTGAAAACTTGTTCCATGGGACTTGGGAAGACCATTGTAAGATTCAGACATCTTCAAAACGGGCGAAATTTAAGTCAAGTTGATTAGAATCCTTGATGCAACACCCAAATGAAACATCAAGGCTAGGATCCAACACAATACTCTACAACCTAGAAGAGGGATGCCGTAATCTAGTTGTAGAATATTTGAAGGTAGGTAAATGACGATTTACCAATTTCCACCATGAAAAACGAAAAAGAAATTTAAGTTTTAAATGAATTGAAACTCCTAGATATTTTGAGATTCATTGAAATTTTCAATGGCATGTTTAATCTCGATTATGCCCTACTATTTGCGACTGAGATGCCGAGGATCACAAACAAGGTGTGAATAACCATGCGAATGTACATGGTGCACTCAATGCTACTATCACCTAATCAATGTGCCGGTTAGCCACACACGCTCCATTGATCTATGATAAACATCGAGTCACTTTGGGAATCTGAAAAACATTTAGTTACTTTGTACTTCATTATACTTATAATGGAAGGTTTCTGTCCTATCCTACCCGTTCGGCTAACAACCCTCCACTAGTCAAGAGTGCGGTGGGTAAGAGTGGATACCCATTCAATCGCCATTTTATAGACAATTTCTTGAAACACCCCTTATAGATCAGGTTCGTGAATGAGGCCTAGTAACGGTAAGACTGACTCTTTACTCATATATATATATATATATATATATATATATATATATATATATATATATATATATATATATATATATATATATATATAATATTAGACTTTTAATATTACATATATATAGTATATGGTGTATTTTACACTTTTAAAATACTAGGTGGTTTTATTAACTTTCTCTTTTAATTAACTTAACAAAACCATGAGGGTGTAATTTGAGCTTTTCAAAATACTAGGGTTTTAGAATGTAAATATTACATAATTAAACTATTAATCAAAATTTTAAATTCCAAAACTTGAGGGCAAGTTTTGAAACATTTCAAAACATTAGGGTTTAGAATTTAAATATTTCAAAATTAAACTTTTAATCAAAAATTTAAATTCCAAAACTTGAGGGCAAGTTTTGAAACTTTTCAAAACATTAGGGTTTAACTATTTAAATTTCAAAAAACAAAACATTTAAGTTCAAATTTAAACTATAAAACCTAAAGGGCAAAATTGAAACTTTTTCACAAGATAATTCAAATCTAAACTACAAATAATCAATCTTTATCTAACAAAACAAAAGATTATCTAAAATTTGACAATTATCTACTATTTTGGCAAGGATAGTCACCCAATATTGATAAAATTCAGATTTTATTGACAAAAAATGTTTTAAGTAATTATCCACAGCCAAAACAGGTCAAAATCCCGTAAAAACAGCATTTTTGCGTCTCAGACTCGTCGAGTCAGCACTGGACCCGTTGAGTTCACAGTGGACTCGGCGAGTTCAGCCATGGACTCGACGAGTCCAACCCCCAGAAACTCAAATTTTTTGATTTTAAGCTTGAATAATCAAATATAACATCAAATATATCAAACGAACAGCCATAGGCTCTGATACCACTGATGGGTTTCAAGCAGTGTTCTAAAAGGCGCGCTATGGCGTGCTCCAAGGCGTGCCATGGCGTGAGGCGTGGCTCCGCTGTTACGAAAAGCCTCATAACGGTGCTGTTAGGCGTGGCGCGTGGCAAGGCGTGATATGGCGCGCCATGGCGCGTTATGGCGTGTGTTTTTTCGTTTGAGACACTGTTTTTTGCTCTTTGTTATGTCTTTTCTAATCAGAGATACAAGTATTGTGGTTTTTGTTAAATTTTTGTTACTTGTTATTGATCTAACACTTCTAAAAAGTTATATTTAATATAAATTTATATTTATGTGGTAATATAATTTTGAATTAATACAAAATCGCCGCCTTACATCATGCCTTGAAAAACGCCATGGCTCGTTAAGCTTGAGGCTTGACCTTGCCGCCACGCCACGCCTCACGCCTTTTAGAACCATGGTTTCGAGCAATACATCATTCATATGGTGTACATGAAAACCCTAATAGCTTTTGGATCTAGTTTGTCTAATGAACATGCAATGAATATCAAAAGCTATAAAGCCTAGATCAATCATATAAGAACTGAAATAAGGGTTTTGTAATTACCTTTGATTGTTATATAGCAATAACAATCTAATCCTTGGCTTCAGAAAGCTTAGTGCCTCAAGTGTTGAACCTCTAATGAAGTCACAAACACCACTAAGCAACAAGATGAAGAAGAGAAGAGAAAGGAAGCTCCAAAACGTCCAGGAAACCCTAAGGATTTAGTCACCACGTTTTTGGGGCTTAGGGGCTATTTAAATAGGTATGCAATTAGGGTTATCTAACAAGGAAACCCTAATTTGACTGCTTAAGCCCTAAGTAACCCTTGGACCCCTTCTGGAACATGCCTTGGACGATTTCTAATGGGCTTCCCCATAGAATTCGTCCAACCTATTATTCCAAGGTGATCCATAGCCCAATTGCAATTATCCTATAATTACAATTCCTGTCCCCTAAGCTTAATTAATCTCTTTTAGCCACAAAATTAATTCTGTATTAATTCTTGACTAATATTAATTAAACAATATGATTTCTCCTTTAATATATTATTCTTATAATATATTAATAAATCTTAATTAAACCTTTCTCTCCTTAATTCATCCTACAAGTTTCTATGGTGAAGGCAACCTAAAAGGACCATGCTCATAATCGGGTCAAGTACATACCAAAATAGTTATGGACTTAGACACTAATCAACCAGGATGAACAACTCGGCGAGTCCAACGAAGATTGCCGTAGACTCGACGAGTTGGATGAACAACACAGCGAGTCGGTTAAGGTTTCCTTAAATTGATGAATGTGTGTGAACCTGTCAAGTTACAAGTGGGAAAACTCGACGAGTGGCCTTAGGGCTTCGATCGCGAACCTTGGCAGCTCGACGAGTCACTCCGGTGACTCAGTGAGTGGACGAGTATCTCGAGGAACTCGGCGAGTAGCTGAGGGTACTCGACAAGTTAGGGTCAACATGGACTGTTGACCTTGACTGTTGACTTTGACTTTGACCAGGGGTTGATTAGTTGACTTATGGGGGACCATGAAAGGTTGAGAACTTACGAGTACGGTTCTATTATGATAATAGGTGGTGGAGTCTGCGACCGTGATTCGAGAGTTGAGCTTTCTATTTCTAGTCGGTAGTCACAAGGTGAATTATCCTCACTATACTCAAGGGTCTAAGGCACCAAGGCTGACCCTTTAGATTATTTCCTGGTTATGTTATGCTCGTATGATATGTTACATCATTATCCTAGAGGGTAGGATAATACTACGTGGTATGTGTTGACCTGTTAGATCGGTATCCTGATAGATAGGATGGTATTATGTGCTATGTGGTATGATCCGGTAGATTAGTTGTTGTCTATAGACTGTTATGTGATTATCTGTTATGTATATATATATATATATATATATATATATATATATATATATATATATATATATGCACATATTTGTTTGGCGGTTGAGGCTTATCTGCTTTGTGCGGAGGCCAATAGACATGGGCATTCCAACCTGTTGGTTGTGGGTCATGAGTATTCCATCCCGAGGATGATTGGACTCATAGTATGTGGGCATTCCAACCTGTTGGTTATGGGCCTGGGGTATTCCATCCCGATGATGATTGGGCCCATAGTATGTTGGCATTCCAACCTGTTGGTTGTGGGCCTGGGGTATTCCAACCCGATGGTTGACTGGACCCATAGTATGCTGTTTGTGATTCTATGTGTATAGCTGTGAGTATGGGTATTTTGGGGGAACTCACTAAGATTTCGGGCTTACAGTTTCGGTTTATGGTTTCAGGTACATCGGGGGATCGCGGCAAGGCTAAGGCGTGATCGTACAGCTCCTCATCTTTTGTTATGATTGCTGGGAAAACTTTGATATAAACTATTTTGGAAACAAAGTTGTAATGATTATTGATTTAAAGTGTTTTTGAAAAGTTTAAATTTGGCTTGAATTTTTGGGTGTTATACAAGTACATTTATAAACAAGAATTATGGATCATATTCACCTCAAAAGAGTCCTCCAAGGAACACCAATCACTGAAAATAATTGTCATGAAGATAAGAATGTCCCCCCAATGAATAATCTTGATGCAAATTGCAAACATAATCACAAATTGAACAAGCAAATGATCTATAACCTCGTTGCTATTAAGGGAAATCAGACAAAACAAAGATTCTGAATCAACCCATCTACTATAAAATTTGACTCTAGTTAAAAGACGGTCAAGTAAATCTCTCCAAATAAAAGTGCTCACTTTTTGGCATCATTTGGCTCTACCTGGTAGAACTAATACCACTAGGATGACAAACAAGATCAATATGACTTCTAACATAACTAACCGATAACTCAACTTCGTGATAATCACCTACCATCGTTTATCATCACAACTGAAGGTGTAAATGGGTGCAACCCAACTATTTTTAATCAATAATTTATTTTTACACATAACAAATGGGAAAGGCTTAATAAACATTTACAATAGGATTTTTTTTTTCAAAAACATTATTTATGGGTTATATTTAGATATCAATTTTATAAAGAAAATGATTAAAATAACAATAAAAATATAAAATATAGAATAACTCTATCTACAACAATATTGGTTTGTAGATTTCTTATTCGGTAATTTGGTTAAATGAATTCGTTTATCTAGGTCATGTACTCATGTTCATTGTTCGATTTTCTAATATACTCCTTCCGTCCCAAAATTATTGTCCAGAGACAAAAAAACACACAGATTAAGGAAACATTAATTACCACTAACTTTATATAATAAAATAACAATTTTGTCCTTACTTTGCATTAATGTTCCATTAAATGAGGGGGTATTTTGGTAAAAATGTTATTTATTTTTAGAAGTGGACTATTATTTTGGGACAAACCAAAAGAGAAATATGAACTATAACAATAACATGATCTTTTTGAGTTGCCCTCATAACCCATTTGAACAACAAGGAATTAGGAGAAAATAAGTTTGTTAATTTATTATGATTTAATAAATTAATTGGAAATTATTTTAGAATTATTTAAATAAATTTAATTAATTAAATGAGTTGAATATTAATTAATTCATTGGTAATTAATTGGAATATTTCATAACCATCCATAAAGTGGTAGGGATCGAAATTATCCTTAAGATTAAGGATATGGACCGATTTGAATAAGGATAAGGATCATCTTTAGTTTTTTAGTTGCTTAAGGATTAAGCACAACAACCTATAAATAGGATGTTTGGGATCAAACCCAATGGGCTCCTAGACTCATCTCATAAATCATCCCTTGCTTCATCCTCTCTCTCTGGACGAAAATTATAACCCTTCTCTAGAGTTATAGAATTTTCGTAAAAGCCCCTCCCTTTTAAGGTTTTATCCTTTTTGCTATTTGGTGTCTCGGGTATGAAGCAAAATAAGGATTGCTGGTTTGGGTCCTCATCATCAAAGCAAAGTGATTGTTATTAGATCTCAAGCAAGGAACCAATAAAATCAAGAACAAGATGTTAGTAATTTACAGTTTCATAAGTAGGCTGCTAGAATAGAAGAAACCTATATCGCTTAGGGTGTATGTACACATAGGGTTTTTATTTTGTTTCCACTGACATATCTAATGTGTATAGTTGCAATAAAACCCATCAATTATACTTCCCAAAAATTTTGTATTAGTCCATGATCTAAATCAATTCCATGATGTATTAGATATTATTTAAAACCCAAAATATGGTAATGGTAATTATGAAGTTTTGCTAATGAGATGATGTAATTATGGCTATCAAAGGATCTAAATGACACTATATTTGATCTAAATTAGTGTAAATAATAGATTATGTGATATGGGGTTGGTAAATTAGGAAGTTTGAATGTGGTTATGACTCCATGGTTGACAAAACATGACAAACACTTGCTAAATCATATCAATTTCGTGTTAAATTTTGAACACGAACATGAATTTCAATTTCAATTTCGTCTCAACTTCATATTGTGGTGTGTATTTGTTTTGTGCTATGTCATCCATTGACACCTCTTGTTCCTAGTAGGAAAATGAAGGACGTTGTAGTAGGGTTAATTACATATATAACAAAGGAAAGAAGCACCATACTCATGTTCTTCATTATTAGTGCTACTTCTTCCATAAAATTATCTTTTCGAAAAAGAAGTCATGGTTAGCACTAAGTGAAGAAAAACCACTAAAAATCCTACAAGAACATGCATCTAAACAAGATTATATGATCAAAATATAAAATACGACAAAAAACATATATGCAGTGAGTGATTAAGAAACCTTCATATGGTCGTACGGGCAATCATTATAGACAATCATTCATCTATGTATACAGTTCTCTTTTAGTCCAACGTTCACTCAATTATGAAAAATGAGACACGAAAACCCTTGATTTTTAATATACTTCTTCAATATACCCTATTTTAATCACTCATAGCCTATCTATGCAGCCAACGAAAACCCTTGATTTTTAATATACTTCTTCAATATACCCTATTTTGATCACTCATAGACTATCTATGCATCCAAGTTCATTTTTAATTAGAAAAATTAAGCCACATGTGATTTTCAACAAGTAAAAACTTAGGCAACTTGTATTTTAAACTAAATTTTATGGTTTAATCTTATAAAAGACCTTATATTTTATGTTTTTACTAGATTGAATTCCAATTTATTTTTTTTTTCTTGAAAAAGATTGTTCATTTTTTTCGACCCGACCTTTGTAGTCATTTTTCTTTTCAGAAAAAAGTTGTAAAATGTGAAGGTTTTTAAGGTTTTTTTTTTGGGGAAAAACTAAAAAGTTGAGGATTTCTTTGGAAATAGTTAGAAGGTTGAAAGGTTTTTTCAGAAAAAAAAAGACAAAGTTAAGGAAAATCATTCTCAGAAATCTTCCTTAAGTGATCTAATCTAAGAAAAATTCTACACCAAAATTCGAAATCATAATCATCTTCTTGCTATAACCAACACATATTCCATTTAAAAAAACAAAGATGAAAGTATTAGAATCGAAGGATGGAGTTAAACTTCGAAACTGAGATGGAATCGTAGCTTGGAGGATTGACGGATGTGTAGTTTGGTATAGCCGGAGGTTGAGTGGTGACCGGCTGGAGTTGTGGTCAGAGAGAGAGAGAGAGAGAGAGAGAGAGAGAGAGAGAGAGAGAGAGAGAGAGAGAGAGAGAGAGAGAGAGAGAGAGAGAGAGAGAGAGAGAGAGAGAGAGAGAGAGAGAGAGAGAGAGAGAGAGAGAGAGAGAGAGAGTTCAATTTTCCACTTGCTTCTTCCATTAACCCTTGTTCACTAAACAAATGTTTTAGGACACAATTATTATTTTTTTATTAAATGACAAAAATAATCTTATTAATACTTTTAAAACTATACCCATTGAGTAAATAAGTTTTTTTAAAAACACCTATTTTGTCAACAACTTAGGCTTTTTTTGAAAAAAATAAAAAAAACATAAGGTCTTTTTCTTGAAAATAAAAATACAAATAAGGTTTAATAAAAAAAAACATAAAATATAAGATTTTTTATTAGATTAACCCAAAATTTACGGATAAAATTACTATATGTGTTTTCTCTAATCACAATTTTAATGTTGTGGTGTTTTATAAATAAAAAATAAATATAAATATAAATATATTATTATATGAAATTAAAAGGCTATCATTCAGTTTTTGATCCACGCAAACTTTCTTTATACGATACTTAATGATTCAGGCTGTATATTTATTAAATTACAGTAGATGCTCAACAATAAACAAAAACGACTCTGTGGCCCAATGGATAAGGCGCTGGTCTACGGAACCAGAGATTCTGGGTTCGATCCCCAGCAGAGTCGTTCATATTTTTTGTTTTCTTATCAAGACCTGCTATTTTAATAATCAACTCTTCTTTTTAATATATATACCTTTGAATTTACCATTTTTATCAAGCATATAGAAAAAGATTTTTTTTTTGAAAACCCATCTACGAGGTTTGATTTTTTTTTTTCATAACCAACTCAAAATTTATTTTCCCATATTTACATGGACTTCAGAAACCAAACCCAACAGTCCAACTTGCTTGACTAACTTTTTTCTACCAAAAGTTTGATTAGACTCGAACAAAAAACTTGTATGGTGAAAGTTTTGGCGAAACCAGCAATGAATGATTTGATCACTAAAACAACAACATTAAGATCTCCTACATGTCTTATATCTAATTTTCATTATTTATTTCTCTTATACATTCATTTTGGTATGACGTTCGGCTGGGACATGTGGCATCTTCTTTCGTATTGCATAGTCCACCATTTTGATATGACGACAGTATATTCACTTTAAGGATGAAGAAATTGTGTCGAAGGGTCGTTTCACTTATTACCACCGATAGGATTCAAGACTTGGTGAAAGATGAAAGCTAAACTGAACTTCATTAATGTTACAATATTTTAAACTTAATGAAAACGAAATTACTAAGTGGCATGCTGGAACACGAGAGTGACACACACACGCTAATACACGTTTCATACGTACTTAAGCAAGATCCCGTTCATGTGCGAAGCAATTCGCCATCATTCTATTTCATACGTCTATTGGTGAAAGACAAATGTGATATTTCAATTATATGGAATTTAAGGACTCCACCAAATCAATAACCATGGTAATCAAAATCCGTCTCAAGTTGTAAATGAGTAAGTGTGGATTAGGGTGAGTATTTGGACCTGTGGATCAGATCGGACCAGGACCATTTTTTGGATCCACGGGCCGGTTCTTGGTTCTAGGAATTGATTAAAACCGGTCCGGTTTTTTTGTAGGTTCAGTCCGTCCGGTTCCAGATAAAAACTGGACTTGATTCTGTCAAAAATCTTTAAAAAAGCATAACTTATTCGTTTTAAGTCGAATTGACATACAATTTTTTCACATGTAATTTAGAGTTTTTACATTAATCTAGACTATAATTTTATGATTTTGGTGTTAATGAATTACATTTCTTCAAAGTTAGGATATCAAAACTAAAATATTTTAGTTTTTCAGCTATTATTTTAAACTTTTGTATTCTGCAAAAATCTTTAAACAAATATATATATAATTATTTTTAAGTCAGATTAACATGCAGTTTTTTTCAACATACAATTTAGAGTTTGTACTTGAGTTTAGACTATAATTTGTCGTTTTTGGTGTTATATTCAATAAATTACAATCCTTCAAAGTTGGAATATCAAAGCTGAAATATTTCAGCTTTTCAATTATTATTGTAAACTTTTTTATTTTGTAAAAATCTTTAAACAAACATATCTCATTCGTTTTAAGTTAGATTGACATACGGTTTTTTCCAACGTGTAATTTAGAGTTTGTGCATGAGTTTAGACTATAATTTTGTCGTTTTTGGTGTTATATTCAATAAATTAGAATCATTCAAAGTTTTAATATCAAAGTTGAAATATTTCAGTGTTTCAACTATTATTTAAAACTTTTGTATTTTGTGCATATCTTTAAACAAGAATATCTCGATCGTTTTAAGTCGGATTGACATGCGGTTTTTTCCAACATGTAATTTAGAGTTTGTACATGAGTTTAGACTATAATTTTGTCCCTTTTGGTGTTATATTCAATGAATTACAATCCTTCAAATTTGAGATATCAAAACTTATAAAGTCATTAACTTATTTGATTCAAAGTTCAAAAAAATGGTATAAACGATCAAAGTTTGATCGGTCCAATGGTACAAGAAACGAAAACATATTTATTTTCACGAGTTCACCGTATCAAACCCAGAAACGTATTCAGTTTAACGAGTTGTAACGTATCAAACTCAACGACATATTTGTTTTATGGAGTACAAGAAACAAAAATGTATTTATTTTTACGAGTTCACCCTATCAAACCCAAAAACGTATTCAATTTAACGAGTTGTAATGTATCAAAACCAACGACATATTTGTTTTAAAGAGTTGTATCAAACCCAAAAATGCATTTTAACGAATTGTACTGTATGTATGTAAAGTTGTTCCAAAAAACAGAAAACCTTGACATGTACCCGGTAAGCCTCGTCCGGTCCGGTCTACGGTCCACAATATTCTCCGAAATCGATTCAGTCCAAAAGTCAGCCCGGTCCGGCCAAATGCTCACCCCGCTGATGGTCTTCAGGACTGTAATCGATATTGGAGTTTCTACAGTATGCAAGAACCCTTATAAAAGTGTAAATAAGGACATGCACTTACGGGCATAGTATCAACAAAAATGTATGAAATGTTTATAAAGTTGATGATGTGCGTAATAGTACACATATTAGTTTTACCAACTATCTAACTAACTATTACGACTTAAGGCAGTGGACCTATTCACAAATAATATAGCACAAACAGTCGGGTATCGAAATCAGGGAACGAATTTAACTTACTAACCTAACTACTAATAGATTAATCTAAAAAAAACAAGCAAAAGTCAAAAGGAGTTTTATCTGAGTTTTCAAGTTCAAACAAACTTAAACACTTAACTAATGGTTTTAATCAATATACTAAAAAAACTTTCGTTTAGTTTGAATCAACCTTTTCCTATGGTTAGTTACTAATTATTGATTATTAAAGTTGGTTACCAATTATTATGTAATTAGCAATTCAAGTCCAAATTTACTAATATTTTCACCAATTCATGAACTACCATGAATGGTCATACACAAGCAAAACACATAATTCGTTATTAATTATAGATAGGCTATGTAAGATTTATCTAAGCAAACACAATTATGGTCATAATTATGTTCTCCAACATACACATCTAATTTTGTTACTTTTATTACTTATCTAACATGTGGTTGATCCTAGCTCTAACAATATAATAGTAACTAAATCACTAGGTAATCAAGTTCGTGTAATTTAAAGGCCACTAAGCTACACTTAACTTGAATTTAAGCAAAAAAATATAACACATGAATCATGGTATGTTTCTTTATTGCCCTTATTATTATTAAAGTTGCATTTTTGGTCCTTGAGTTGTATGCGAGGCGTACCACATGGTACCCTTAGCGTACAAGCTGTAAAGCGAGTACACGGGCATACCACTTGGTATGCTTAGCGTAGTATTGCGAAGTTGGGACGGGACTCCAGACACGTTGGGTGTACATGAGATCTGTTGAAACCCTAATTTTGGTTGTTGTGCACTATATAAACACCTTAAGACCCTAGGGATGGCCTCATTACCAGCCCCCAAACCTCCTAAAAACCTAAATCATCCCTTAAGCTTTCTTGGTGGTGTTCTTGAGCCCTTGAGATGATTTTAGTGAGTATCTTGCTTATTTCGAAGGAAGCTTTGAAGATTGAAGGTGCTTGACATGGAAAGAAGGTCATAGATCCAAAATCATCCCACTTGTTGCAATCTCTTTGTGGTATCAAGTTCATACCTTGGCTTGTAGATGATTAGATCTCCTCATAGTTTGTTTTGTTATACTTTTGGTCCCTTTTTGGGTTGTTAGAAGAGTTAAGACATTTTATGGGATTGTTCTTTTATATATGAGCTTGATATGGTCTCCTTTAGCATAAAGGAGAAAGCTTTATGGGATTTTTGGTCACATGCATGCACTAAGTCACTTATTAAGTCCTTTTTAAGCTTAAGAGCTTCATTTATCCATGCATGAACGCAAAAGTTAGCTACTTTACGTGATAATTCACTTCAAGGAAGTTAGATCTGTGGTTTTGGGGCTATGTCTTAAAGGATTAAGGACTAAAATCGAGTTTTAGCTGAATAGGTGAGTACGTTGGGCGTACAAGTGGGTACGCTTAGTGTATAAGCCCTTAAGCGAGTACGTTATGCGTACATGCTAAGTACACCCCGCATACTCAGTCTGGTGGACTTTGCATGATTGGGCTTCAGGTTTGTGCCATCCTTTGGTCAGAGTGAAAGAACAATACAAACACTTGAAGATATGCTGAGAGCATGTACCTTGGAATTCCTTGGTAATTGGGATGAACATTTACCTTTGGTAGAATTTTCCTATAATAATAGTTTCCACTCGAGCATAAAGATGGCACCTTATAAAGCTTTGTACGAACAGAAGTGCCGTACGCCGTCTTGTTGGCTTGAGGCTGGGGAAAAGCAGTTTATGGGACCAGAGATGGTTCATCAAACTGCTGAAAAGTTGAAAATAATTAGGGAAAGAATGTTAGCAGCTCAAGATCGTCAAAAGAGCTATGCTGACAAAAAGCGAAGACCGATGACTTTTGAGATTGGAGATTCGGTTTTGCTTAAAGTCTCGCCGTGGAAGGGACTTATAAGATTTGGTAAAAGGGGAAAGTTGAGTCCAAGGTTTATTGGACCGTTTAAAGTTCTTCAGAGGATTGGGAAACAAGCTTACAAGCTCGAATTACCCGAGGAACTGAATGGAATTCACAACACTTTTCATGTGTGTTATTTGAGGAAGTTCATGGGAGAAGTTCCCGATATAATTCCAATTTTTGAATTGAGAATTGATGAGAACAAAAGTTTGACTGAAGAACCAGAGGCAATTGTTGACCGAAAGACTAAGAAGTTGCGACGCAAAATGGTTGGGTTAGTGCTTGTCCGATGGAAACACACGAATGGGCCGAATCTCACCTGGGAGACGGAGAGTGACATGTTGAGTCGCTATCCGCATTTGTTTGTTGATGTGTGATTCCGGGGACGGAATCATTCTAAGGTGGAGAGAATTGTAACGCCTGTGTTTCCGGGCTTGCCATTTTTAGCAATGTAATAGTCTAGGTTAACCTTTGTAACCCGTTTTGAAATAATAAGATTTTATTATTTGAGTATTATGTGTTTTGTGCTTAATTGCTTAATTATGTGGTTTGATTAATTAAGAATAAAAATAAGCGTCAAAATTAAAGTGTAAATAAACTTAATATCTTTGAATAATGTTGTAGTAGTTGAAACGAGGTTTCCGAATATATATAGAACGCCCAAATCTGACTTCGTATGAGAAAGTTATGATTTATCAAAGTTTCGGCTTAGCAGTGTGCAGCCCGAAATACTCGATTTGAGATCGAGCGGTTTTTAGTTGAAGCAATCTAAACGAGGATCGAAGGTCTCGTTGTTGGTATCAAAGTGATAAAAAGTTAGGCGAGAACGGACGTCAAACGAAGAAGTTATGAATTTATAACGAAGTTTTTCTGTCGCGGCCTATTAAAAATAAATAATAAAAATAAAGTCGAAATTAGCTGACGGAGTCTAAACGAAAGTTGTAGAGCGTGGTCTCACCTTCGCGTAGATATAAAGAACATCGAAAACGGAGTTCGTATGAAGAAGATATGAATTTCCGAAGTTTATTACATATTTTGTAATTAAATTTAATTGAAAATTCGGAAGCATTATCCGAAGGAGTCACCGGTCTGATCCGAGGTACGCTCCGCGTACTCGTGTACGCCCCGCATACTCCGAAGGTGTCGACACTCGCAGCAAGTGGCTCGGATGACGCATGCAATGACGATTTCGGAAGCAGTACGCGCCGCGTACTGCAGTACGCCCCGCGTACTTCGAGGCTCCAGCCTCCTATAAATAGGATCCGAAGGCAGCCGAGTCTTTTGTTCATTTTCTCTCTTCTCTCTCCCGTTTTGCATCGTTTTGCGTGCCAGAAATATCCCGAAGCCCTGGTATCATACTCAAGCCCCGAGGCAAGTCCCGAGATCCCGAAGATCCCGAGAAGTACGGTTCCCGAGCCGAAGCTCTGCCAGCGAGAAGTTCGATTTTTGAAGAGATCTTCCAGATCTGCTGAGGATTACTACTTTTGCAAGTCGTAGTGCTGTCTGATCATCTTCTTATCAAGTGAGTGTATACTACCTTTCATAAACGTGATAATAATACAAGTTTGGTTCGAGTGTATTAAGCATATTGGATTTTATAAGTGTGAGTGTGTAGTTACCTTCTTCTAACACATAAATATTAAGTATTTTCTATAAAATACGTGCTATGTGTATAGTATATTGATGTTTATATGTGTGAATGTGTATTCACTCTCTTCTATCTCATAGATATGATTTATTCTCTATGAGATATGTGCTATGTGTGTGTGTGCCTCATCTGTTATGTGGATTATGTGTTCATTACAGCATGCTATACAAGTTTTTAAACTATGTATAAAAATGTATATTTTTATCTACTAATATGTTGGGTAGAACATGGGTAGATAGTTGGTGTGTAATAAATAGATGAGAGGCCTCGTTGTTGTTTGATTTAGTCATCTAGCGGAGTTTAGATGACGACCACGGGCTATTCTAGACAGTCTTGTGGAAACATTAGCAGGTTCGCCACCTGTAGGTGTTAATGAAATTAGGTGTTCATTCGCTGTACTCCATCCCCCTCATGGTTGCTTTATTTGACTTATATTGCTGAGGAACCCCCGAAGCATGTGTTGTCGCCCCGATGAAATATTCTTAGACTAGGTCCCTTATGTTAGTTGTTTTAGGGACATAAAGTGAGAATAACGGGAATGGGTAATTGGGTTATTGTTGGTTGGTGAAAATTAAATATGATTATTTATTGTGGGTTGAAAACCCTATATGCTCACCAAGCTCCCAAGCCTGACCCACTCAGTTTTATTTGTATTACAGAAAGTGGCGCGAGGGCATGAGATGGATGAACCATCAGTTGTTTTGTTTACAAGTCTGTATATGTATATATTTGTCGAAAGACTTGTAATGTTATCGTTTATGCTTATTGGTCTGTATCGGAACATGACACCCCGAGTTTTGATTATATAATGAAAAATACATTTCTTTTATGAAATGCTTTGGTAAACATTGTTTTATCATGTTTTGTTTTTGGGAACAAATTCCGCAACTCTTTCAAATCAAAAGGATTTACTCTGAAAATATTTTAAAAGCATAAATGAAAAACGGTCTTTTCTGGCCGAGATTTTGGGGATGTCACAGTTGGTATCAGAGCATTAGTTTAAGCGAACTAGGAATTTGTAGGATTTCTAGACTTAAACTTAGAATGCTAAGTGAAGTTTTGAGATGTGTGTCTGTTATGTTTTAGACACGAGCACTAGTTTATTTTAGGGGAGTTGCCTAAAAAGCTTTATGTGCTAAATGTTATATGTTGCCATATATGATATTATTTGTTCGGATCTATGGTCTGTTGCCGACCGGATCTAGAAACCTTATGTGTGTAGGATTCTAAGCGTACGTCTACGATATTGGAACTAGCATGTAAACGTTTCGGTGTGATAAGGAAGATTTGAATATCTATCATGATTGAGGATCTAATTTCACCTTATTCGGTGTGTAGATCAAAATGGTGAGAACCAGAAGTAGAGTTGGAAATGCTGGTGAAAACAGGAATCAACCACCAGTGATTGAGCAAGTACCTGTCGTAGCAGCAGCACCCGAGCCAATAACCATGGCTGGTGTGCAAATGATGATTCAGACGATGTTGGATCATCAGATGGATGAAACTAGACGGTTGCTTCAACAGAATCGTGAAGAACTGTCAATTCGTGTGGAGGAGCCTGAATTAAATGAAGGGCACTTGGAAGGTGGAAACTTCAGTGGGTCTATTGGTCAAGCCAACCCACCGATAGTTAGGCAAGATAACCATGATGGAAGGAATGATGGAATGGGATGCAAGTACAAGGACTTTCAAACTTGCAAACCATCGACCTTCAATGGAAAGGAGGATCCGATTGGGGTTATGGATTGGATCTCCGAAATGGAGTTAGCCTTCATGACATGTGGCTGCAGAGGTAAGTTGCAGACTATCTATGCAGTGCGACAATTCCGAGGTGGAGCCGTTCGTTGGTGGAACACTCTAGGGAAGACGTTGAGCCCTAATGAGCCACTGCAATTGTCATGGGCAGAGTTCTTGGTGCAGTTCAAGCGCAGATTCTGCTCGGCTCAAAATTTGTTGGAGTTGGAGAACAAGTTCCTGACATTGACGAAAGGAAGCATGTCAGTTGATGAATACACCAATAACTTCACCGATAAGATGGAGTTTTCCTTGCGTATCGTTCCAGATGAGCTGACAAAGGTGGACCAGTATGCGAAGGGACTCCCATGGGAGTACGAGGTGCCAATACGTCAGGCACTTACTCTAGAGGCAGCTATCTGGGCTGCCAAGTCTGTTGAGAACATGATTAAGGGAAGAACCACCGACAAGGTTGAGGTTGGTGAGAAAAGAAAGTTTGAGGGAACATCTGGTTCCGGTAAGAAGGGCAAAATTTTGAAATCTGATTCGAAAAAGTTTGGAGGAAAAGGAGGCGAAGCGAAGTGGTGTGATAAGTGTAAGAAAAAGCACTTTGGGAAATGTAGCGAGGATGTGACCTGCTACAAGTGTGGAAAGGTTGGACATTTTGCCAATGAATGTCCGAACAACAAAAGGATGTGTTTTGGTTGCAATGAAGAGGGGCATATTTTGAAAGACTATCCGAAGAAGAAGGAGGCAGCTAGGCCCAACATTCCACCAAAGCCGAAAGCGAGAGGCTTCCAGATGACACTTGAGGCTGCGAAAGATGAAGCTGATGTCGCTTCAGGTACCTTTCTCGTAAATGAATTACCTGCTCAAATTTTGTTTGATTCTGGAGCCAACTACTCCTTTATTTCGCATGAGTTTGGTAGAAAGCTAGCTTTGCCTATTGATAGACTAGATGATGCTTTATTAGTCGAAGTTGCTAGTGGCAAATTTGTACCTGTTAGCCATCGTATGAAAGACGTCTTAATTGACCTTAATGGGAATAAGTTCCACGAGGAATTATTGCCTATCGAACTTAATGGTTTCGATATCGTGTTGGGAATGGATTGGCTTAGCGCCAATGATGCCGAAATTTTGTGCAAGAAGAAGATAGTTAAAGTAAACCCGCCTGGGAAAGATTCGTTTATGGTGTATGGGGACAAACGCAAAGTGAATTCTGGAATCATTTCTCTAATGAAAGCCAGAAAGTGTTTGACCAAGGGATGTACGTCATATTTAGCATTCGTGATCGATGCTAAGAAGGAAAAGAAGGTGATGCAGAGTATTCCAGTGGTGTGTGATTATCCGAAAGTGCTTCCCGAAGATCTTCTTGGATTACCACCTGATAGACAAGTAGAGTTCAGAATAGACTTGTTACCAGGAACCACGCCAATAGCAAAAGCACCTTATCGATTAGCACCGACGGAGATGAAGGAGCTGATGATGCAACTTTAGGAGTTATTGGACAAAGGTTTCATTAGACCTAGTTCATCGCCCTGGGGAGCTCCGATGTTATTTGTGTAGAAGAAAGATGGAAGTATGAGAATGTGCATCGATTACAGAGAACTGAATAAGGAAACAATAAAGAATAGATATCCGTTGCCGAGGATTGATGACCTATTTGATCAATTGCAAGGTTCGAGCTATTTCTCGAAGATCGATCTAAGGTCAGGATATCATTAGCTGAAAGTAAGAGAGCAAGATATCAAGAAGACTGCATTCAGAACTAGATATGGACACTACGAGTTCTTAGTTATATCGTTTGGACTAACCAATGCTCCGGCAGCGTTCATGGATTTGATGAATAGGGTTTGTAACCCGTTCCTTGATAAATCCGTGATAGTGTTCATAGACGACATTCTGATTTACTCGAAAAGCCAGGAGGAGCATGGCAGACACTTGCGAGAAGTGTTAGAAGTTTTAAAGAAGGAGAAGCTGTATGCGAAGTTCTCCAAATGTGATTTTTGGATTCGTGAAGTCCAATTCTTGGGTCACGTGGTCAACCAAGAAGGGATAATGGTTGATCCAGCAAAGATCGAAGCTGTGATGAAGTGGGAACAACCGAAAAGTCCCACGGAGATTTGAAGCTTTTTAGGATTAGCCGGATACTACCGCAGGTTTATCCAAGGTTTTTCTTCGATTGCTACTCCATTGACAGCTTTGACCCACAAAGGAGCTACTTATGCTTGGAGTGATAAGCATAAAGAAGCATTCGAGAAGCTAAAGAAGAAGCTATGCGAGGCACCGATACTTTCTCTACCCGATGGAGTTGAAGACTTCGCTGTTTATAGCGATGCGTCTGGGGTTGGATTGGGTTGTGTTTTGACCCAAAGAGAAAAGGTGATAGCATATGCGTCTCGACAGCTGAAAGAGCATGAAAAGAATTACCCGACTCATGATTTGGAGTTGGTAGCGGTAGTTTTCGCTCTGAAATTATGGAGGCATTACCTCTATGGCACGAAGTGCAAACTTTTCACTGATCATAAGAGTCTCCAATACCTCTTTAATCAGAAAGAATTGAATATGAGGCAACGACGCTGGCTAGAATTACTTAAAGACTACGACTGTGAGATACTTTACCACCCCGGTAAAGCTAATGTTGTTGCTGATGCTCTCAGTCGGAAAGTCAATCTTGAAAGGAAAAGGCCAAGAGCGTTGAGAATTGAAGTTGTCTCGACCATTGTGGAAAGTATAAAGAAAGCTCAAGAGGAAGCTTCTGAGAAAAATGACCGAAAGGAGGAACGTTTGGGTAAAACGTTGGTGTTTGGTACAAACGGTCATGGACTGAAGGTATTCCAAGATCCTATTTGGGTACCTAAGTCAGGAGGAATTAAGGATCTTCTGATGGAAGAAGCTCACAAAACCATGTACTCAATTCATCCTGGTAGCACTAAAATGTATAGGGACCTGAAACCCTACTACTGGTGGCCGACGATGAAGCTTGATGTTGCAAAGTATGTGGCTGAGTGTGTGACTTGTGCGAGAGTCAAGACACAACATTAGAAACCTTACGGGAGTTTAGAACCATTGCCTGTGCCTATGGGTAAGTGGGAAGACATTGCTATGGACTTTGTCACTAAACTGCCCAGAACAAAGAATGGTCACGACATGATTTAGGTGGTCGTTGATCGATTCACTAAGAGTGCGCATTTCATAGCAGCCAAGGAGAAACGGTCTATGGAGAAGCTTGCAAATTCTTACGTGAAGGAAATTGTGAGGCTTCATGGTGTTCCGTTAATGATTGTATCGGATCGTGATAGCCGTTTCACCTCAAGGTTTTGGAAAAGTCTACAAGGGGAATTGCGTACCAAGTTGTGTTTAAGTACAGCTTACGATCCGCAGACTGATGGTCAGAGTGAAAGAACGATACAAAAACTTGAAGATATGCTGAGAGCATGTACCTTGGAATTCCTTGGTAATTGGGATGAACATTTACCTTTGGTAGAATTTTCCTATAATAATAGTTTCCACTCGAGCATAAAGATGGCACCTTATCAAGCTTTGTACGGACAGAAGTGTCGTACGCCGTCTTGTTGGCTTGAGGCTGGGGAAAAGCATTTTATGGGACCAGAGATGGTTCATCAAACTGCTAAAAAGTTGAAAATAATTAGGGAAAGAATGTTAGCAGCTCAAGATCGTCAAAAGAGCTATGCTGACAAAAAGCGAAGACCGATGACTTTTGAGATTGGAGATTCGGTTTTGCTTAAAGTCTCGCCGTGGAAGGGACTTATAAGATTTGGTAAAAGGGGAAAGTTGAGTCCAAGGTTTATTGGACCGTTTAAAGTTCTTCAGAGGATTGGGAACCAAGCTTACAAGCTCGAATTACCCGAGGAACTGAATGGAATTCACAACACTTTTCATGTGTGTCATTTGAGGAAGTTCACGGGAGAAGTTCCCGATATAATTCCAATTTATGAATTGAGAATTGATGAGAACAAAAGGTTGATTGAAGAACCAGAGGCAATTCTTGACCGAAAGACTAAGAAGTTGTGACGCAAAATGGTTGGGTTAGTGCTTGTCCAATGGAAACACACGAATGGGTCGAATCTCACCTGGGAGACGGAGAGTGACATGTTGAGCCACTATCCGCATTTGTTTGTTGATGTGTGATTCCGGGGACGGAATCATTCTAAGGTGGAGAGAATTGTAACGCCTGTGTTTCCGGGCTTGCCATTTTTAGCAATGTAATAGTCTAGGTTAACCTTTGTAACCCGTTTTGAAATAATAAGATTTTATTATTTGAGTATTATGTGTTTTGTGCTTAATTGCTTAATTATGTGGTTTGATTAATTAAGAATAAAAATAAGCGTCAAAATTAAAGTGTAAAATAAACTTAATATCTTTGAATAATGTTGTAGTAGTTGAAACGAGCTTTCCGAATATATATAGAACGCCCAAATCTGATTTCGTATGAGAAAGTTATGATTTATCGAAGTTTCGGCTTAGCAGTGTGCAGCCTGAAATACTCGATTTGAGATCGAGCGGTTTTTAGTTGAAGCAATCTAAACGAGGATCGAAGGTCTCGTTGTTGGTATCAAAGCGATAAAAAGTTAGGCGAGAACGGACGTCAAACGAAGAAGTTATGAATTTATAACGAAGTTTTTCTGTCGCGGCCTATTAAAAATAAATAATAAAAATAAAGTCGAAATTAGCTGACGGAGTCTAAACGAAAGTTGTAGAGCGTGGTCTCACCTTCGCGTGGATATAAAGAACGTCGAAAACGGAGTTCGTATGAAGAAGATATGAATTTCCGAAGTTTATTAAATATTTTGTAATTAAATTTAATTGAAAATTCGGAAGCATTATCCGAAGGAGTCACCGGTCTGATTTGAGGTACGCCCCGCGTACTCCGAAGGTGTCGACACTCGCAGCAAGTGGCTCGGATGACGCATGCAATGACGATTTCGGAAGCAGTACGCGCCGCGTACTGCAGTACGCCCCGCGTACTCCGAGGCTCCA
Organism: Lactuca sativa; assembly: GCF_002870075.4. Lineage (NCBI taxonomy): Eukaryota > Viridiplantae > Streptophyta > Magnoliopsida > Asterales > Asteraceae > Lactuca > Lactuca sativa. The sequence continues at coordinate 40,960,597 of NC_056625.2, forward strand.
ACCTCCTATAAATAGGATCCGAAGGCAGCCGAGTCTTTTGTTCATTTTCTCTTTTCTCTCTCCCGTTTTGCATCGTTTTGCGTGCCAGAAATATCCCGAAGCCCCGGTATCATACTCAAGCCCCGAGATCCCGAGAAGTGCGGTTCCCGAGCCGAAGCTCTGCCCGTGAGAAGTTCGATTTTTGAAGAGATCTTCCAGATCTGCTGAGGATTACTACTTTTGCAAGTCGTAGTGGTGTCTGATCATCTTCTGATCAAGTGAGTGTATACTACCTTTCATAAACGCGATAATAATACAAGTTTGGTTCGAGTGTATTAAGTATATTGTTGTTTATAAGTGTGAGTGTGTAGTTACCTTCTTCTAACACATAAATATTAAGTGTTTTCTATAAAATACGTGCTATGTGTATAGTATATTGATGTTTATATGTGTGAATGTGTATTCACTCTCTTCTATCTCATAGATATGATTTATTCTCTATGAGATATGTGCTATGTGTGTGTGTGCCTCATCTGTTATGTGGATTATGTGTTGATTAAAGCATGTTATACAGATTTTTAAACTATGTATAAAAATATATATTTTTATCTACTAATATGTTGGGTAGAACATGGGTAGATAGTTGGTGTGTAATAAATAGATGAGAGGCCTCGTTGTTGTTTGATTTAGTCATCTAGCGGAGTTTAGATGACGACCACGGGCTATTCTAGACAGTCTTGTGGAAACATTAGCAGGTTCGCCACCTGTAGGTGTTAATGAACTTGGGAGTTCATTCGCTGTACTCCATCCCCCTCATGGTTGCCTTATTTGACTTATATTGCTGAGGAACCCCCGAAGCATGTGTTGTCGCCCCGATGAAATATTCTTAGACTAGGTCCCTTATGTTAGTTGTTTTAGGGACATAAAGTGAGAATAACGGGAATGGGTAATTGGGTTATTGTTGGTTGGTGAAAATTAAATATGATTATTTATTGTGGGTTGAAAACCCTATATGCTCACCAAGCTCCCAAGCCTGACCCACTCAGTTTTATTTGTATTACAGGAAGTGACGCGAGGGCATGAGATGGATGAACCATCAGTTATTTTGTTTACAAGTCTGTATATGTATATATTTTTCGAATGACTTGTAATGTTATCGTTTATGCTTATTGGTCTGTATCGGAACATGACACCCCGAGTTTTGATTATATAATGAAAAATACATTTCTTTTATGAAATGCTTTGGTAAACATTGTTTTATCATGTTTTGTTTTTGGGAACAAATTCCGCAACTCTTTCAAATCAAAAGGATTTACTCTGAAAATATTTTAAAAGCATAAATGAAAAACGGTCTTTTCTGGCCGAGATTTTGGGGATGTCACAGTAGCTTTCCAAAGCCGATGTCAATTTTGATCCCATCAGATACGCGTGTCCTTAGATAAGGGATCATATATTCCTCCATTCTAGATATCATATGAGATATGATTTCAAATCATTCTCTTTGTACTATTTCTTGAATTCCGATTTATAACGACTAACTAATTGAACAAATCAAATTAGCCCTAGCCTGGCCGAGCATTTACGTTTGTCACCACTAAACCATCGAGGGGCCCAAAGATATCGCTTTTATCCTTCTTTGGATAAAAGGAATGGATAAACTTTGATACAATATTTTCTTGCACTCACTCACCGAATCACACACAACAATATGTTTTCTAACACCAAGTTACTAGTGCGTTTACATATTATCAATGTGCAACCGATTTGTAAGATACAACTCACACATCTCGGTTTCAAGAATATAAGATGTTATCGTCTCACTAATCACTCGTGATACAATTTCATGGAGTGATCCAAGTAAGCGTGGGTTTAATCCAATGCTCAAATCACATTCATAAACACTCATGAACGTTGCAACAAACATTTGCTTATGTCTAATGCTCTTTAGACAATCCACACACCAATTCACGACAGTCTTCATTCATATCTACTTCCAACATATGAACGACTGTGGCCCGTTTGAATAATTCGATTATTCTTAATAAACTCAATTATTCTGGAAGTCAAAACATGCAAATGTGAAACACAAGAATAATACTAATCCCATATGGCCTCAAACCTTTGAGTATAAATAAAATGCCTTTTATTTATCACCATATTGATTACTCATTATTTGTCATTTCGGTTAATCAACTTCTTACTTGAATTACAACACTTGTCCCATGCTCCTAGCATGCACACAATGTTTACCTATGGTTCTTACTTTGTGAAATAGACCAAATTGAGCACATTCCCAATCATTCTCATTTCACAACTCCAAATCCTTTTCCATAAGTGAAAGAATATCAAATTCTTGCTACTTATAGAATATGCTAGATTCTAACATTCTATGCAACGATCCTTTCGTAATGTCACTGCACCAAAGTCACAAAGACTATTGCCAATGATATTACAAAGTCCTCTATCGGAGATTGTTACAAGACAATTCCTTAGATATGATGTCTCTCACTCAAAGTACATTCCTTTGAACATCCTTTTGCATAAAAGTTTCTAATCTCGATATAGATTTTTCAATATTCAATTCCTAATATGAACACCCTTCCATATTTTCCATATGACAACTCATTCTTAATAGAATCTTATCTAATCATAATAATGTCGATATGGTCCATCCAACATGGAAACATTTCCATATTTTCCAATACTATACTTCCAACTACTCCCAAGCGACCAATCCTTGTCGAACTTTGGATTGTCTTTTGATAGTTGTTTAATTATTTTAGTCAAAACCTATTCTAGTCCTTTTTCCCTCTAAATGCGCTAGACATTTGGAAAATTTTAGAATGGTCAAACATTAAAGCATTTGCAATCGATCCTATACTCGAAGCGTATGTGACACGACGCATAATGTTTTATTTGCTATGTTCTCAAAATTCGAATTGTGAAGAGGAATGTCGTAATCATAATCGAAATTTTAAGAACACACTATGTACCTTTGACTAAATTTATTAACATTCTACAACCTAAGCCTTTAGATTTAAAATGAAGCATAATATTCTCTCCTTTAATTATAGCAAAACAACTATTCCATCCTTACAACTTCGCAAAGAATGACTCTTGTTTTCTATAATTAATATTGCCAATTTGCAATACTTTCCTTAATAATCATACAATCATAACATTTATGCTCCCACTATCATGATGATTATTATAAAACATAACACTTATGCTCCCACTAGCTTCGACATGTATTTATAAACATCTTAACTTTCAGAAAACAATACTTATTGAATTTCTTAAGTTCATGTTTCTAATACTTAGTGCTTTGATAATCTTTTATCAAGGCTTCTTGAACTTATACACCTTTGCCTTAGATAGTTCATGTGTGTGTCTAAACAATTAAGACTAATTGCCAAACCTCACAATTCAAATCATGGAAAGGGATACCGTAACCGTGATCGAATTCGAGAATGCAATTTTACAATCACTATCTTCTTAAAATCTTTCTTAGTGAAAACATTTCCTCACAATCATTTTCATGAAGGAGGAAATCTTATGACACTTAGATTTAAACGGTGCATGTGTTCCTATCGATGTGAATTTGTTAAAACTAAAGTTTACGATAAATTCAAACTCATATGGACTGAACTTTCTTGATCTCGATTTCTTGCCTTTATGGTAGCACAGCTGCCCACCATGTCTTCCAAGTAGTTAAGTAGCTCACCTTTTCTTATCAATGTACTTTCCATTGATCAAGGTCCTTGCCTTTTATGCATTCATATGAGAACTCATAGGACTCACATGCATAATTAACTCGATTAGATTGGCACATAAACAAAATAATGTCAGAACGATAGGTTGTAAACCTTAACTCGTGTGCTAGTGATGATCGATTAGGTTTATTTGATTTGTTTTTGAAACCTTTCAAGACCATTAAGACTCCCACTGACTCCTTGACATATAAGATTCTCTTGTCAATAACCATTTCTTGACAAACAAATATTCAAGAGTTAGTGTAGGTTTTATCAAAACACTTCATAAATTGGTCCTAGTTCGTCTTTGTCTTATCCAAGACATCACAACTTACCATATTTAATGAATGTTACAAACCTTCTTAATACTTATCACTCAATGTCACAATCTTAACTCTAAGACTTGTTTTGGAACGCAGTATGATTGACTTCTTGATTTAACCATTTCTTCAATTCTTGATCCCTCTTTTGAGACATACAATTGTACTAAGACTCACTTAGAGGATCAATTAAGATATGGTTCTTAATCATTATAACTTATCATAAAGCATAAAAGGTACTCTCCCTTCTTTTTTAGAATGGAGAAACTTTTATCTTTCTGCCTAATTGATTCTTCTTATTCGTTCTGCTATTGATTTAAAACGTTTTTTTTCAATCAATTCAGAATTACACTTAATCTTATAAGTATAATCATATTTACTAAACCTTTAGTAAATCATGACGAATATCTTGTTACTCTTATGGTGGACTTTGATCAACACACAACTTTGTGTACTCGATCTCCTAGTCCTTCACTCGACACTTTGTCAATGAATTAGTCTAATTTCCAAATACGAAATTTCTCATTCATCGTGCATCCACGTTGCATGATTCCAAGTTTCTATCCAATTGAAACTTGGGCGATGAGAAACTCTCCCTATTTGGTAAATTCTCGACTTTTCCATAAACACCATAAATAAGAATCATATCCATTTGTTGTAGAAATATGCAAACACCAATTTTCATAACGATTTCATTGCAAGGAATTAAACAAATAAATAAATAAGTCAAACGAAAATTTATTTTATTTATAAAAGCAGCGGAAAACATTTGTCCTTACAATGCAAAATCCATTGAAAACTATGTATTTCAAAAAAAAAATTCTAACAACTCTATCATAACTATCTAAGCTCAAAATCTAATCTTCAAGTCCATGCGATCAAGATCCATTCCTTGTGATTAGATTCATCTTGCTCTTTCACCAAGCTTCCTTTCTTTTCACCGATCCTGTAAAACATGCAATCTTATCACATTATGTATTAAGAATTAATGAATAGGAACTTAATGGAGTTAGATAGTGGATTTTACCTGAAGCGCAGCCATACTCTCTGACTCTCCCATCTTCTGGACTCTTCATGCTCTTTGGGCAGACTTGTATCCAACGCCCTTTCTTTTGGCAGCAAACGCAGGTCGGTTCTCCTAGAACGTCCTCGGAAGCATGGTTGGTTGACTTTCCCAACAAATACGCTCCATTGCTTCGCCAAATCATTTCTGATTCAGCAGCAATGAGCATGTGAGTTAGGTCAATGAGGTTGTCGTCATGATCCATCATATAATACTTTCTTTTGAACTCATTATATGATTCAGGAAGTGACTGCAAAACCCAATTCACAGCCAACTTATCTAGGAATGACACACCCAACATTATCAACCTATCAATGTGTGATTTCATTCCTAGAACGTGGGCACACACGGGTTTGCCATCTTCATGTTTCATTTCCAATAGGGCTTTAGTGATATTGAACCTTTCAATTCTTCGATCTTGTGGGTTGGGGAGAACAATAGGAGGAGGAGGAGGAAGTGAAGCATGGTTTCTTGTTCCTCGATTGAATCGTGGAATACCATCTTCATGTGGAATGCTTGTTCCACGGGATTTGGGAAGACCATAGTTGTCGAACTTTGACATCTACAAAACGGGAGAAAAACAAATTCAAGTTAGTTGATTGATTGAGTCCTTAGTAAATCACCCAAATGAGATACTAAGGCTAGGACCCAACACAATATTCTACAACTCGGGAGAGGGATGCCTTAACCCTAATTGAAGAATATTTGAAGGTAAGTGAATGACGATTCACTAATTTCCACCATGAAAAACGAAAAAGAAATTTATGTTTTAAATCTATGAAAACTCCTAGATCCTTTGAGATTCATTGAACTTTCAATGGCATGTTTAAATCTCGATATGCCCCTCTTGTTTGTGACTGGGATGCCGAGGATCACAAAGCGGGTGTGAATAACCATGCAAACTTACATGGTGCCCTCACATGTTACAGTCACCTATTCGATGTGCCGGTAAACCACACACGCTCCACTGAACTATGAAAATCATTGAGTCACCCTTTGCTACCTTTGCTTAGAACCATTTAGTGTGCCGGTTAACCACACACGCTCCACTAACGTCTTCGCAAGGGCACAAAGTGTAATTTCATGGAATTGCATCAATTCACTTTTGCCTAAGTAACTAAGATTGGGAATTTGTAAAACATTTAGTTACTTTTGTACTTTATTATACTTATAATGAAAGGTTTTTTTTTCTATCCTACCCGTTTGGCTAACGACCCTCTACTAGTCAAGAGTGCGGTGGGTAAGAGTGGATACCCATTCAATCGCCATTTTATAGGCAATTTCCTTAAACACCCCTTATAGACCAGCTTCATGAATGAGGCCTACTAACGGTAAGACTGACTTTTACTCATACATATATATAATGTTAGACTTTTAATGTTATATATAGTATAGGGTGCATTTTACACTTTTAAAATACTAGGAGGTCAAATTTAATAATTATACTTTTAATTCGATTAAATTGTAAACCTAAACTTTTATGGATTTATTAAACCTCTTTTAATTATACACCTTAATTAATTAATAAAACCATAAGGGTGTGATTTGAACTTTTCAAAACAATACTAGGGTTTTAGAATTTAACATTCCTAATTAAACTTTTAATCAACTTTTAAATTCCAAAACTTGAGGGCAAGTTTTGGAATAACCATGCAAACTTACATGGTGCCCTCACATGTTACAGTCACCTATTCGATGTGTCGGTAAACCACACACGCTCCACCGAACCATGACAAACATTGAGTCACCCTTTGCTACCTTTGCTTAGAACCATTTAGTATGCCGGTAAACCACATACGCTCCACTAACGTCTTCGCAAGGGCACAAAGTGTAATTTCATGGAATTGCATCAATTCACTTTTGCCTAAGTAACTAAGATTGGGAATTTATGTAAACATTTAGTTACTTTAATAATTCATTATACTTATAATGGAAGGTTTCGTCCTATCCTACCCGTTCGGCTAACGACCCTCCACTAGTCAAGAGTGCGGTGGGTAAGAGTGGATACCCATTCAATCGCCATTTTATAGACAATTTCCTTAAACACCCCTTATAGACCAGCTTCGTGAATGAGGCCTACTAACGGTAAGACTGACTTTTACTCATACATATATATAATGTTAGACTTTTAATGTTATATATAGTATAGGGTGTATTTTATACTTTCAAAAAGCTAGGTGGTCTAATTTAACAATTATACTTTTAATTCAATTAAATTGTAAACCTAAACTTTTATGGATTTATTAAACCTCTTTTAATTATACACCTTAATTAATTAATAAAACCATAAGGGTGTGATTTGAACCTTTTCAAAACTATACTAGAGTTTTAGAATTTAACATTCCTAATTAAACTTTTAATCAACTTTTTAAATTCCAAAACTTGAGGGCAAGTTTTGAATCATTTCAACACATTAGGGTTTAGAATTTAAATATACATCAAAATTAAACTATTAATCAAAATTTAAATTCCAAAACTTGAGGGCAAGTTTTGAAACCTTTTTTCAAAACATTAGGGTTTCAACTATTTAAATTTCAAAACAACAAAAATTTTTGGGTTCAAATTTAAACTATAAAACCTAAGGGAAAAATATGAAACTTTTCATAACAACAAGGATCAAATAACAAATAATCTAAATTAACAATTAATCACATAATTATCCATATTTTATTTATTTAATGATTTCTTGCAAAACAATTTATCAATTTAATCAAAATAATTTAAACAATTATCACATAAGGAAACAATTATCTTATTAATTGATAAATATCTTCAATTAGATCAAAAATATAGTCAAATATATCATATAATCAGATTAATATTGATCTAACATGATAAGGTAACCATCCATAAGCAAAAACAGCAAGAAATACCGAATATACCTCTGTCTGACGCACCGACTCGCCGAGTCACCCTCTGGAACTCGCCGAGTCCATCAAGCAGAACACCAAAAATCGAATTTTTTTAAACATATCAAACATCAATACAATAGAAACCAGTCAAGTCTCTGATACCACTGATGGGTTTTGGTCATAAGACATCCTATGTGCTCATACAAACCCTAATGCTTGGATCTAGGTTTCTCTATTGTACATGCTTTCAATCCAAGACTATAAACTCTAATTCTAGCATATGGAAATCAATATTAACATATAATTAGGTTTATGATATTACCTTGATTGTTATGTAGCAATAACAATCCCAATTCCTCCTTGAATTGACTTTGGAAGGCTTAGAGTCACAAGTGTCACTCCTCTAATGGCTTACAAACACCATAAGCAAGTGGAGAAGGTATAAAGAGAGAGGAGAGAAGTAGAAATTCGTCCTTTGATGCTCTAGGGATCAAGTGCACGAAATACTAAGGCCTTAGGTGTCTTTATATAGGGTTGGGATTAGGGTTTCAGTCCTTATCCTTATCTAGTTACTTGCTCATCAAGCAACCATAAGATAAGCCTTGAAAACCCTTATCTCTTGGACCTTGGACGATTTTAAGGATATCCTTATCCTTGAATTCGTTCATCCTTTAACAAGGATAACCATTGCCCTATTTTGCAACTATCACATAATTACAATTCAGCCCCTCTAGTTTAATTAATTACATTTGATCACAAAATTAATTCTTAATTAATTATTGACCAATATTAATTAAACAAATATGATTTCTCCTTTAATATATTATTCTTATAACATATTAATAAATCATAATAACCTCTCTCTTTATTTATTTCTCCAATCAAGTTGCTTTGGTGAAGGCAACCCAAAAGGACCATGCACCATCGGGTCAAGTACATACCAATATAGTTATGGACTTAGACACTAATCCAACAAACACGACATCGAGGTGAGTTACCTTCCAGTAGAGGTGGGTCTACGGCCACAATGTCGACCCACCAGCATGAGTTGTCTTTAGATGATTGTCTTTGTGATAATTGTCTAGGTTTGCTACTACCTGATGTGAATTATGTGTCAGTATGATATGATATATGAGATAGTGGTAGTAGGAGGAGAATAGTCCCCAGATCCGGTCGTTAGGACCGAAGGGTAGGTCGGACACCCCATATATGTCTGACAACATGATTATGATATCTTATTATGTGATAGTGGTAGGGGTGAAACAGTCCTCGTGGCTGGTTGAGATAGACCAGAGGGTAGGCAGGCACCCCAGAATGGCCTGACATGGGTAGGTCAACACCCTATAATGGCTTGACATGGGTAGGTCAGCACCCCAGAATGGCTTGAAATGGGTAGATCGGGCACCCTAGAATTGCCCGACAGTATGTATGACTGTATGTTATGTGGTATGATGGGGGAACTCACTAAGATTTGTGCTTACGGTTTTCAGTTTTGGTTTCAGGTACCTCTTCATCGAAGGGGAAGGAGATGGCAAGGTAGCAGCGCATCACATACACATGATTCCACATTTGAGATTTCTTGGATTGTACTATGACATTATTACTATTTGACAATATAGTTTTTGAGACATGTAACTATGGTTTATGAATTAATATGATATCAGTAATGTTTTCTTCAAACAAATTTTATAAGCAATATAATTAAAACAAAAACTTCAGGTCTCGGTTTTTGGGATGTTACAAGTTGGTATCAGAGCCTTGGTTTGAGGGATTCGGGCACACCTTCAGGGGTGTATGGAATCAAATCGAGGGCTTGAAAGATTTTTACAAGAAAACAGTTTTCTAAAATTTAAAAATAAGGAGTTTTGAGAAAGAACAAGGTGTGTGATGCGTGCGACCGGCTGAGCTCATGTAAGTTTTTATCCAAGATACCCATACATGATATGTTATGTTATATGATATGATTATGAGAACTGCATGTTAGACTAGGGCTAAGGATCTAGGGAGGATTCCTTGTATGCCTGTTATGTGATTATGAGAACTGCATGCTAGGTTAGGGCTAAGGATCTAGGAAGGATGCCTTATATGCCTATTATATGAGCTTATTGAGCTATATGCTAGGGATGGTTAGTCAGAAGTATGATAGCCTGATTAGGTTATGCTTGGTTATGGTTACTCAATGCCCGAATGTTGCTTAACTTGTGCTTATAGGGGTTCTAGCTAGCTTTAACTAACTAGTAAGCGAATATGTAATAGTATTCGCAAGTTGGTTAAGGAAGGGCGGTAGGGACTCCTTGTGCATCTGATGCTGAGAGTAGGTCGGAGAGTACCCTAGGACAAACCTCGAATGAGGATAGTTTGGAAAGTTGTATTAGTGAAAGGGACTTGGTGAAGTCGAAGCAATCCTTGAGTCATGTACGGATAGATGTGGAAGGTAGTATGGGCCCGAACTACTAGAAGTAGAGGATCCGTACTTGAATCAAGGAGGGCTAAGAAAGAACCAGGGAACTTGGAGTGTGTGTGAGACCTCTCAAGAGTATATATGACCCTTATGTTTATGTGTTTTGTTTCAGAATGGCGATTACGCGACATGGAGATGGAGTTTCAGGGTCTGGATCAGGCTCGGGCGCGGGATCCGAGCAGGTTGATGATGGGCTACGTGAGTTCATCGCGTCTGAGATCATGAGAGGTATCCTTGAGGCGACCCTGGTCATTTTGATGGGTTTTGGTCATAAGAACATTCTATGTGCTCATACAAACCCTAATGCTTGGATCTAGGTTTCTCTTTTGTACATGCAAGTTATCCAAGACTATAAACCCTAGATCTAGCATATGATAATCAATATAACATATAATTAGGGTTTAGATCATACCTTGATTGTTATGTAGCAATAACAATCTCAAATCCTTCTTGTAATGACTTTAGAAAGCTTAAAGTCACAAATGTCACTCCTCTAATGGTTCACAAACACCAAGAGCAAGAGGATGAAGAAGAGAAGAGAAGGAGGCTCTCAAAAACGTGTGGAAACCCTAACCAATTAGTTCTCCACGTTTTTGGAGCATAAGGGTTCTATATATATATAGTGAGGCTATTAGGGTTATCTAACAAGGAAACCCTAATTTGGATGCTTAAGCCCTAAGCAACCCATGGACTCCTTTCCTTAAAGGCCTTGGACGATTTCTAATGGGTTTACCCATAGAATTCGTCCAACCTTATAATATAAGGCAATCCATGGCCCAATTGCAATTATCTTATAATTACAATTCCAGTCCCTTAAGTTTAATTAATCTCTTTTAGCCACAAACTTAATTCTTATTAATTCTTGACTAATATTAATTAAACAATATGATTTCTCCTTTAATATATTATTCTCATAATATATTAATAAATCATATTTAATCCTATCTCTCCATAATTCATCCTATCAAGTTGCTTTGGTGAAGGCATCCCAAAAGGACCATGCACCATCGGGTCAAGTACATACCAAAATAGTTATGGACTTAGACACTAATCCAACAGTCTCCCACTTGGATAAGTCTAATAACTATTCTGCGTATGACTTCAGATCCTGATCTGCAATCATAGCTTTCCAAAGCCGCTGTCAACTCTGATCCTATAAGATACGCGTGTCCTTTAGATAAGGGATCATATATTCCTGCATTCTAGATATCGTATGAGACATGATTTCTAATCATTCTCTCTGCACTATTTCTCGACTTTCGATTTATGACGACTGACTAATTGAACAAATCAAATTAGCCCTAGCCCGGCCGAGCATTTACGTTTGTCATCACTAAATCATCGAGGGGCCCAAAGATATCGCTTTTATCCTACTTTGGATAAAAGGAATGGATAAACTTTGATTCAATGCTCGCTTGCACTCACTCACCGAATCACACACAACAATATGTTTTATGACACCAAGTTACTGGTGCGTTTACATATTATCAATGTGCAACCAATTTGCAAGATACAACTCACACATCTCGGTTTCAAAAATATAAGATGTTATCGTCTCACCAATCACTCATGATACAATTCATGAAGTGATCCAAGTGAGCGTGGGTTTTATTCCAATGCTTAAATCATATTCATAAGCACTCATGAACGTTGCAGTAAACATTTTCTTATGTCTAATACTCTTTAGACAATCCACACACCAATTCACGACAGTCTTTACTCATACCTACTTCCGACATATGAACGACTGTGGCCCGTTCGGATAATTTGACTGTTCTAAACCAATTAAATTATTCAGGAAGTCAAAACATGCAAAGTGAAACACAAGAATAATACTAATCCCATATGGCCTCAAACCTTTGAGCATAAATAAAACACCTTTTATTTATCACCATATTGATTACTCATTATTTGTTGTTTCGGGTAATCAACCTTTTATTTGAATTATTACAACACTTGTCCCATGCTCTTAGCATGCACACAATGTTTACCTATGGTTTTTACTTTGTGAAATAGCTCAAATGAACACATTTCCAATCATACTTATTTCACAACTCCCAATCCTTTTCACAAGTGAAAGAATATCAAATTCTTGTCATTTATGGAATATGCTAGATTCTAACATTTTATGCAATGATCCTTTTGTAATGTCACTGCACTAAGGTCACAATGACTATTGCCAATGAAATTACAAAGTCCTCTATCGGAGATTGTTACAAGACAATTCCTTAGATATGATGTCTCTCACTCAAAGTACATTCCTTTGAACATCCTTTTGCATAAAAGTTTCTAATCTAGACATAGATTTTCAATATTCAATTCCCAATAAGGAAAACTTTCCATACTTACCATATGACAACTCATTCTCAATAGAATCTTATCTATTCATAATAAGTTCGATATGGTCCATCCAATACTATACTTCCAACTACTCACAAGCGACCAATCCTAGGCGAACTTTGGATTGTCCTTTGATAGTTGTTTAATTATCTTAGTCAAAACCGATTCTTGTCCTTTTTCCTTCTAAATGCGCTAGACATTTGGAAAATTTTAGAATGGTCAAATAATATAGCATTTGCAATCGATCCTATACCCGAAGCGTATGGGACACGATGCATAATGTCTTACATAAAGATTTGATACTATATCAATCTTCTGCCATAATATTTTATGTGCTACGTTCTCAAAATTCGAACTATGAAGAGGAATGCCGTAATCAGAATCGAAATTTGAGAACACACTATGTTTCCTTGACTAAATTATTAACATTCCACAACCTAAGCCTTTAGATTTGAGATGAAGCATAATATTCCCTCCCTTAATTATAGCAAAACAACTTTTCAACTCTTGCGACTTTGCAAAGTATAACTCTTGTTTTTCTATAATTAATATTGCTAACTTGCAATACTTTCCATAATAATCATACTATCATAACATTTATGCTCCCACTATCATGATGATTATTATAAACATAACACTTATGCTCCCACTAGCTTTGACATGTATTCAGAAACAAGCTTAATTTTCAGAAAAACAATACTTATTGAATTTCTTAAGTTCATGTTTCTAATACCTAATGCTTTGATAATCCTTTATCTAAGCTTATACACCTTTCCCTTAGATAGCTCATATGTGTGTCTAAACAATTTAGACTAATTTCCAAATCTCACAATTCGAATCATGGAAAGGGATACCGTAACCATAATCGAATTTGAGAATTCAATTTCATGATCACTATCTTCTTAAAATCTCTCTTAGTGAAAGCATTTCCTCACAGTCATTTTCATGAAGAAGGGAATCTTATGACACTTAGATTTTAATGGTGTATGTGTTCCTATCCATGTGAATTTGTCAAAACCAAAGTTTACGACAAATTCAAACTCATATGGACCGAACTTTCTTAATCTTGACTTCTTGCCTTATGGTAACACAGCTGCCCACCATGTCTTCCAAGTAGTTAAGCAGCTCACCCTTTCCTATCAATGTACTTTCCATTGATCAAGGTGCCTGCCTTTTATGCGTTCAAATGAGAACTCATAGAACTCACATGCGTAATTAACTCAATTGGAATGGCACAAAAACAAAATAGTGTCAACACGATAGGTTGTAAACCTCAACTCGTGTGCTAGTGATGATCGATAAGGTTTATTTTGATTTGTTCTTGAAAACTTTCGAGACCATTAAGACTCCTACTGACTCCTTGACATATAAGATTCTCTTGTCAATAAACATTTCTTGACAAACAAATATTCAAGAGTTAGTGTAGTTTTTATCAAAACACTTCATAAATTGGTCCTAGTTGGTCTTTGTCTTTTCCAAGACATCATAACTTTCCACATTTGATGAATGTTATAAACCTTCTTAATACTTATCACTCAATTTCACAATCTTAACTCTAAGACTTGTTTTGGAACGAAGTATGATTAACTTCTTGATTTAACCATGTCTTCAATTCTTGATTCATCTTCTTAGACATGCAATTGTACTAAGACTCACTTAGAGGATCAATTGAGATATGGTTCTTAATCATTATGACTTATCATAAAGCATAAAAGGTACTCTCCCTTCTTCTTAGAATGGAGAAACTTTTATCTTTCTGCCTACTTGATTCTTCTTATTCGTTCTGCTATTGATTTAAAAATTTTCAATCAATTCAGAATTACACTTAATCTTATAAGTATAATCATATTTACTAAACCTTTAGTAAATCATGACGAATATCTTTGTTACTCTTATGGTGGACTTGATCAACACGCAACTTTGTGTAATCGATCTCCTAGTCCTTCACTTGACACGTTGTCAATGAATTAGTCTAATTTCCAAATATGAAATTTCTCATTCATCGTGCAACCAAGTTGCATGATTCCAAGTTTCTGTCCAATTGAAACTTAGGCGATGAGAAACTCTCCCTTTTTGGTAAATTCTCGACATTTCCACAAACAACATAATTAAGAATCAAATCCATTATTGCTAATATTAGAAACATTCGAACATCAATTTTTCATATACGCCATTGCAAGGATAAATAAATAATATAAAATCAAAATTTATTTTATTGCGGAAAAATTTGTCCTTACAATGCAATTCATTGAAAAACTATGCTAATACATCTTTCTTAGCAATCTAATTCTAACTCTAAGTAGTAGCTCAAGAGTCTAATCTTCAAGTAATGCGATCAAAATCCATTCCTTCACGGTTAGATTCTGCTCACTTCTTAAGCTTCCTCTCTTTTCTTCGATCCTACAAAACATAAATTTTGTAATCTTATCACATTATTTATTAAGAATCTAGAACAAGATCTTAAAAGAGTTAGTCAATGGATTTTACCTAAAGCAGAGTCATACGTTTTGACTCTCCCATCTCTTAGATCTCTTAGGTAAATAGGGCAGCTTCATCTCCAATGCCCCTTCTTTTGGAAATAAAAGCAAATTGACTCTTTTGGAACAGGGCATGGAACTACCTCAGACATTGCCTTTCTCTTATGATCAAACTTTTCGATCATAGCATGTCTTTCGTTGCCATTGTCTATATCCATAGAGGTCTTGAAGGCAGATTCACCAATCAACTTTGCTTTTCTATTGCGCCAAACCATTCTTGATTCAGCGACAATAAGCATATAGGTGAGATCTATAAGGGTCACGTCGCAGTTCATCATATAGTACCCTCTTACGAACTCACTATACTGATGGGATTTGAGCATTCTAACACTTCCTAAGTGTACATGCAACCCTAATAACCTTGGATCTATGTTTGTCTAATTATCATGCTAAGTTGAATTCCAAGGCTATATTCCTATCTAGCATACATGGGGAATAATTTTAACTTGAATAATAGATAGAATAACTTACCTTGTTGTTGCTTGTGTTCCTTGAAACCTTGTGAGCCTAGCACCCCAAATGTGATGCCTCAAATGCTTCACACAACACCAAATGCTCTTGGAAAAACTTATGAGAGAACACACACTTCTTGAAATCGGCCAAGCCCTCTTGTTTTCTTAGTGTATCCGATTTTGGTGGAGAATATGATTCTTATATAGTGTTGACACATCTAGGGTTACACCATGTAAACCCTAATGTGTCATGACTCTTCATTTCCATGACCCATGGGTTTGTAACTCCCATGGAGCATCCTATGGGTAGAACCCAACTTGATAATCCATGGAGCCTCTTAGCCCACTATACAAGATATGGATGATTTACATAATCAACCCATATATTTAATTAGTTCTCTTTTGACCACTTAATTAATTCTAAATTAATTATTGATCAAACTAATCAAATAATATTATTAATATATTAGAACTTATAATATATTAATAATCTCCAAGTGTTATTTCTCTCATTTAGTCTATCCAATTGCATGGTGCCATGCAACCCAAATGGACCATGCCGGGTCGGGTCAAGTACATACCAGAAATAGTTATGGACTTAGACACCTTATCCAACAGTCTCCCACTTGGATAAGTCTAATAACTATTACTGCAAGTATGACTTCAGGAACCGATCGACAATCGTAGCTCTTTTCAAGGTTTCTCGGAACTGAAAAGATGATGGTACGCCATTTAAGATAAGTGATCATATAATCCTCCGTTCTAGATATCAGCCGGACAAATACATGGAACACTGTCTTGCTTATTGTCCAGCATTTGTTTCCCGATTTCCGATTTGTTTGACATAGAACTTAATTGAACACATCAACTTAGTTCTGACCGATCCCGGTACATAGGTCAAAACAAAATCATCGAGGGGCCCAGATATCAACTTCTAATCCAAGAAGGAACAGATAAACTTCGACTCATATGTTTGTTCTACCACTCATTGAATTACACACAAGAGCACGATTTATAACATCGAGTTACCAATGCGTTTTCGTACAATCAATGCATAACCAACTTGTAAGTAACAAATCATATCTCTAAGTTTGAAGACTTATACGATATTACCGTCTCACGATCACTCGAGATAGAATTCCATGAAGTGATTCCAGTGAGTGTGGGTTGAGTCCAATGCTCAGGACTTATGAGCACTCATGATTGCTGTAGCTTTGTCCAAGACCTCTACAACCAAACATGATAGTCTTGATTCATACCTACTTCCGACATATGACTGACTGTGGAGGTTTGAATAATATGTTATACCAAACAAAAATTATTCTGGAAGTCAAAACATGCAAAAGAAATATAGTAAACGATCGACAAGAGATAGCAACACCTTACTCATAAATAAAACATTTTTTATTCATCATCAAATGTCAATTACACTTTACAAATTTCGAGGTTATCTAACTACTAAATCTAATATCATCCTTCAGCCCTATGCTCCGAGCATGCTGAAGATGCTTAACCCGAGTCAGTCCCTTTGTGAGGGGATCTGCCGGATTCTCATCTGATGATGCCCTCTTTGCCACGAGGAGTCCTTCTTCGATCCGATGTCTGATGAAATGGTATTTTCTGTCGATGTGTCTGGATCTCCCGTGATCCCTTGGTTCCTTGGCTAAGGCAACAGCACTTTCACTATCACAGAAAATTTCCATTGGCTCTTTAATAGCTGGTACAACTTCAAGGTCTCCAATGAAGTTCTTCAGCCATATTGCCTCCTTTGCTACCTCGCTAGCTGCAATATACTCTGATTCACAAGTAGAATCTGCCACTGTCTCTTGCTTGGAACTGTTCCAAGAAATTGCTCCTCCGTTTAGGGTAAAGACCCAGCCTGACTGAGAGCGGAAATTATCCCTATCAGTCTGGAAGCTAGCATCACTGTACCCTACTACTATCAAGTCATCAGTCCCACCGAGGGTAAGGACCCAGTCCTTAGTCCTTCGTAAGTACTTGAGAATATTCTTTACCGCAGTCCAGTGTGCCTTGCCAGGGTTCGCCTGATACCTGCTAACCATGCTCAGGGCAAAGGCTACATCGGGTCGAGTACACGTCATAGCATACATGATCGATCCTATAGCCGAAGCATAAGGTGTTCGACTCATTTCTGCTATCTCAGCCTCAGTGCTAGGGATTTGTGTCTTACTCAATCTGGTGTTACTCTGGATGGGTAACTCTCCTTTCTTGGAATCCTGCATGCTGAATCTCTTCAGCACCTTATCCAAGTAGGTACTCTGACTAAGTCCAATTAGTCTTTTACTCCGATCTCTCAAGATCCTTATCCCTAAAATATAGGCAGCTTCACCAAGGTCCTTCATAGCGAAACACTTCCCAAGCTAGGACTTTACTTCCTGCAGGGTTGGAATGTCGTTTCCTATGAGTAGTATGTCATCCACATACAATACCAAAAAGCTAACTATACTCCCACTAGCCTTGACATACACACAAGATTCATCTTCACTCCTAGTAAAGCCAAATTCCTTGACCTTCTCATCAAAGCAAAGATTCCATCTGCGAGGTGCTTGCTTTAATCCATAAATGGATTTCTCAAGCTTACACACTCTATTAGGGTACTTGCTACTGACAAAACCTTCTGGCTGACTCATGTAAACATCTTCAGCCAACTTTCCATTAAGGAAAGCGGTTTTGACATCCATCTGCCATATTTCATATTCATGAAATGCAGCTATGGCTAACAGAACCCGAATAGACTTAATCTTGGCTACCGGAGAAAAGGTCTCATCATAATCCACTCCAGGAATTTGAGAGAAGCCCTTTGCAACCAGTCTAGCCTTATAAGTGTGTACTTTACCATCCATGTCGGTCTTCTTCTTGAAGACCCATTTGCACCCTACTGTCTTACGACCTGGTACATTTTCAACCAAGTTCCAAACTTGATTGTAATACATGGATTGTATCTCGCTATCCATAGCCTCTTTCCATTTAGCAGACTCGGGGCCTGCCATGGCTTCCTCGTAGCTGTTAGGGTCATCTTGACTTACTAGTGTTTCATCACTAATAAGTGTCTCACCTTCTACAGTAATATGGAATCCATAGTAATGCTCAGGTGCACTCCTAACTCTCGTGGAACGCCTCAGAGGTACAGGTTTGTCAATTGGCTCAACAGGAGTTTCCTCCTCAAGTTGAGGGCTAGAATTTGAAGTTCCTTCACCACTTGATTCTTGAATTTCTTCAATATCAATTTGCCTCCCACTATCTCCTTGGCTTATAAGCTCTCTTTCTCGAAAGACTCCTCTTCTTGCTACAAAGACCACATTGTCACTGGGTCTATAGAAGAGGTAACCAAAGGATTGATGTGGGTAACCGATGAAAATACACCTCTCGCTTCGAGGTTCGAGCTTATCATGAGTCTCGCGTCTCACGAAAGCCTCGCAACCCCAAATCTTGATGTGGTCTAGTTTAGGTACTTTACCAGTCCACATCTCGTGAGGAGTTTTGGCAACTTTCTTTGTAGGTACTAGATTAAGAATATGGGCGGCAGTCTCTAAGGCATACCCCCAGAATGAGATTGGTAGCGTAGCTCGAATCATCATGGAACAAAACATATCTAACAAGGTTCGATTACGCCTCTCAGCCACACCATTCAACTGTGGTGTCCTGGGAGGTGTCAATTGTGAGACTATCCCACATTCCCTAAGATAGTCGAGGAACTCTGAACTAAGATACTCACCTCCCTGATCGGATCGAAGCATCTTAATGTTCCTGCCCAATTGATTCTCGACTTCCTGTTTAAATTCCTTAAACCTTTCGAAAGTCTCTGACTTATGCTTGATCAAGTAGACATATCCATATCTACTGTAATCATCAGTAAAAGTCAAATAATAACGATTAGCATCCCTTGTGGCATGTTTGAATGGTCCACACACATCCGTGTGTATAAGGTCCAACAAACCTTCACCCCTTTCACACGAGCCTGTGAAGGGTGACTTTGTCATTTTTCCAAGTAAGCATGATTCGCAACTATCATCTGACTTAAGGTCAAACGACTCCAAGACTCCATCCTTTTGGAGTTGGCCTATGCGTTTCTTGCTTATATGTCCAAGACGACAATGCCATAAAGATGCTTTATCCAAGTTATTATTAGTAGTAGAATCAATACACAAAACATTATTTCCTAAGTTATCTACAACAGACACAACTTCATACACACCATCACAAGGTAATGCTTTAAAATAAAGAACATTATTAAAGAAAGCATCAATAGAACCAACTTCATTATTAAACGAAAAGGTAAACCCTTGTTTGTACAAAGCATGAAAGGAAATAATATTTCTTGCCATTCCTGGCGAGTAACAACATTTATTCAAATCTAAACTAAACCCACTACTTAGCGATAAAGTATAAACTCCAATCTTGGTGACAGGTGAAGCTTTCCTATTCCCCATGATCAAGTTTATTCTTCCTTGCTCAACATCCTCACTTCTTCTTAGTTCCTGCAAGTCACAACAAATATGAATACCACAACCGGTATCAAGGACCCAAGATTTAGAATGGGGTGAGTTATTAGAAATGATAGTGTAAATACCTACATGGTTGGGTTTGACTTTCCCATCCTTCACATCCTGCTGGTACTTTGGGCAGTTCCGCTTCCAATGAGCCTTTTCATGGCAATAGAAGCATTCAGCCTCTTTTGGGTCAGAAGAAGGAGTAATGAAACCTTTCTTGGTTCCACTTGAAGAAGAGTCATCAAGGGTCCGAGCCTTGGTACCCTTCGAAGATCTCTTTCTCTTCCTGCCTCGACTTTTCCCGATTGCCAAAACCGGAGTTGAGTTTGAAGTAGGAGTGATAGCAACCGACTTCCCCTTAAGACCTGTTTCTGCGGTCTTGAGAAGTCCCTGAAGTTTGCTGAGGGTGACTTCTTCCTTGTTCATGTGATATGTCATGCGGAATTGATCATAGCACGATGGTAAGGAGTGCAAAATGATATCTATTGCAAGATCCTCAGGGAAGTTCACATTAAGCTTTAGCAAACGATCCACATACCTTTGCATTTTCTGCATGTGGCTCGTGACGGATTCCCCGTCCTTCATCATGGTTGTTATCATGGAGCAGATGATTTCATACCTCTCTTGTCTTGCACTTTAATGGTATCTTTCCATCAAATCTTGGTGCATTTCATAAGGGTAGAAATCCTCATAAGACTTTTGGAGTTCCACTGTCATCGTGGCCATCATGATGCAAGCCACTTTCATAGCATCCCTTTCATGTGCCCGAAAGTCAGCGATCTCCTGAGGAGTTGCAGTGGTCTCATCAATCTCCTTACGCTCCTTGTCAAGGACATATTCTTTGTCCTCGTAGCGGGTAATCATCCTGATGTTTCTGATCCACTCATTGAAGTTGGATCCATCAAAGGTGACTTTCCCACACAAGTTCATAAGGGTAAAGGAGCCATTAGGATTAGAGCCAGAAGCATTGTTGAAAGACATCTGAAGAAAAGAGAACAAGGTTAGTTTAGATATATAAGAGAGTCCTTAATAAAACACCCAAATGTAATATTAAGGCTAGGATCCAATCATAATATAATATAACTTAGAAGAGGTATGCCGTAATCTAAGCTATATCATATTTGAAAGGTAGGTGAATGACGATTCACCAATTTCCACCACGAAAACCGCAATATTTAAGTATTAGGTTTTTGAATGGTTCTTAGAAATTCCTAGATTCTTTGAGATTCAATGAACTTTTCAAAGGCATGTTTCAATCTCGAGTGTGCCCTCCAAGTTTTTGTGACTGGGATACCGAGGATCACAAAACGAGGTGTGAAGTAACCATGCAAATCACTTGGTACCCTTAAAGTTTATCACTCAATCAATGTGCCGGTAAGCCACACACGCTCCATCGATACTATAATAAACCCTAAGTCACCCTTTACCTACCTTGTTAAGTCCAAGTTAGTGTGCCGGTTAACCACACACGCTCCACCAACGACTCAATCAAAATGTAAAGTGTAATTTCATGGAATAGCACCTTATTCGCATTTTTCCTAAAGTAACTAAGATTGGGAATTTAATAAAACATTTAGTTACTTTATAATATTCATCATACTTTGAATGAGAATTATTTAAGTCCTTGTATTACCCGTTCGGCTAACGACCCTCCACCGGTCAAGCAAGCGGTGGGTGAGAGTGGACACCCATTAAGTCACCATTTTGTAGGCAACAACCTTATACCCACCTTATAGACTGGCTTCGTGAATGAGGCGTACTAGCGGTAAGACGACTTTGTTCTTATACATATATATAATTATTAAATCATAATAATATAAGTATAAGGGTTGAATTTTAACTTTTTAAAATTCTAAGGGTTGGAACTAAAGTTTTAACTTAACTTTACTTGTTCCAAAACTTGAGGGCAAGTTTTGTAAACTTTCAAAACTTTTCATTTCTTGTAACTTATGAGTTTAATAGAGTAATAAAATGAGGACCTTTCATTTTTTCCTAACTCTTGTGTTCTTTTAATGGTTTTTTAATCCAAGAGACTTTTGGTTTTCCATAACTTGAGGCCAGGTTATGGACTCCATTAAAACACATTATGATCAAGAATTAAACTACCATATAGGTTACAAATAATTCCTATGATCATCTAAACATCATAAGAACAAGAATATGAATATGAACATGAACACCTTCAAGAATCAAAATCACATTTAATCTTTGTAATTTTGATAACTAGTTGTTGTAAATGAGTTAGAAAAGACATTACACCTTCTAAAACAAGTTTTCAAGTACCAAAACAATTTAGGGTAATGTTTCTAATCCATTTCCAGCAACTGAAGTCGAAATTCTGCACTCTGTCGACCCTACTCGCCGAGTGCATAAATCTACTCGCCGAGTAGGTTGAAGATACAAGTGGACTCGACGAGTCCCCCCCCATGGACTCGGCGAGTCCATCAGTTAGACATCAAGATTTCAACTTTTTTCAACTTTTAAGCACAAATAACAAACAAACAAGCCTAGGCTCTGATACCAGTGATGGGGTTTGAGCATTCTAACACTTCCTAAGTGTACATGCAACCCTAATAACCTTGGATCTATGTTTGTCTAATTATCATGCTAAGTTGAATTCCAAGGCTATATTCCTATCTAGCATACATGGGGAACAATTTTAACTTGAATAATAGATAGAATAACTTACCTTGTTGTTGCTTGTGTTCCTTGAAACCTTGTGAGCCTAGCACCCCAAATGTGATGCCTCAAATGCTTCACACAACACCAAATGCTCTTGGAAAAACTTATGAGAGAACACACACTTCTTGAAATCGGCCAAGCCCTCTTGTTTTCTTAGTGTATCCGATTTTGGTGGAGAATATGATTCTTATATAGTGTTGACACATCTAGGGTTACACCATGTAAACCCTAATGTGTCATGACTCTTCATTTCCATGACCCATGGGTTTGTAACTCCCATGGAGCATCCTATGGGTAGAACCCAACTTGATAATCCATGGAGCCTCTTAGCCCACTATACAAGATATGGATGATTTACATAATCAACCCATATATTTAATTAGTTCTCTTTTGACCACTTAATTAATTCTAAATTAATTATTGATCAAACTAATCAAATAATATTATTAATATATTAGAACTTATAATATATTAATAATCTCCAAGTGTTATTTCTCTCATTTAGTCTATCCAATTGCATGGTGCCATGCAACCCAAATGGACCATGCCGGGTCGGGTCAAGTACATACCAGAAATAGTTATGGACTTAGACACCTTATCCAACATATACGAGTTAGGAAGTGACTGAAGAACCCAGTCAACAGCCATCTCCTCACATACAACGGATTCCAACATTCTTAACTTATCAATGTGTGACTTCATCCCTAGGACGTGTGCACACACCGACTTTCCTTCTTTATGTTTACTTGCCAAAAGGGCTTGAGTGAGCTTGAACTTTTCAAGCCTTCGAACTTGTGGGTTAGGGAGAATAATTGGAAGAGGTGGAGGAAGTGAAGCATGATCTCTTGTTCCTCGATCGAATCGTGGAATATCATCTTCATGTGGAATGCTTGTTCCACGGGATTTGGGAAGACCATAGTTGTCGTACTTTGACATCTACAAAACGGGAGAAAACGAACTCAAGTTAGTTGATTGATTGAGTCCTTAGTAAATCACCCAAATGAGATACTAAGGCTAGGACCCAACACAATATGCTACAACCTAGAAAAGGGATGTCGTAATCTAGTTGCAAAATATTTGAAGGTAAGTGAATGACGATTCACTGATTTCCACCATGAAAAACGTAAAAGAAATTTAAGTTTTAAATCTATGAAAACTCCTAGATCCTTTGAGATTCATTGAACATTTCAATGGCATGTTTAAATCTCGATATACCCCTCTAGTTTGTGACTGGGATGTCGAGGATCACAAAGCGGGTGTGAATAACCATGCAAACTTACAAGGTGCCCTCACATGTTACAGTCACCTATTCGATGTGCCGGTAAACCACACATGTTCCACCGAACTATGACAAACATTGAGTCACCCTTTGCTACCTTTGCTTAGAACCATTTAGTGTGCCGGTAAACCACACACGCTCCACTAACGTCTTCGCAAGGGCACAAAGTGTAATTTCATGGAATTGCACCAATTCACTTTTGCCTAAGTAACTAAGATTGGGAATTTATGAAAACATTTAGTTACTTTAATAATTCATTATACTTATAATGGAAGGTTTTTGTCCTATCCTACCCGTTTGGCTAACGACCCTCCACTAGTCAAGAGTGCGGTGGGTAAGAGTGGATACCCATTCAATCGCCATTTTATAGGCAATTTCCTTAAACACCCCTTATAGACCAGCTTCGTGAATGAGGCCTACTAACGGTAAGACTGACTTTTACTCATACATATATATATAATGTTAGACTTTTAATGTTATATATAGTATAGGGTGTATTTTACACTTTTAAAATACTAGGAGGTGAAATTTAACAATTATACTTTTAATTCAATTAAATTGTAAACCTAAACTTTTATGGATTTATTAAACCTCTTTTAATTATACACCTTAATTAATTAATAAAACCATAAGGGTGTGATTTGAACTTTTCAAATCAATACTAGGGTTTTAGAATTTAACATTCCTAATTAAACTTTTAATCAACTTTTAAATTCCAAAACTTGAGGGCAAGTTTTGGAATAACCATGCAAACTTACATGGTGCCCTCACATGTTAAAGTCACATTTTAATCAACTTTTAAATTCCAAAACTTGAGGGCAAGTTTTGAAACATTTCAAAACATTTTAGGTTTAGAATTTAAATATACATCAAAATTAAACTTTTAATCAAAATTTAAATCCAAAATTTAAGGACAAGTTTTGAAACCTTTTCAAAACATTAGGGTTTCAACTATTTAAATTTCAAAACTAAACTTTTGAGTTTAAATTTAAACTATAAAACCTAAAGGGGAAAAATTGAAACTTTTCATAACACAAGGATCAAATAACAAATAATATAAATTAAACAATTAATTTCATCATTATCTATATTTGACCTAATTTTCAATTTCTTGCAAAATAAGTTACCCAATTAATACAAATAATCCAATCTTTATCATATAAGGAAGTTATTATCTAATTAATTGGTAATTATCTTGTGTTTTGGCAAGGATATTCATTAAGAAACAATAAAATTCATATTTTATAGGTTTAAAACGAATATGGTAATAATCCCTAAGCAAAACAGCAACAAAATCCGAAGTTTCCTCTGTCTGACGCTGCGACTCGCCGAGTCACACTCTAGAACTCGCCGAATAGGGCTGACTCGCCGAGCCAAGTTGAACAGTAAGCCAGAATTTGATTTTCAGCTACATAATGCATCAATAAAATAGAAACCAATCAAGGATCTGATACCACTGATGGGTTTTGGTCATAAGAACATCCTATGTGCTCATACAAACCTTAATGCTTGGATCTAGATTTCTCTATTGTACATGCAAGTTATCCAAGACTATAAACCCTAGATCTAGCATATGATAATCAATATAACATATAATTAGGGTTTAGATCATACCTTGATTGTTATGTAGCAATAACAATCTCAAATCCTTCTTGTAATGGCTTTAGAAAGCTTAAAGTCACAAATGTCACTCCTCTAATGGTTCACAAACACCAAGAGCAAGAGGATGAAGAAGAGAAGAGAAGGAGGCTCTCAAAAATGTGTGGAAACCCTAACCAATTAGTTCTCCACGTTTTTGGAGCATAATGGTTCTATATATATATATATATATATATATATATATATATATATATATATATATATATATATATATATATATATATATATATAGTGAGGCTATTAGGGTTATCTAATAAGGAAACCCTAATTTGGATGCTTAAGCCCTAAGCAACCCATGGACTCCTTTCCTTAAAAGCCTTGGATGATTTCTAATGGGTTTCCCCATAGAATTCGTCCAACCTTATAATATAAGACAATCCATGGCCCAATTGCAATTATCTTATAATTACAATTCCAGTCCCTTAAGTTTAATTAATCTCTTTTAGCCATAAACTTAGTTCTTATTAATTCTTGACTAATATTAATTAAAAAATATGATTTCTCCTTTAATATATTATTCTCATAATATATTAATAAATCATATTTAATCCTATCTCTCCATAATTCATCCTGTCAAGTTGCTTTGGTGAAGGCAACCCAAAAGGACCATGCACCATCGGGTCAAGTACATACCAAAATAGTTATGGACTTAGACACTAATCCAACACATTTTTGGGTCGATCAAGGAGGGGATTATTGAGTTGATGGAGGATCGCCTCCGAACATTCAAGAGTGACTTGGCATCCAGCCAGTCGGGTACACGCACATTGTCCTTCAAGGACTTCAGGGGGAGTGGTGCGCCAGACTTTCACGGGGTAAAGGAGCCCATTGCTGCCAGGAGATGGATTGCAGAAATCGAGTCTGCGCAGTTGACAAGCTTCTACCCGGAAGGGTCGAAGGTCCGATTTGTTGCAGGTTGTTTGAGAGACAAAGCTAGGGATTGGTAGGAGTCGATTGGTCACTCACTAGGAGCCCCAGCCATCGAGGCCATGACTTTGTCAGAATTTGTGACCAGGTTCAGGGCTGAGTTTGCGCTAGCTGTGGAGATTCAGCAGCTGGCCAGGGAGTTTATTGATATGAGACAGACTATGGAGATAGTGGTGGAGATCACCACCAAGTTCCGAGAGAGGGCTTTATTGGTACCTCAGTATGCGGGGGTTGAGGAGATGCGGAAGACCCACTATCATGACATGTTGAGGGATGACATTTGAGAGCATGTCAGATAATCAGCCTGCCCGACACTGGAGTCCATGATTGCCAGGGCGAGGGAGAGGGTGATTGATTTGGAGCACCTCAGGAAGAGGAAGGAAAAGGCGGAGCATGTTACTTGGGTTTCGGGGAAGAAACCCAAGGGATCTGACACTAGGTCGAAGGCCCAGCCAGGCAAGAGTCATTGCAGGAAATGCGGCAGGCCGCATGAGGGAGCTTGTAGAGCGGGATCATCGGGCTGCTACAAGTGTGGCAAGACGGGTAACTTTGGCAAGGATTGCACTGCCCCTGCCCCCACTTTTTAGACGTCAGACCTGATTTGCTTTCATTACGACTAGAGGGGCCATAAAAAGGTCAACCGCCCTAGGTTGACAGCAGCATCAGCAACGCCAGTGGTGGCGCCAAATCCAGTGACTACACGGGTTACGGATGGCCGGAAGGTCAAGTCAGAGGCTCCAGTGTTGAGAAGCTGAGCTTTCCAGTTGACAGCCAAGGAGGCATGCGCCGCACCCGATGTGGTGACGGGTATGGTTTCTGCTCCCTAACTTTTATTATATGTCGCTTGTGATATTGATGTGTTATGTTATATGTTTTGTTTAGGATCATTCCATGTGAACGATATCCCAGTTCAGATGTTGTTTGATTCGGGTGCTACCTGATCATTTGTCTCTCTTGCGCTTAGTAAGAGGTTCCTTGAGTCTTCGGGCATCTTAGATTTCGCTATAGAGGTCGAGATTGCGGATGACCGATCAGTGCGAGCATCAGAGGTGTTCAGGGATTGTGTTTTGAGGTTATTCGAAGAGCGCTACTTGGTATACTTGGTTCCCATACCATTGCGGGGAACAAGGTTATTATAGGCATGGATTGGTTGAGCCCCATTGGGGCAGTGATCGACTGCGTGCAACAGTTGGTCAGGGTCAGGACCCCAAGTGGGGGAGATCTGGTGATTCAGGGCGAGAGGCCACATCATGGACCAGTTTTATGTTCAGCAGCGAGAGCTAGGCGCTATCTCCAGCAGGGGTGCGCATGGTATGTCGCCTATGTTTTGGATACCAGGGAGGCGGGTGAGGCGATGGTGAGTGACGTGCCAGTTGTACGAGAGTACACGGATGTATTCGCAGAGGAGCTGCCTGGGATATCTTCAGAGAGACAGGTGGAGTTCAGGATCGACCTAGTCCTTGGTGCGGCTCTGACAGCCAAGTCACCGTATCGGTTGGCTTTTCCTGAGATGCAAGAGTTGTCTACACAGCTGCAGGAGCTGTTAGACAAGGGATTCATCAGACCGAGCAGTTCACCCTGGGGAGCCCCGATTCTATTTGTGAAGAAGAAGGACGGGTCGCATCGGATGTGTATAGATAACCGAGAGCTAAATAAGGTAACAGTGAAGAACCGTTACCCACTCCCGAGGATTAATGATCTCTTTGACCAGATTCAGGGAGCATCTTGGTTCTCCATGATTAATTTGTGTTCGGGTTATCATCAGATGAGGGTCAGAGAGGAGGATGTGCAGAAGACTGCTTTTAGGACACAATATGGTCAGTATGAGTTCGTGGTGATGCCTTTCGGGCTTACCAATGCTCCTTCTGCATTCATGGATCTCATGAACCGCGTGTGCACACCAATGTTGGATCGGTCTGTGATAGTTTTCATCGATGACATCTTGGTTTATTCCAATACGTAGGAGCAGCATGAGGAGCACTTGCGAGAGGTGATGGATACTCTGAGGAGGGAGAGCTTGTATGCTAATTTTTCTAAGTGTGAGTTCTGGTTGCGCAAGGTGCAATTTCTTGGGCACCATGTGAACCAGAGCGGGATGTCAGTCAACCCAGCCAAAGTGGAGGTTGTGATGAGGTGGGAGGTTCCGAGGTCTCCATCTGAGATTCGGAGCTTTCTGGGACTAGCAGGTTATTATCGGAGATTCATTCCGTACTTCTCCAAGATAGTCATGCCCTTGACCTGATTGACAAGAAAATTTGTGCTCTTTTGCTGGGGGCCTGAGCAGTAGGTCGCAATTGAGACGCTGAGACAAAGATTGTGTGAGGCGCCAATCTTAGCCTTGTCAGAGGGTGTGGAGGATTTTGTGGTGTATTGCGATGTGTCCATCTCGGGTTTGGGCGCAGTATTAATGCAAAGGGGGCATGTGATTACCTACGCTTCGAGGCAGCTGAAGCCTCATGAGGTGAACTATCCGACACACGACCTGGAGTTGGGGGCAGTTATTTTTGCCCTCAAGATTTGGTATCATTACCTCTATGGGGTGGGTCCGATGTACCATTTACACGGACAACAAGAGTTTGAGGTACCTCATGGATCAGCCAAATCTGAATATGAGGAAGCGTCGATGGCTAGATGTGGTGAAGGATTACGATTGTGAGATCCTCTACCACCCGGGGAAGGCCAATGTCGTGGCCTATGTGCTTAGCCGCAAGGCAGCGCCGATAAGAGATATTTGCTTTAGGATGACTGTGATGACTCCGCTGTTGGACCGGATTCGAGAGGCCTAACAGAAGGCTATGAATGAGGAACATTGTAAGAGTGAGCGTATTGTGAGACATGTTTCCTCCTTCGATTATGACAGTTGTGGATTGTTGACACTACACCGTAGGGTGTGGGTATCATTCCATCGAGCTAGGCAGTTATAGTGGTCCAAAATCAAATATCGGTCAAGGGCCGATATTTGGGATATAGGTTATCGCAGTGGGATTTCGATGGGATATCGGTATTTTTATATCATGCATAATTAATATATATAAACATAAAACATATATAAAAGTAATATAAAATATCAAAATTCAAAACTGTCAATGTTTGAAACATAATCTTACGTAAGCCATGGAATCTTCCTCTAATCCACATCAACCAAGGCATCCAATTATTTTATCTAGATCATCCACAACAACTCTAATATCATCATCATCATCATTTAAGAATTATGTACTTAACACATCAACATGATCAAACCTATAGAAACTAGCAAGTTAACACTTAATTATGTAACAATTAACATAACAATAAGATCGATTAATACTTAAAACATGAGTCTATGACCTAAAACTAACAATTAAGTACTTAACAAAATAGCAGGTTCAACTAAGTTAAGTCCATAAGACTTAAGGTCATGACTTAACACTAAAAAAAGCAAGTAAAATTACTTAACTGATATCCCACCCGGAAATCGCCTGGAAGTATCGATAAATATTGGTAAATATCATCGATATTTACGGTCCGATATTTTGGACCGATATTTGACAATGCTATTTTAAAAAGTACTGATAACCGATATCCCACCTGGAAATCACCTGGAAATCGCCGATATTAACTGCTTAGCCATGGAAGTGTAGCCAGGTATTGATGGAGGAGGCGCACAAATCCAGGTTTTCCATCCATCCTGGGGCAACGAAGATGTACAGGGATCTTCGTCTTGATTATTGGTGGTCCTGCATGAAGCAGGATGTAGCTTGGTATGTTGAGAGATGCATGACCTATAGGAAGGTCAAGGCCGAGCACCAGAGGCCTCATGGCAAGATCCAGCCATTGGATATCCCGATGTGGAAATGGGAAGATATCGCTATGGATTTCATCACGAAGCTTCCTAGGACTGCGCGGGGGTGGATTCGATTTGGGTCATCATGGATCGATTGACCAAGAGTGCCCATTTCATTCCGATTCAGGAGAGCATTTCGACCGAAAGGTTGTCCGACATCTACATCAGAGAGGTAGTGGCTCGGCACAGAGTGCCAGTCTTGGTGGTTTCTGACAGAGACGTGCAGTTCACTTCGAGATTTTGGATGAAGTTTCACGATGATCTGGGTACTCGTCTACACTTTAGCACCACTTTTCACCCACAAACAGATGGCCAGAGCGAGCGGACCATCCGGACTTTGGAGGATATGATGCGGGCATGCGTTTTAGACTTTGGAGGTAGTTAGGAATTGGGATACTTACCTTCCATTGGCAGAGTTTTCCTACAATAACAGTGATCCCGCGGATATGTTGGGGTGAGGTTGGACAAAGGGTCATAGGGAGTACCAAAGTGGTACTCAAGACTACAGAGAGGATCCAACAGGTTCAAAGCAGGCGTCAAACTACTCAGAGTCGGCAGAAGAGTTATGCTGGAAGGCGTCGTTCAGACCTGGAGTTCCAGGTCGGGGATATGGTGCTCTTGAAGGTGTCACCTTGGAAAGGTGCCATTCGGTTCAGGAAGCGGGGCAAGTTGGGACCCAGGTGCATTGGACCCTTCAGGTTTGTAGCCCGGGTGGGCAACGTAGCATATGGGTTGGACTTGCCAGCCAAACTCAGTCAGATTCATAGTACCTTTCACGTCTCCCAGCTGCAGAAGTGCATGGTAGACGATTCAACAATGGTGCCTTTGGAGGATATTCATGTGGATGACAGCCTGAACTATATTGAGTGGCCAATATTTATCCTTAACAGGAAGTCAAGGGATCTAAGGAACAAGAGGGTGAAGCTGGTGAAGGTGCAATGGCAGCACCGCTAGAGCTCGGAATGGACCTGGAAGCCGGAGTACTAGATAAGGGAGCACTACCCCGAAAATTTTCTGGATTCAGCTGCAGACTTCGAGGACGAAGTCTAACATAAGTGGGGGAGATTTGTAAAACTCGGTTCCTGGTACATATTTAAATTCAAGTAATTTCATGTTTTGCTCTAGGACTCAACGAGTTGGAGGCCTAACTCGACGAGTAGACTCAATTTTGACAGGGAAGTTTAGTGACCTACATGACGAGTCGGGGGACCGACTCGACGAGTAGAAGCTGTCTGGATGAAACCCTAATGTTTAAGGTTTGCACCCTATTTAAACGACTTATTCTACCTCAACCCAGCACCCTTCGTCCCTCCCAACTTAGATAAACCCTAAATCGAAACCCTAACCTTGTTTGAGTGATTCTTGAGCCATTTTTGTGCATTTTTGGTGGTTGTGAAGCTTGAGAAGGAAGAAGGAGCTTAGGATTTTAAGTTAAAGCTAGTAGATCCAGAGGTTGTGTTCCATTTCCAGCTCATTTGAGGTAAAAAGCTTCAACCTTGACTTTCCATTTGTTAGATCCTCTTTAGGGCTTGAATCTTGTCATTTTTGGGGCATTTCTAAGTTACCTTCGGGTTTGGGTCATTATGTAGAGAAATAACTTCAGATCTAGAACCTAGGAGGGTTCTCATGGCATAAAGTTGACAACTTTACTGCCATGAGAGCCCCATGCACCTTGAAGACTTAGTTTTAGGGCCTTTTGAGCTTAATGGCCCATGCATGAACGTAAAGTTTGTAACTTTACATGTATTATGGACCCTAGGAGGTTAGATATATGGTTTAAATGCTTTGACACCCACTGAAATCGACTGTATAGCTTTAGACAAAGAGGTACTCGACGAGTCGGGTCGTATTTCCCATCAAATCCTTGTGTTGATGGACCAGATGCTAAGATAGAAGAACAATCAGTTTTCTAGGCTCATTAGGGACCTGGAAATCATGGAACTCGGCGAGTGTATGAGCGGACTCGGCGAGTTCAAGGAAATGTACCAACCACATGAAGACGAACTCGACGAGTTCAAGGGGAACTCGGCGAGTCATAGACTGAACTCCTTCATATGGATGAAGATGAACTCGATGAGTTCAAGGATGAACTCGGCGAGTCGGTTGAAGAAGGTCTGATGTGTTGTTAAAGGCAAACTCGTCGAGCTCTTGCTAGACTCGACGAGTAGGGATGAAGTGGTAGGTTTTCGTGGACGAGGGGACTCGACGAGTTGGTGAACCAACTCGGTGAGTCTAGTCAACCAGATGTTGACTTCGACCAAAGTTGACTTCGACCCGGGTTTTGACCTTGACTTTGACTTGAAATTTAGTGACCCTTGTAAGGGTTATGAGTGTGAAAGGGTAATGTAGAAAGGATGTTATGTAGGGATTGAGGAGTTGAGAAGAGTCGATTTTCACATTGAGGACAGTGCAGACACTACACGACATCGAGGTGAGTTACCTTCCAGTAAAGGTGGGTCTACGGTTATAATGCCGACCCACCAGCAGGAGTTGTCTTTAGATGATTGTCTTTGTGATAATTGTCTAGGTTTGCTACTACCTGATGTGTATTATATGCCAGTATGATATGACATATGTGAAAGTGGTAGTAGGAGGGGAATAGTCCCCCGATCCGGTCGTTAGGACCGAAGGGTAGGTCGGACACCCCAAATATGACTGACAGCATGATTATGATATGGTATTATGTGATAGTGGTAGGGGTAAAATAGTCCACGTGGTCGGTTGAGATAGACCGGGGGGTAGGCAGGCACCCCAGAATGGCCTGACACGGGTAGGTCAGCACCACATAATGGCTTGACATGGGTAGGTCAGCACCCCAGAATGGCTTG
This sequence comes from Lactuca sativa, assembly GCF_002870075.4. NCBI lineage: Eukaryota > Viridiplantae > Streptophyta > Magnoliopsida > Asterales > Asteraceae > Lactuca > Lactuca sativa. The sequence continues at coordinate 40,994,065 of NC_056625.2, forward strand.
ACATGGGTAGGTCGGGCACCATAGAATTGCCCGACAGTATGTATGATTGTATGGTATGTGGTATGATGGGGTAACTCGCTAAGCTTTGTGCTTATGGTTTTCAATTTTGGTTTCAGGTACCTCTTCGTCAAAGTGGAAGGAGCCGGCAGGGTAGTAGTGCATCACACACACATGATTCCACATTTGAGATTTCAGGGATTATACTACGACATTACTATTTGACGATATGGTTTTTGAGACATGTAACTATGGTTAATGAATTAATATGATATCAGTAATGTTTTCTTCAAACAAATTTTATAAGCAATATAATTAAAACAAAAAATTCTGGTCTCGATGTTTGGGGTGTTACAACACTTTTATTTACTTGGGTTGTATTGATGATGTTTTGGAATATTGTTTTATTTAAATTAAAGATGAAAATTTTGGGTCATATTTGATGGGTTTTGGTCATAAGACATCCTATGTGCTCATACAAACCCTAATGCTTGGATCTAGGTTTCTCTATTGTACATGCTTTGAATCCAAGACTATAAACCCTAATTCTAGCATATGGAAATCGATATTAACATATAATTAGGTTTAAGATATTACCTTGATTGTTATGTAGCAATAACAATCCCAATTCCTCCTTGAATTGACTTTGGAAGGCTTAGAGTCACAAGTGTCACTCCTCTAATGGTTCACAAACACCATTAGCAAGAGGATGAAGAGGAGAGAGGATGGAGGCTGCCAAAACCATGTGAAAACCCTAGAAGGTTGCTTGTCCACGTTTTTGAGCCTTAAGGGTTCTATATATAGTGAGGCAATTAGGGTTATCTAACAAGAAAACCCTAATTTGGTTGCTTAATCCCTAAGCAACCCGTGGAGCCCTTTCTTAAAGCCTTGGACGACTTCATATGGGCTTCCCCCATAGAATTCGTCCACCTTATAATAAAAGGCAATCCATGGCCCAAATTGCAATTATCTTATAATTACAATTCCAGTCCCTTAAGTTTAATTAATTTCTTTTAGTCACAAAACTAATTACCAATTAATTATTGACTAATATTAATTAAACAATATGATTTCTCCTTTAATATATTATTCTCATAATATATTAATAAATCATATTTAATCCTTTCTCTGCATAATTCATCCTATCAAGTTGCTTCGGTGAAGGCAACCCAAAAGGACCATGCACCATCGGGTCAAGTACATACCAAAATAGTTATGGACTTAGACACTAATCCAACAGTCTCCCACTTGGATAAGTCTAATAACTATTATGTGTATGACTTCAAATCCTGATCAGCAATCGTAGCTTTCCAAAGCCGCTGTCAACTCTGATCCTATCAGATCCTTAGTTTGAGGGATTCAGAGATACTCTCGAGTGTGTCTGAAATCAAACTGAGGATATGGTAAAGTTTTTTTTCTAAAAGAAAATATAGTTTTAAGAAAAGAGTTTTTCTAAGATACGAAGGGGTGTGGTGCATGCAATCAGCTGAGCTCAAGTAAGTCTTCCCAAAATACCCATACAAGTTATCTGATATGGTTTGATTTGTGAATCTGTGATCAGCCGAGCTCAAGTAAGTCTTCCCAAAATACCCATACAAGTTATCTAATATGATTTGATTTGTGAATCTATGAATTGCATGCTAGTTAGAGCTAAGGATTTGCTTAGTTTTTGCATGATAGAATTCTAGGAGAGACGCCTTTGTATGCCTATTGTATGAGCCTGCAGACTTGCATGCTAGTACTGATCAATTAGTGATAGGATGGCCTCTTTAGGTGATGCTTGATTCTGGTTACTTGATGCTCGAATACTTCTTGTTTTGTGTTTCTAGGAGTTCTAACTAGCTTCAGCTAACTAGTAAGCGAATATGCTAAGTTACATATTATGGGAACTAAATAATTTTAGAAGGTTGGGTTTTAACTCTCTTGCACAGCTCTTGTTTGAGTCCAACCATTGTATTGTGAGACCTCTCATTCGAAGAATTATTTGGTTTTAGTAATATGTAATTATATTCGCGAGCAAGTTAGTGGAAGTTAGCAGGAGTTCCTTCTATAGCTAATGACAGAGAGTGGTGTGGAGTTTGCCTTAGGATAACATAGGATGAGATCTAGTGTTAGGAGCCTTATTTGTGGGGGGAAATTGATTGGATATAAAGTGACTTAGTGGAGTTAAGGTAATCCTTGAGGAAAGTACGAATAGATGTGGAAGGTATTATGGGCCCGTACTACTGGAAGCAGAAGATCAATAATCGATTCAAGGAGGGTTGTGATGAAACCAGGGAGCTTGTGGAGTTTGTGATTCCCCGATATATTTTGATGCGTATTCTGATGGTTTGTCTGGTCTATTTTCAGTATGGTGACATTGCGAGGCAAACCTGTTGGTA